>NC_065583.1:99572306-99926306 GCF_024542745.1 Macaca thibetana thibetana | reverse complement strand
GTCATTCAAATAAGCAGCCTTAAATTTTCCACCTGATCCAAGAGAAAATCAGAGAGGAAGCAACCCTCAACAGGGTACAGAGCTCTAAAATATTATATTCTCCTTTTTTACCATCCATGGTTAGGGGCAAAGGGAACCAAGACACCAGAGTACAAACCTAATGATGTCACATATTTTTATATATATATATATATATATATATATATATATATATATATATATATATATATATATTTTTTTTTTTTTTTTTTTTTTAACTTGAAAACCTTCAAAGGCTCCCTTTTGCCAAAGATAAAGTCCAACTTCCTGGCATGGATGCAAAGGTCTTCATGTACAGTTGCCTGTGGATTGTAATATCACCTTAGTTGAAACCCCAGGAAAACCTTTCTAGGAAAAGCTATTTCTAAGGTGGAGAGGGGAGGAGAGTTTAGGTAGAGGGAATATGCCACTGAGTAAAGCCCAGATGACAGAAGCCCTAAGGTATACAGGGAAACCCAAGCAGCTGGATACTGTGGAACGTAAAATGTGAGGGAGGAAATAGCGAACTATTGTAATTTAACCAACTGAAATTATCAAGAACCCTTAGGATGTACTCAGCAATGGCTTATCACAAATCTATCTCCAGGCTTCCATCTTTTAAGCTCAGATAATTTAAGAGAAAAGATTTTCTCTTCTTTATTTTTATTTTTAAATAACTGCACAAATAATATATGTATTCCTTGTTTAGAAGAATTCTATAACTAAGGATAAAATCCCTTTGAACCCTTTAATATCCCCACTCCCAGAAACAACTAGTCTGACATGTATATTCTTTCAGAATGTTTACTATACATTCGTAAATATGTACCCACAAAAATATATAGTATTACTTTATGTTCTACGGTTTCCAGATACATGGCATACTTCGGCTTTCTTCTTTTACTAGACAATGTTTTAGAAGTCTATCTACGTAAGTCCAAATAGATCTAACTTATTATTTTACATTATAGAAAACTTAACAGCTCAATTAATTTAGCTATTCCCCTACATTGGTTATTTAGGTGTTGACAATGCATTTTTACAGCACCATTCAGAGTTTGGCAACCTAGATAGGGAAGAATAGTTCTGAAAATCACATACACTCATCTCCAAAGTCAAGAAATAATGTGTCTTCTTGGTGATAATAGTTTGTTTTCAGTTTGATGCATCTTGTGAAAGTGAGTTAGACTAATAATTAAGAGAAATCCTCAGTTTTTGGATTCAAACTGCAGCCAGAGAAAATGAAATAACGATAAATACTTGTCAATATGTGTGAATCTCTTCTGAAATTCTAATTTTATTTCCACCAAACAGTCCTAGAAATTCTGTATATATATTTTTCACTGAACTCAAACCCTAGGAGTCTAGTATCTAGTGATTTGCTCAATTCACATAATCCATTTGAATCTAAATACTTGAACTTCCTTGAATAAGTTAGCAACATTTGTCTTTTTTGATGAGGTTTAATAATCACTGTATCTAATATCTTACAATGTTGGTAAGAAAATATAGTTTTGGGAACCCTCGAGGATTAAGTGAATTGGGCTAGTTCAAAATGGTCCTTGATACAAGGAAGGAGATCATTGAGGAATCTTTTCATTAAGTTTCCACTGCATTAAAACAAAAATTTTAAATTTCCAGAGTACACTATAGGTTCTTTTAAAACACTGTAAGTTGACCGTGGTTAAGAATACAAAAAGACATCCTTCTTGCAATCTCAATCACTTCTTCTATAATACCAGTGTTTACAAGTTAGAAAGGTCATAGCCCTTAGTCTTCTAATTAATGATTTAATGAAACATAGATACACCAAATGTTTGTTTTGATTTGAATAAACTTTTGAAATCAAATTTTTATTATACTGCATATATTCCTTCTATAGTAAAACAACTGAGTTCTTACATGTTCTGACCAAACCTCTAAAATTCCTTATCTGCAAATAAGCCCTACCAGTTCACATATACTAGTTAATTAAAAATAAGAGTAGGGGTTGTGTGCATTTGTTTACTTCGAGTAGCAGCTGGATCTCAAGAAGGCTATACTTCAGGCAGGGAACTACTGGCAATGAGTTGTCTGTTGTGCTCTCGATGTGCTGGGGACCAAACTGGCGAGCTCACCAGAGGTAGTATGATTTCAAGCAGCACCGTCCAACAGAAATAGAAACGTGGGCCACAAATAAGAACGATATGTATAATTTAAATTTTTTTTTTTTTTTTGAGACGCAGTCTTGCTCTGTCGCCCAGGCTGGAGTGCAGTGGCGCTATCTCGGCTCACTGCAAGCTCCATCTCCCGGGTTCCCACCATTCTCCTGCCTCAGCCTCTCGAGTAGCTGGGACTACAGGCGCCCGCTACCACGCCTGGCTAACTTTTTGTATTTTTAATGGAGACGGGGTTTCACCGTGTTAGCCAGGATGGTGTCGATCTCCTGACCTTGTGATCCACCCGTCTTGGCCTCCCAAAGTGCTGGGAGGCATGAGCCACCACGCCCAGCTAAAAATTTTTTAATTTTTAATTTTCATGGGTACATAGCGGTATATATATTTATGGGGTACATAAGGTATTTTGATACAGGCATATAATGTGTTATCCAATTTAAAACTTTTAATAGCCATATTTAAAGAAAAGTTAAAATTAATTTTAGTAATATGTTTTATTTTACCTAACATAGGCAAAATACTATCACTTCAATGTATGACCAAAATTTTAAAACTATTAATGATATTTTATATTCTTTTGTTCATACTGTCTTTAAAATACTGTACTTCACACATATAGCACTTCTTAACTGGATCACATTTCAAGTGCTCAAAAATCTATATATGGCTAGTGTTTACCATATTGGACAGCACAGATATAGAGGAAAAACCAAAAGCATTGGGATTAACATAGACCTAAGTCTGAATTCTAGTTCCATAACTCACTAAGCTTTGTGACCATTAGCCAGTTATAAAAACACTCTGAGCCTTGCTGTCCTCATCAGTAAAACAGAAATAATATTACCTGCTTTGCAAATTTCTTATAAGAATTAGAGATAATATACGTAAAATACCTTGGCACATTGTATGCCTGGCACATAACAGAGCTCAATAAAATCCTCATCATCCTCATACACATAGGAGACAAATAAGCATCACTGTAAGAAAGGTCAAATTCCAGTCAACCTAGGTGCCTATCAGTGGTGGATTAGATGAAGATGGGGTACATATACACCATGGAATAATACACAGCCTAAAAAAGAATGAAATCATATCTTTTAGGCAAGATGGATCAAGCTGGAGGCCATAATACTAAACAAATTAACACAGGAACAGAAAACCAAATACTGCACATTCTCACTTATAAGTGGGAGCTAAACACTGAGCACACATGGACATAAACAGGGGAACACTAGACACTATGGACTACTAGAGGTGAGAGGGAGGGAGGGGAGCATGAATGGAAAAACAACCTATTGGCTGCTATGCTTACTACCTGGTGACAGTATCTATACCCTAAACCTCGGCATCACGTAACATGCCCATGTAACAAACCTGCACATGTACCTCCTTATCTAAAATAAAAGTTGAAATTTAAAAAAAAGAAAGAAAGTGAAGGTGGAGAAGAGAAAGGGAAGAACTTGAAATAAGGTTATCAAAATGTTTTCTAACTAAAATCAATCAGCGGTCATCCATACAAAATAAAAACAAAATCCACATTTTCCAAAATTACTATATTGTTAGAATGAGAGATATGGTGGAGGGCTTATAACTCACAAATTTTTTAGAGCAAATTTTTAAAATTTGCTTTCTTGATTATTGTTGCCATACTAATATTACTTTCCATTTCTAAAAGGAGAAAACGGCTGGAAAGGTGACTAGAAAATCGAGTGGCACAGAAGTGGCATGGGGATAAAAATGCTTATACATAATCTATAAAAACTATACTATGTGTACTGATAACTAAGAATTCACTATATAATACATAACAAACTTTCTTCAAATAATCGTTATAGTATGTTTTCCATTCATTTATATAAGATCAAAATGCAATACAGAAAATCTATAAAACATACCTCTGATAAAAATGTTTGAGCTGATTTCTGAGCTCCTACATGGAGCAGATATTCATATACGTAGAGTGCTAACCTGGAAAACAAATAAAACATTTATTGAGAAGAAGAATATTAAAATTCATTCTTTAAATAATGCACATCTTTCCATTGCTGAAATATCTTACACACTAACAGTGACCAAAAATAAACCCTTCCTATGCTATTTCAATAGGAATTATTAATAATACATGTATGTTCAGAAAGAACTTAAAGTAATTAAAAGTAGCACATGAAGAAAAAGACAAATGTATTTTTTCTTGGCAAGAAATATATAGAGATTTTTTTCTTGAATCATCTCACTTATCATAAGCTCATTCCCACTGCTATATCTACTATTAATAATCTCTAAATTCCATTTGAAGGCATAATAACCTTTCATTAGTGAAAGAAATGAATTAAGTTAGTGAACTTTCCCAACACTTTATGTCCTTCAATCTTTTTGGTGAATGTTAATGTAAACTCTAGCTGTTTGTAGAAACATATGCCAAAACTGTGTTGAATATCCATTTTAATATTTGCTCAGCAACTTCTCCTTATTCTTTAGATTTGATTGTTAAACCAATAATACTTTAGTTTACAAGGCATTCAGATTCACAGCAAACTACAGCATTATGTAAACTTTAAAGATATCAGATCATATTAAGCATATGGGAGCTTACAGTTTAAAGGTTAACAAAATTATGTATAAATTTATCACTCAAATATAGAATATTGAATGCGTTGTATACACAATATACACAAACTACTCTCATTATCTTGTGGATTCAGAATTTTCAAGCTACACCATGTGGCTCAATTTCAGTTGAGCTGTTAACAAAATATTATTCATAAACCCAAATTAGTCTGAGGCAGTATTTTTAATGATATCTTGGCTCAATGCCCAGATAGCTCACAACAGTTCAGTTTCTGCTACACTATATTTACCAATATTGAACCAGGTTTACAGTAAACAATACAATGTAACAATAACCACAATTCTGTGGTTATAGTTGTACCACTTGTCTTGCCAAGCAGATTTTCGACTTTTAAAGATTGATGGCATTTACAAAAATGAGTATTTTCTTTATTTTCATGAAAACATATAATGCATCTGTCATGAAAAGAGAAAGCTTGTACACATTCAGTTGCTCTGTCCATTTAATTCTTTCCCCATTCCAAAATTGCCAAATATTGTAGCTACTAAGCACCTTGAGAGAGTAGACCTATTAAAGTTACTCATAGAAAGTAAGTTATTGACTGTGAGGATGAATGTAATTTAGAAACATCTCCTAACATATTCAAATTGAATGATACGTCCTACATCAGTGCTTCTCAACTGCTCTTCCTACCCTAACGCAATAAGCTATATAGCATGCTCCCTTCAGTAGCAGTATCTCCCTGTGGAAGTGTGGCTTATCACCCAAAGTATATCATAAGGGATACGGGAAATTGGAATATTCCTGTAGTTTCAAACAAACAATCCTGCTGGTGATTCTTATCAAATATTCTTCAAACACATACCCCATACCTTTCTCCCCCCACTAGTGACTCTCAACTCTACCGCATGATTCAGTGCCCATGTTGGCAAATTGTACCTTGGAAAAGGATAATATTTGTAAAATCTTCTTGGATAGGCTGTGGAACCTCAAAATTGCCTGCCAGTGGCAGTCCTGCCCCACTGCCTGAAAAAAAACAGACTCAGGTAATTCCATGCGGCTTGTAAAACCTTGGGCCTAGAGCCAAACCAATGGTTAGCATAGGAAAGAAATCCCCACCTAAGTAAAAGGCTGAACAATAAAGCTGGTCCACCAAGCTTGGGGAATTTGAAAGTGAGAGGCAGAGAGTGAATAAAGCAGGGGCACCATGTTATGGTGAGAACCTGTTATGGAGAGAACAGACCTCAGAACAGTCAAGGCTGTGTCCTTTCAGTAAACCCCATTCTTTAAGTTAAGTGAGTTACCTCCTTGTAACATCTTCTTTTTCGTATTAATGGGGATAATACAGTTCTTCTAAGTTTTCCTTAGTACCTAAGAAACAAAAAGCTTACCTCTTTACAAGTAAAATCAAAAGTGATAGTCCCCACTTTCTCCCTCTGTAAATCTAAAATAGTGATTCTAAAAAATGTATTAGAAGGGACTGAGAATAATTGGAGGTAAGGGTTTCAACTGGAGATTCTGAAGTATCTTCCAAGGGTGTGAGCCCATCCTACTACTATTAGAATCTGCTGTGGCAGCTCATTGTTACCAACAGGGTGATGAAGTAGGATGGGGCTGAGAAAACCTATCTATAACGCTACCTCATATATTCATGTTCTGCAATCTCCTTTGAACAAAATTAATGGTTCTCAGGCCATAAGAATCTATGCTCCAAAAAGGGTGTCAGGGAGCAATGCATGGGTGAACAACTAATTAAGTCTACTGCCATGATGACTCCATAATACATGATCAGCAATCTCTAATTTTTTTTTTTTTAATTTTCATAGGTTTTTTGGGAACGGGTGGTGTTTGGTTACATGAGTAAGTTCTTTAGTGGTAATTTGTGAGATTCTGGTGCACCCATCACCCAAGCAGTATACACTGTACCTAATTTGTAGTCTTTTATCGCTCACCCTTCTCCCACCCTTTCCCACAAGTCCCCAAAGTTCATTGTATCATTCTTTTTTTTAATTTATTTATTATACTTTAAGTTCTGGGATACACGTGCAGAATTCTCAGGTTTGTTACATAGGTATGTATACACGTGCCATGGTGCTTTGCTGCACTCATCAACCCCTCATCTACATTAGGTATTTCTCCTAATGCTATCCCTCCCCTACTACCTCACCCACCGACAGGTCCCAGTGTGTGATGTTCCCCTCCCTGTGTCCATGTGTTCTCATTGTTCAACTCACACTTATGACTGAGAACATGCAGTGTGTTAGTCTGCTGAGAATGATGGCTTCCAGCTTCATCCATGTCACTGCAAAGGACATGAACTCATCCTTTTTTGTGGCTGCATAGAATGCCATGGGGGTATATGTGCCATATTTTCTTTATCCAGTCTATCATTAATGGGCATTTGGGTTGGTTCCAAGTCTTTGCTTTTGTGAATAGTGCTGCAATAAACATACGTGTGCATGTGTCTTTTTAGTAGAATGATTCATAATCCTTTGGGTATATACTCAGTAATGGGATTGCTGGGTCAAATGGTGTTTCTAGTTCCAGATTCTTGAGGAATTGCCACACTGTCTTCCACAATGGTTGAACTAATTTACACTCCCATCAACAGTGTAAAAGCATTCCTATTTCTCCACATTCTCTCCAGCATCTGTTGTTTCCTGACTTTTTAATGATTGCCATTCCAACTGGCATCAGATGGTATCTCATTGTGGTTTTGATTTGCATTCCTCTAATGAGCAGTGACGATGAGCTTTTTTTCATGTTTGTTGGCTGCATAAATGTCTTCTTTTGAGAAGTAACTGTTCATATCCTGGACCCACTTTTTGATGGAGTTTTTTTTTTTCTTGTAAATTTGTTTAAGTTCCTTGTAGATTCTGTATATTAGCCCTTTGTCAGATGGATAGAAACAATCTCCAATATTTTAATTATCACCTCTGTGTATAGGATTTTCCAAACCTATCTCTGTAGTGCTATCCTCTGTCCCAAGCTCCAAACCTGCTTCTCCAAACTAAACTACTGTTTTAAGTTTGGTGTTTTTTGTTTTGTTTTTTTTTGAGACGGGGTCTTGCTCTATCATTCTGGCTGGAGTGCAGTGGTGCTATCAGAGCCATCATCCTGCCTGCCTCAGCCTCCCGAGTAGCTCAGACTACAGGCACACACCACCACATCTGACTAATTTTTAATGTTTTTTGGTAAAGACAGGGTCTTGCTATTTTGCCAAGGCTGGTCCCGAACTCCTGAACTCAAAGAGATCCTCCTGCCTAGGCTTCCCAAAGTGCTGGGATTACAGGCATGAGCGACTGGACCTGGCCAAGTTTGTTTCTAAAAATATGTTTCTCTCTTAAATTGACCATATCCAAAGTTAAATTCACCTTCTCCATCTGTTTTCATAGTACCCGTGCTCACCTTGATTGGAACACAATTTCTCTGAATGTCAGTTTTTTCATGTGTCAAATAGGAAGAATAATACTTTGCTTGTATTGTCAAAAGGATTAGAAAGCACAGTAAGTAATAACAATTGTTATAATTTTGGCCAATTACCAAATCATGTATTGGATTCTAAGGCACTATCTCTCCCACATTTGCCACTCCTTTCTTTCCTCCTTCCTGCTCTGGAGGAACCACCGGGAGCCACAGCAAGAGCAGGAGCTATAATATTTGCTGTAGCTTCAGATTATGTATTACCCATTAGCTCCCCACAAAAGGACACTGATCCACCAGAAATAAGAATGTCCAGAAAGTTCTGGGGGGAAAGCCCTGTAATAAAAGATACTGTTTGAACACAAATGATTCCGGCAGAGGGGAGTGACATTGTCCATCCATGCAGGTAAATCACAGCTTGGTGCCATGTCTAGTAATGTGAGATCACCAAACATAAGAAAGCAACATTATGAGCAGGGCATAGTGGCTCATGCCTGGGAGTAATCCCAAGAAGTGGAAGGCTGAGGCAGGAGGATAGCTTGAGCCCTGGAGTTTTAGACCAGCCTGGGCAACACATAAAATCTCTATCTCCAAAAAATATATATATTTATATATTTTTTTAAAATTAGCCTGTATGGCTCACACCTGCAGTCCCATTGATTTGGGAGGCTGAGGCAGGATGATCACCTGAGCGCAGGAGTTCAAGGCTGCAGTGAGCTATTCTCGCATCATTGTCCTCCAGTATGAACAACAAAGTCAGATCTTATGTCAAGAAAGAAAGGAAGAAAGGAAAGAAGAAAGAAAGAAAGAAAAGAAAAGAAAGAGAGAGAGAGAGAGAGAAAGAAAGGAAGGAAAGAAAGAAAGGAAAGAAAAGAAGAAAAAGGAAGAAAGAAAGAGAAGGAAAGGAAGGAAGAAAGAAAAGAAAAGAAAAAGGCAACATTTTATTTGGATTACTCAACAGTGAAAATTTAAAGATAAATATTGAATATACAAATATTTGAACAGTAATACTTTTTAATTAACATTTTCCTTTTTATGATCGTTAAGAAATTTAAGTACTTTATTAAAATACGGAGTGGCTATTTAGCATAGTAGCTAATGTGATCTAAATACATAGAAACAAATTAACAAATACAGTAAGAGTCAGCTGCAAAAAGTAGAACCAGTCTTTCTTTAAAAAACATTGATTAATGAAAAAGCCTATCAATGATTCATGGATCATATATCTTCAAATTATCTTCATTTCATTCTAATTTTAAACTGATTACCAATGACCAAGTTATCAAAATGATGACCAACAATTCTAGAGAGGGAGCCGAAGCAGGAAATACAAAATATATCTGGCACAGCTCAGCACCTTCTTTACTCCTTGGTCACTACAGGCGCCTAAACTTTAAAAATAAGAACAGAGGTAGAGATTAAGATGAGAAGAACACAGAGAAGAGCCAAAGCCTGAGATCATTAGATAACACCTACACATGTGATGGACACTAGACTCACTGTCCCTCAACTACACACACGTGTACTCACAACTGCAGTGGGAGGCAGACCGGAAACATCAACCAACAGTGATAAAATTCCATAATTGGAATTGTATTGGTCTCCAGTTCTGACAGTCAAATCTCCTTCAACTAGGCTTCATGAATTCAATATCTATAGTAATTTGGATTAGAACAGGTCTTCGGTTTAATCTTCTAATGTATTTTTTAAGAGTGGGAGGACCCCACTTACTCTTTATTTTGCACATGATTCTAATAAAGGGGATTTTTTGATTTAAAAATTATACAATTAGAAGGAAATTAAAGATACATAATTTTTTTTTTTTTTTTTGAGATGGAGTCTTGCTCTGTTGCCAGGCTATGCCAAGAGTGCAGTGGCGTGATCTTGGCTTACTGCAATCTCTGCCTCCCAGGTTCAAGTGATTCTCCTGCCTCAGCCTCCCGAATAGCTGGGACTACAGGTGCCACCACGCCCAGCTAATTTTTGTATTTTTAGTAGAGACAGGGTTTCACCATGTTGGCCAGGATGGTCTCAATCTCTTGACCTTGTGATCCGCCCACCTCAGCCTCCCAAAGTGCTAGGATTACAGGGGTGAGCCATCACGCCCAGCCAGATATATAAAAATTAAAAAATAGATAAAAGTGTTCAACTGTTGACTGTCCCTACAAAAATTAAATAAAATTAAAAAGCAATAAAGGACTGAGAAAACAGGATCTGTAATCCTATTTTCTTTATACATTAAACATATTAGCCTTGACATAACATATAGCCTTATGTCAAGGTTAATATGTTTAATATATAAAGAGGTTTTGGGGAACAGGCAGTGTTTGGTTACATGAGTAAGTTCTTTAGTGGTGATTTGTGAGATTTGTGACATAACATCTAGCCTTATGTCAGGCTAATATGTTTAATATATAAAGAGCACAAATAAAATGACATGTCAGAATATGAAGACCTATGAAGATCTTAGTTTTTAAATAATGAGCAAGGTAAGAAAATGAAAATTCAAATAAGAAGAATGGTTACACATGGCCAGTAACTCCAAAAAAAACTGTTCAACCCCTAATCATAAAAAGTATTTCAAAATTTCACTAATGAATGTAGCAAAGACTTTAAAAACATTAAAGCATTCAATGCCTATAAGGGTGAAATGTGGAAGTGTAAATGGTGCAACTTTTCAGAAAAATACCATGGCAAAATGAAAAAGTCATAAGTCTTTTTTTTTTTTAAGTGCAGAACAGTTTTTATAGTATGCTCTCATCTGTATCACAGAAATATTCTCTGTATATACAAGCACTGGAACAAGTCGCTCCCATGCTTCCCACGCTCATGGAATCATCTGAGTTCAAACAGTGTCTTTTATTGCAGGACTTTTTTCCTACAGACTGGGGGCCTGGAATAAGAGGGAGACTTTTCTAACCGCATAACTTTTCTTCTGTTGATTACTTCCCCTGAGCTTATATTTCCTATTTTGAAAGAAATAAATAAGCAATAAAAAATTAAATATTAAACCTTTACATCCTTTTATTTTCCAGTAATCTTTATTCTAAAATACTACAATAAGGATTCAGAAAGCCAAACAATTTATAATGATGCCTGGGGCAAAATTATAGCAGTGAAAAACTGGCAATCTAAATATCTGAGAAAAAATAAATCATTAGATTATGATATATACATGTGATGGGGAAATATATTTTTGCTAAATGTTTAATGATATTAAGAAATGCTCATAATTCATTGTTAAAATTTAAAACTCCCAAATACATACAATGTATGTAGAAAAAGCGTAGAAGGAAGTAAGAGTCACGGCTACTGGCAGAAACAATAAAAATAAGAAGTAACAGATGAAGTCCAACTAGTATGAATGGGGCAAAAAAACTAAGTAAAGCAGTGAAACTAGTATGGCCAACTTGGAGTTGGGCCAAATATCCCTGTGGCCTCCCTCAGAAGGCCTGAGGGCAACTCTTATTATAGTACTGTCCTCTAATCAACCATCATAATGGTAGCTTTATGTCTCCAGTAAAAGATTAAACTTTGTGGCACTCTAAACAAATATCGAAGGTATTCAGCTATATAAAAATATTAAATCTCTGGTTTATTTTCTGCAAATTATTTTCCCAATTAATTCTGACTTAATTTTAGTCAGGTTTTTTGGAGGGAAGGAGGATTTAGCTATTTAAAATAAAATTTTGACAACAGAACAAAAACTTTATTTTTGAATTTGATAAATAAAAATTGTATAAAGTTTTGTCATATAAATATTCGTAATATACAACATGATGTCTTGATACATTTATATATTGTGGAATGACTAAATCAAGCTAATTAACATATCCATTGCCTCAAATATTTATCTTTTCTGTGTGTGGTGAGAACACTTAAAATCTACTCTCTCAGCAACTTTCAAATATACAAAACATTGTTATTAATAATAACTACAGTCACCACATTACCACATTGTACAATAGATCTCTTGAATGTATTCTTAATATCTAGCTGAACTTTTGTTATTTTAGACACACATCTCCCAAATCCTCCCTACTGCCTGCCGATGACCACCATTCTATGCTGCTTCTATAGGTTCAATGTTTTTAGATTCCATACAATCGAGCCTCCTTATCTGTGGGTTCCACATGGTTGGATTCAACCAATCTGGGATCAAAAATACAAGCATCCCCCAGTATCCACAGGGATTGACTCCAATACCCTCACAGATACCAAAATCCACAGATGCTCAAGTCCCTGATACAAAATGGCATAGTGTCTACATATATCCTATACATATTCTTCTGTACATGTTAAATTATCTCTAGATTACTCTAATACCCAGTACAATGTAAATGCTAAATAGTTATACTTTATTTTTTATGTTGTGCTATTTTTTATTGTTGTATGATTTTTTCCAAATATTTTTTATCCTTGAATGCAGAACCCACAGATACTAAGGGCTGACTGTATAAGTGAGATTATACAGTATTTGTCTTTCTCTGCCTCACTCATTTCACTTAACATAATGTCCTCCAGGTTCATCTATGTTGTCAAAATGACAGGATTTCCCTAATGAACATTGATGCGAAAATCCTCAATAAAATACTGGCAAACTGAATCCAGCAGCACATCAAAAATCTTATCCACCACGATCAAGTCGGCTTCATCACTGTTATGCAAGGCTGGTTCAATAAACGCAAATCAATAAACGTAATCCATCACATAAACAGAACCAATGACAAAGCCACACAATTATCTCAATAGATGCAGAAAAGGCCTTCGATAAAATTCAACATCTCCTCATGTTAAAAACTCTCAATAAACTAGGTATTGATGGAACATATTTCAAAATAATAAGAATGATTTATGACAAACCCATAGCCAATATCTCATTGAATGGGCAAAAGCTGGAGGCATACCCTTTGAAAATTGGCACAAGACAAGGACACCCTCTCTCACCACTCCTATCCAACATGTTATTGGACGTTCTGGCCAGGGCAATCAGGCAAGAGAAAGAAATAAAGGGTATTTAAATAGGAAGACAGGAAGTCAAATTGTCTCTGTTTGCAGATGACATGACTCTATATTTAGAAAACTCCACTGTCTCAGCCCAAAAAATCCTTAAGCTGATAAGTAACTTCAGCAAAGTCTCAGGATACAAAATCAATGTGCAAAACATCACAAGCATTCTTATACACCAACAAAAGTCAAATAGAGAGCCAAATCATGAATGAACTTCCATTCACAATTGCTACAAAGAGAATAAAATACCTAGGAATACAACTTACAAGGGATGTGAAGGATCTCTTCAAGGAGAACTACAAACCACTATTCAAGGAAATAAGAGAGGACACAAACAATGGAAAAACATTCCATGCTTATGGCTAGGAAGAATCATTATCATGAAAACAGCAATACTGCCCTAAGTAATGTATAGATTCAATGTTATTCCGATCAAGCTACCATTGACTTTCTTCACAGAACTAGAAAAAAACTACTTTAAATTTTATAAGGAACCAAAAAAGAGCCTGTATAACCAAGACAATCCTAAGCAAAAAGAACAAAGCTGGAGGCATCATGCTACCTGACTTCAAACTATACTATAAGGCTACAGTAACCAAAACAGCATGGTACTGGTAGCAAAACAGATATATAGACCAATGGAACAGAACAGAGACCTCAGAAATAACATCACACATCTACAACCATCTGATCTTTGACAAACCTGACAAAAACAAGAAATGGGGAAAGGATTCCCTATTTAATAAATGGTGCTGGGAAAACTGGCTAGCCATATGTAGAAATCTGAAACTGGACCCCTTCCTTACACCTTACACAAAAATTAACTCAAGATGGATTAAATACTTAAATGTAACACCCCAAACCATAAAAACACTAGAAGAAAACCTAGGCAATACCATTCAGGACACAGGCATAGACAAAGACTTCATGACTAAAACACCAAAAGCAATGGCAACAAAAGCCAAAATAGACAAATGGGATCTAATTAAACTAAAGAGCTTCTGCACAGCAAAAGAAACTAGCATCAGAGTGAACAGGCAACCTACAGAAAAGGAGAAAATTTTTGCAATCTACCCATCTGACAAAGGTCTACCAGAATCTACAAGAAACTTAAACAAATTTACAAGGAAAATACCAAACAACCCCATCAAAATGTGGGCAAAGTATATGAACAGACCCTTCTCAAAGAAGACATTTATGTGGTCAACAAACATATGAGAAAAAGCTCATCATTACTGATCATTATAGAAATGCAAATCACCACAATGATATACCATTTCACACCAGTCAGAATGGCAATTATTAAAACATCAGGAAACAATAGATGCTGGCAAGGCTGTGGAGAAACAGGAATGCTTTTACCCTGTTGATGGGAATGTAAATTAGTTCAACCATTGTGGAAGACAATGTGGCAATTCCTCAAGGACCTAGAACCAGAAATACCATTTGACCCAGCAATCCCATTACTGGGTATATACCCAAATAATTATAAATCATTCTACTATAAAGACATATGCACATGTATGTTTATTGCAACAGTATTTACAATAGCAAAGACTTGGAACCAACCCAAATGACCATCAATGGGTCAAGAAAATGTGGCACATATACACCATGGAATACTATGCAGTCATAAAAAAGAATGAATTCATGTTCTCTGTAGGGACATGGATGAAGCTGGAAGCCATCATTCTCAGCAAACACACACAGGAAAAGAAAACCAAATACCGCATGTTCTCAGTCATAAGAGGGAGCTGAACAATGAGAACACATGGACACAGGGAGGGGAACAACATAAACCAGAGCCTGTTGAGGGCTGGGGCACCAGGGGAGGGAGAGCATTAGGACAAATACCTAATGAACGTGGGGCTTAAAACCTAGATGACAGGTTGATAGGTGCAGCAAACCACAGTGGCACATGTATACTACGTCAGCACATTCTGCACATGTATCCTGTAACTTAAAGTAAAATTTTAAAAAATTGTTTTTTAAATGACAGGATTTCCTTCCTGTTAAAGGTTGAATAGTATTCAATTGTGTATATATAGTCTATTTTCCTTCATCTGTTGATGGACACTAAGGTTGATTCCATATCTTGTCTATTGTGATTAATGTGGCAATGAATACGGGAATGCAGATATCTCTTTGACATACTGATTTTATTCCCTGTGGATATATAGAGTGGGATGGCGAGATCATATGGTAGTTCTATGCTTAATTTTTTGAGAAACCTCCATACTGTTTTCCATCATGGCTGCACTAATTTATATTCCCACCAACAGTGTACAATGGTTCCCTTTCATCCACATCCTCAACAACACTTATCTCTCTTTTTTTTTTTATTATAGCCATTCTAACAGGTGTCAAGTGATACTTCATTTTGGTTTTAATTTGCATTTCCCTGATAATTAGCGACACTGAGCATTTTTTCATATACTTGTTGGCCATTGGTATGTTTTGAGAAATTTCTATTCGTGTCCTTTGCCCACTTGGTAACTGGGTTATTTGTTTTCTTGCTATTGAGTTGTCTGAGTTCCTTTATATATTTTGGATATTAACCCCTTATCAGAGGTTTGGTTTGTAAGTATTTTCCCCCATTCCCTAGGTTGTCTCTTCACTCTGGGATTATTTCTTTTGCAGAAGCTTTTTAGTTTGATATTATCCAATTTACCTACTTTTGACTTTGTTGGCTATGCTTTTGGGGTCATATCCGTGAAATTATTGCTAAAAGCAATGTCATGAAGCTTATCACCTATGTTTTCTTCTAGTAGCTCTATGGTTTCAAGTCTTATGTTTAAGTCTTCAGTCTATTTTGAGTTTGATTTTTGTCTGTGGTATGAGATGACGGTCTAATTTCATTCTGCATGCAAATACAATACAGAACTTAGATATATTCATTCAAAAAGCACTTAAGTAATTTCTCTCTGCCTAATACATGAATTTTAAAATCTGAGAAAATGTCATTGCCATACCAACAAATAAAATTATTTCCAACTGGCCAGGTACGGTAGCTCATGCCTCTAATCCCAACCCTTTGGGAGGCCAAAGTGGGTCAATCACCTGAGGTCAGGAGTTTGAGACCAGCCTGACCAACATGGTGAAACCCTGTATCAACTAAAAAAACAAAAAAGTAGCCGGGCGTGGTGGCAGACGCCTGTAATCCCAGCTACTTGGGAGGCTGAGGCAGAAGAATTGCTTGAACCTGGGAGGCAGAGGTTGCAATGAGCTGAGATAGGGCCACCACACACCAGCTTGGGCAACAAGAGCAAAACTCTGTCTCAAAAACAACAACAAAAAAATTATTTCCAATTTACCTTATGAAAATTACAACTTCTGCCCCAGTGCAGTGGCTCACACCTGTAATCCCAACACTTTGGGAGGCTGAGGTAGGTGAATCACAAGGTCAGGAGTTCAAGACCAGCCTGGCCAATATGGTGAAACCCTGTCTCTACTAAAAATAAAAAAATTAGCTGGGCATGGTGGTAGATGCCTGTAATCTCAGCTACTCAGGAGGCTGAGGCAGAGAACTGCTTGAACCCAGGAGGCGGAGGTTACAGTAAGCCAAGATCGAGCCACTGCACTCCAGTCTGGGCAACAGAGCAAGACTCAATCTCAAAAACAAAAACAAAACAAAAAAAAAGAAAATTATAACTTTTAAGAAAGAAACCTGAATTCTTTCCATTCATATGAACAAAATCCATTACATGCTTGCCAGTAGGTATCATCTAACAGTACTAGGACAGATGAACTATTTAATTACGTATCTACAACACAGACTGTTACTTAAGTGTCTAATTACAGATTCTGAACCATTCTTGTAAACGAATGAATGTACAGTCTGGGAAAGGAGTAAAGATCTTACTTCACTCAATTCTTTCTATGGTCTAGTTATCTAATTTGAGGTTAAATACAATGCTCTAAAATTTAGAATTGGTAGAAAATAAGAAAGATAGGCAAGATATTAAAGGTAAGTTTTCTAAGACAGTATGGTTGATTCGCAAACAAGTTTACCAAGAAACACATAAATAAAAGGTAAATACTGCCTTTTAATTACCTGTTAGCTTACAGCTAATTTCTAACTCTCTACATATATACATGTCTGTATGTATGTATATATGTATAATACAACTATATATAACAAATCATTATTTAACAGAAGTCAGCTAATAAAATGACCTAATTTTTAAATCCCAATTTATAGAACAGTTAAAGTAGATATGACTTTGTATCATAGAAAGGATTTTTCAACTTTATGAACAGGATTCATCAAGTGTTTCCTTTACATTATATGTGTTGGTTATAAAATCGTATGATTTAATGTCCACAAAACTTTTCAGATAATGTACTATATATAATGTGTGCCAGTTGTAGACAACATTTGATTATGCCTCACAATATCAAGGTGCACAGAGTTATGAACTATGCATAAATATCATTAGATAAGTGCCTATACAATGAGAAGTCCAACTACCAATAAATGGCTACATCTGTCAACCTGACCATAATATCCTATATCTACTTTTCTACTTAGGTCTGTCTATTACCTGTTAAAGAACCTGTCTTCTGCAACCTATCCTTTTAATATTCAAAAAAAATGTAAGGTTGAAACTGAAAAGTAGCCATTTAATATTGGAAAACATCCAACTTTAGCAATGATAAATGATTTTGTTGGTATTTTGCCATTTTCTAACATTTAGCAAGTAAAAAGATTCAAATAAAAATAAGGCATGCAAATTAATACATCCCCATTTGTAATTTTAAAATTCTTTGAGTTAATTCACTATATGTGCAAAAAATGGCTCTTCCTAGTTTCTCTTGAAATTAAACTACTATAATATAATTTTCTGTCTTGTTTATCTCTGCATATACTTTTTAAATTTTAACTTTAGTTTTTTTGTTTTTTGTTTTTGTTTTTGTTGAGACAGAATCTCACTCTGTTGCCCAGGCTGGAGTGCAGCAGCAGCATCTTTGCCCACTGCAACCTCTGCCTCCTGGTTTCCAGTGATTCTCATGCTTCAGCCTCCCGAGTAGCTGGGACTACAGGCATATGCCACCATGCCTGGCTAATTTTTCTGTATTTTTGTATTTTTATAGAGATGGGGTTTCACCATGTTGGCCAGGCTGGTCTTGAACTCCTGCCTTAGCCTCCCAAAGTGCTGGGATTACAGGCGTGAGCCACCGCACCCTTTTTGGTCTTGTTAATCTCTGTATCTTCAGCTCCTAAAATAGTAGGTAACTAATAAATATTTTTGAATGCATTAATGACTCTCTCAGACCACACATAAGGCATTTGTAGAATCTTTTGGTTTCTTCTATTCAAGGCATTCAAGGAGAAAGTTTAAGATCTCCCCTTAGATACCTATCTTAGCACAGCATCCTCTCAGTATCCTTATGATTCAGCCTGTCAACTAAGTACCATACTGTTTGACAACATGAAAGTTACTAAACAATTCCTTCACACTGATTTCTAATTTCTATACACAAAGAGGAATTTTTTAGAAAGAAATAAATTGGTTTGTTTAATTGTGGGTGACAGATTTTTGGTGGTTTGTTTGTTGTTATTTTACTAAAAAGATCCTCAAAAGCATCTTTCCTCCTTATTTCCTTTTAAAAGGAAATAAAGGAAGTCTGTCAAAGATCAGATACTTGTAGCAGTCTTATTTCAGGATTCTCTGTTCTGTTCCACTGGTCTACGTGTCTCTTTTGTACCAGTGCCATGCTGTTTTGGTCACTGTAGCCTTGTAGTATAGTTTGATGCCAAGTAGCTTGATGGCTCCAGCTTTGTTTTTTGCTTAGGATTGCCATGGCTATTTGTGCTCTTTTTTTATTCCACATGAATTTTAAAATAGTTTTCTCTAGTTCTGTAAAGAATGTCAATAAAATTGCTTTGGGCAGTATGGCCATTTTAATGATACTGATTCTTTCTATCCACAAGCATAGAATGTTGTTCCACTTGTTTTTGTCATCTCTGACTTCTTTGAGCACTGGTTTGTAGTTTTCCGTGTAAGCAAGGTTAGAGAATAAATAATAAAAGGAAGGTAGAGGGCTATGCAAGGGGTATTTTAGAAAGAATGGTCTAGCTGCTGCCACACAGCACTGATGGATGGATGTATCTAAAATCCTGCATCTGAATTCCACTTCTTATCCTACACCCTTAAATCCCAATATCAGTCACTAGAGAAGCCTCATATATAGACAATGTAGAATAGATTAGGTTTTCCTAAAGATCTTCTAGAGTCTTTCTTTTTAATTGAGACAGAGTCTCACTCTGTCGCCCATGATGGAGTGCAGTGGCACAATCTTGGCTCACTGCAACCTCTGCTCCCAGGTTCAAGTGATTCGCCTGCTTCAGCCACCTGAGTAGTTAGGATTACAGATGCCAGTCACCATGCCCGGCTAATTTTTTTATTATTAGTAGTAGTAGTAGAGACAGAGTTTTACTATGTTGGCCAGGCTGGTTTTGAACTCCTGACCTCAGGTGATCTACCCGCTTTGGCCTCCCAAAGTGCTGGGATTACAGGCATGAGCTACCGCGCCCAGCCTCAGAGTCATTTTAGATCTAGAAAAGAACCTCTCTTATTCCTGTATAATTCCAGTGTGGACCAATGATACTTATCAATGTCCAAATGTGATTCCTAGGTGACAAAATGCCAACAGTTAGCTGGATCACAGCCAGCTGAAGAGCAGTAAGGAGCATTTGGCAGCCTTTGAAAGACTGCTCATAAGACTGTGAGTAGTTATTAGCAGTGAAACAGGATCAGCCTGATCAAATGTTCAACGCGCTTGCAACCTGCTGTTAAGGAGGTGTGAAAAATTAGAAATCTGTTTTTAACATTGTCTTTTTTAAGTTCCTCATTATTAACAGTTAAGCTAAAAAGCAGATTTAGAGTGTCAAAATCTCTGCCAATGGAACCAAGTAATAACACGAATACCCAGCCTTTGTTTTAAACATACTTATAACATGTATCCTTTATATTTTCAATATCAGTTTTAGAGAAATAGATAACTGATATACTACATACAGATACTTAAGATACTGAACTGAGCATTAGTAATGTTCTAGAACAGGAATAATTGCATTAGTTAACACACAGACATCAATGAAAGATTTAACAACTAGATGGATAGTTGGACATAAAAAAGTACTACTTAGCTGATATCACTGATGTCATATATTATAAACAAGCAATACTGAGTGCATAGGTTTGGGATTAAATAATTTGGTGTGGCCAGAAATGTAAACACTTGCCTTATACAGAAAGCCAATTTCAAAATTAAAATGACTACTATCAACTTTGGAGAACTGAAAAGGGCAAAGGTATAAAAATGTAAATTTTTAAAAACTAATTAAGCCAACATTATATTATAAATAATTATAGAGTTTAAGAATTTCCATCTAATCTTGCTTAGCAGTATACATTGGTATTACTGTGCTCGGTGCACTTGTTAATAAGATTTGCTCTACTTTAATCCAATTTGAAGATTATCCTTTATACTCAGGCTCCCACTTTCTATGGAATCTTGATATACACAGATTGTCATAATCTTTACTTTCTGTCTGTGTTATGCTCACAGAGAGCATATTGTCCTTTACATCCGCCCAAGACACTGGTAGCTTCTTAATACTTGTTGACTAACCTTGGAAGTCTTGCTGTACTCTATTTCAATGTTTTCACATAAAAATTAACGCCAGACACCAGACTTCCACTCATGCCAAGGAGAAGAAAGTGGGATTTGACCTCTTGCTGTAAACAACTAAAAACTGGATATACGAAACAACTGTTTCTAGACACTGGACAAAAGGCAATGCATCCCTGCAATACCTGATAAAAGGGGAAAAAATAGGTGGAGTCCTATCATCATCCTAGCTTTCTGCCTCAAGGCAAACTGCAGAACACAGTACAAGGACGGAGAAACCCAAATACAGAACAACAATCTCTTGAGTTGAGACCAAAAGATAATATTTGGAGGAGGTTGAGGCAGCTGGAATTTATGAGGCAGAGTACCAGACAAAAGGGACACACAGACACACAGACACACAGACACACACACACATGCTCCAACAATCCATAAAGGGGTCCCTTTACTATAGCAGCCAAAGAACCATTGCTCCCACAGGGCTGGAAAACCAATGACTACCCAGTAGAAAGACCTGACTAAACACCAAAAGTATTCAGTAGAGACCAGTGGGTTCATACTTCAGAGGCAGGGCTAACTTAGTACTAAAGTAAAGCTATTATATAGACTCACTGTAACAATTATGGGTAATTTTAACAACTTAAACCAAGCTTTTAACAACATGTAACTATAGCCAGACTAATGTGGCTAGAAAGTAGCTTAAAGATACTTTACAGTATCATTACTGTAAAGATAAGTTACCTCCCTCAAAAAAAGGTGATACTAGGAATGAAGTATAACTTATAAGTGGGTGAAAGACTTGACAAAATTACTAAATTTGTATTGAATTGTTACCTCTACAGAGAAAACAATATGAAGCCCAAAGAAAAAACAATATAATAACAAAAATTTTGTTACCATATTTTCTTATTAAGCATTTTTATTCTGTGACACAATGAAGAGTTCAGTTTTCTAGCAGGTTATAGCTCTAATTTTGAAGTAGGATCAATGGAAAGGGAAAGGTATAGAATTCAACTGATGGCAAAATGTCCTAGAACACTTACTTTTATCAATCAAAGGATGCTGTAGTTATATTTGGAGTCAATCAGACAACCATAACTTTCCCCACCTGAGAGAATAATGCTGTAACAGGTAATGAATTACCTTTCCCAAATTGAGAAAATTATTACTGCTTCATGCTCAGAGGACATAGTGGGTATCAATACTCAACTAAGATACAATTACTGTTGATAGAAATTTCCTGGGAGCTAAATGCAAACCAATAAATATAATCCATCAATTCAGCACTACCCAGTAGATTTAAAGATAGAGGTTATGGCCGGGCGCGGTGGCTCAAGCCTGTAATCCCAGCACTTTGGGAGGCCGAGACGGGCGGATCACGAGGTCAGGAGATGGAGACCATCCTGGCGAACACGGTGAAACCCCGTCTCTACTAAAAAATACAAAAAAACTAGCCGGGCGAGGTGGCTGGCGGGCGCCTGTAGTCCCAGCTACTCGAGAGGCTGAGGCAGGAGAATGGCGTAAACCCGGGAGGCGGAGCTTGCAGTGAGCTGAGATCCGGCCACTGCACTCCAGCCTGGGCGACAGAGCCAGACTCCATCTCAAAAAAAAAAAAAAAAAAAAAAAAAGATGTTATATGGAGGGTAAAAAAAAAAAAAAGAAAAAGAAAAAAAGAAAAAAAAAGGAAAAAAAAAAACCGGAAAAAGGAAAAGAAAGTTTTTTTGAATAAATTTTAATTTTTCAGTTTCAACACAGAATTAACATTTCTTCATGCATTCAAATATGAACAGCCAAAACACAATGACTCTAATCAAATATTCATAAGTAGCTTAAAAATGACTCGGCTGTAAGATTTTATCCAGCCTACTTATCTTAATCCAAAGTAAATTTTCCTTAAAAAAAGAAACTAAATATAATTATAAAACTGTATTTTCACTTCTGAAATTAACCATGTTAAACCCATGTTTTAATTTATAAACAATTTATTTCACGTTTAATATTCAGTGCTGGTTATTTTTAACCAGCTGAATTACTACTTAAATGGCCTTTCCTCAATTTAATTGTGTAATAGCACTACCACCAGGCAATAGGTAAATAAAGCATAAAGTTTACTAAAATCAGTCAATAATATTAAATCTTTTTACAAAACAATTTTGGAATATTCATTTGAAGTTAATGTCTTTAATAAAGGTCTTGTTACATTTTACATTATATTTAGTAAAGGTCCTCATCATGTGTACAGAAAATTTAAAGACAGAAAACAAAATTATCTTTACAAATTACTTCCCAAAGGAATAATTTTAGCCAAGTTCAAAGTGTTCTTAAAATTTTGAAACTTAAAAACTATGTCTCTACCATCTCAGTACAGTTCTACCTCTGGAATTTATTCTAAAGAAAAAAGTACATAAAATGGCTTATATAAAAGATTTTTATGATAGGGTTTTACTGACAGTAAAAGACAAAATGGAAGTAGCCTCTATGTTCAACTAAATAGAAATCATTAAATTATGGTACACTATTTTGCATATGTGTAAAAACTAATGAAAGTATATAGAATAAAACTTTGCAAAGTAATTACAACAAACCCTGACAACACTAAATTCTGGCAATGATGTAGAGTAACAGAGACTTTCCTTCATTGCTGGTGGGAATGCAAAATGGTCCAGCCATTTTGGAAGACAGTTTGGCAACTTCTTACAAAGCTAAACATACTCTTATCAGGAATTGTACTCCTTGGTATTTACCCAAATGAAGTGAAAACTTATGTCTACACAAAAACCTGCACATAGATGTTTTTGGCAGCTTTATTCATAATTGGCAGCACTAGGAATCAAGCAAGATGATTTCAGTAGGTGAATGGAGAAATAACGTGTAGTGCATCCAGAAAATGAAATATTCCGTACCAGAAAGAAATGAGGGGACATGGATGAAGCTGGAAGCCATCATCCTCAGCAAACTAACACAGGAACAGAAAACCAAACGCCACATGTTCTCACTCATAAGTGGGAGCTGAACATTGCGCACACATGGACACATGGTGGGTAACATCACACACCAGGGCCTGTTGAGGGGTGGGGGGTGAGGGTTGACAGGAGGGAACTTAGAGGACAGGTCAATATGTGCAGGAAACCACCATGGCACACGCATACCTATGTAACAAACCTGCAAGTTCTGCACATGTATCCCATTTTTTTTAAGAAGAAATGAAGACGAAAAGAAGGCAGAAAAGAAAAAGAAAAAAATGAGCTATCAAGCTATGAAAAGACACAGAGGAAACTTAAATGCTTATGACTAAGTGAAAGAAACCAATCTGAAAAGGCTACATACTGTATGATTCCACCTTTATGATATACTGGAAAAGGCAGAAGTATAGACAGACGGTAAAAGGATAAGTGGTTGCCAGGAGTTAGGGGGTCAGAGGGATGAAAGTCACAGAATGCAGGATTTTTAGGTTAGTGAAACTACTTTGTATGCTACTGCAATGGTAAACACACGCCATCATGTGTTTGCCGAAACTCACAGAATGCACACCACCAACAGAGAACCCTAATGTAAACTATGGACTTCAGGTGATAATGAGGCTTCAATGTAGGTTCATCAATTATAACCAAACGTATCATTATGGTGGGGGATGCTGATCAACATGGAGGCAATGCACGTGTGGCAGCAGGAGGTATATGGGAAATCTCTACATCTTTCACTCAATTTGCTGTGAACCTAAAAGTTAAAATTTATTTTAAAAGTTATTACAATGGGTAATGAAGCTTCTTACTCCTCTTTACTTTTCTATATTTGGCAGTTTTTCTGTAATCAAGAAAAAAATTTATAAACTTAGTTAAGTTCCTATCTCCATCTCCAATCTTACTGTAAATTATCTACAAGTAACATTTTCCTCAAGTACAGATGAACAAGTTTACTGTAACAATAAGTTATGTCAACATACTATAACCAAGAAAATATCTTCCTTCTAAATAATGTAAATTTTATATCCCAAGAAAATACTTTAAAGCTTTCTGAAGTTTTTTTCCTCTGACAAGGAAAAGCACTGAAAACAATTTATTTATAATTTTTTCCTCACTTTACCACTATTTTTTTCTTAATTCCCCCTGTTAATTCTCTTTTGTGATCTTTATATATGCCATTTTGGCACTTACATCTATTTTACTTTACATCTGCTTTCCTTTCCCATCCACTTTACCTTCTTTTTTAATGTTTCCCCTATTCCTTCCTTAATTCTAACCAAATCTCTATGCTCATCTAGCTGTGACACATTTGGTGATGTCTTTAGTTATACCTACTTCATCATTGTCATATTTAAGTAGGCACATTAATATTCACCATTAAGTGATACCAGTGCTTATAATACATTTTCCACTTTCTCCAAAGGAATTCTGAGTTTTTCTCATTGCAAATTTCAGCAATATATCTGATCTGTACTCCTTAGGACACAAGTAGAACAGAAAAGAAATGCTTCAGACAAATACACCTATAGACACAGGGTCCACAACTCTAATGCCACTGAAGGAAGTGGGCAGGTGGTCAAAGGAAAATCCAAACTCATGAAAAACCCAGGATACTCTTTTCCCTCTGATTTTAGAGGATATAAATGTATGGTAATCATTTTTAAACAACATTATTTGGAGGTATTTTTCAAAGGCTCCAAATAAAATAATCAGAATCACAGGATATTTTTTTTTCCTCTGGGCATTAAGCCACTTCTTAGCCCTAGTTCAATATATTAAGATATCAACAACATTTGCTCTTTGAGACTATTTATTCATCTCTTCATCAGTCAACTCTTAAGCATCTACTTTGTGTAAAGTACTGAGAACCAATGAAATGTAATTAATATAAGACCCACTAATTCAGAATTTGTGGCAATATGGTCACATCATTACTCCAAGAAAGAGTTTAACAATTCAGTAGCATAAGGATAATTCTAAACATCCAATGTTAGAAACAAAAACTATTTTCAAACATCCTGAGAAAGTTTACAAATACACACTTACTATGCTAATCACCATCAACAGTTTAGTAACTTCTGTTAATGTTCCAGCACTTAAGAAAAAAAAAATGAAGATACAAATCTTGCCCTTAAGTAATTTCCAGATTTGCTAATGGGACAAGACATATAATTAAAATTAAGATCAATAATACAAAGTAGCATGTGATAGGTGTACAGGCAATAAAAACATCAAGAATTTTGAGTAGGAAGAAACCACGGAAGAGGTTCTTCACAAAAGGGCTTTAACAGGAATTAAGGGAAATGGGATAAGCAGAGAGAAAAGGGGATTTTTAAGGAAAGAATAATAGCATGAAATAATTATCTACACTATATGTGAGAGTGGTTGCCAAAACAAAATTCTCTATGTATTTGAAAGTAATAAAATTGTTTCATAAAATATTCTACTATCGAGCCACATTTCTACACTATCAATATGCAAAAGAAAGATTTTACTCCATTATATTATTTTTCTACAAAACAGTAATAGCAACTTATATTTATAGTGTTTTATAGCTTATATAATGCTTTCACACATGAAATTATTAATTAGTAGCAGCTTACTAACAATTTTTCATATAGTTCTCTTATTTTTCAACTTAAATTAAGCCTTCTATGCACTTATAATTGAAAAGATATTCATCTACATGGCATTTCCTAATTAAAATTTAGGTTACTATGAAAACTGTTGGAACACAAAAACTTATTTAGTAGCCAAAATCATAAGGAAATACCCAGAACTTTTTTTGTTGTTGTTGTTGTTGAGACGGAGTCTCGCTCTGTCACCCAGGCTGGAGTGCAGTGGTGCGATCTCCACTCACTGCAAGCTCCGCCGCCTCCTGCGTTCACGCCATTCTCCTGCCTCAGCCTCCCTAGAAGCTGGGACTACAGGCGCCCACCACCATGCTTGGCTAATTTTTTTGTATTTTTAGTAGAGACGGGGTTTCACTGTGTTCGCCAGGATGGTCTCGATCTCCTGACCTCATGATCCGCATGCCTCGGCCTCCCAAAGTGCTGGGACTACAGGCGTCAGCCACCGCACCCGGCCCAGAAAAATTTTAAATACAAGAAAATAGAGTGCATGTTTTTCAAATTTAGATAAAATTATTCTGATTCTTCCACTATTTTTGTCTAAAATAAATGTTTAAAATGATCTCTACATATGAAGCCAAAATAATCAATAGATGAAAGAGAAAGGGAAGAAAAGATTAAACACAACATATGCTTCAACTAAATTAATCTCCAGATACTTTCTTTCTCTCGCTCTTTTCTGTTTTTTTTTGTTTTTTTTTTTTTACATAAGAAAGTGGCAGTCTTTTATTGCAAATATGCACACACTCTCGGACGAGGTTCTCTGGTCCTCAGGTGTGGGGGGCCAGGGAAGTCGCCGGGGCGCTCTTGGGTGATGTTCTCCGGTCCACAAATGCGGGGCTGAAGAAGTCACACCGGCTCCTGCCGCAGAGGACTTTTATGCATTGGTACTGGAAGGGGGAGGGCAGTGGGCAGGATAAGGGCATGATAGGGGCGTCTCCGTAGGCCTGGCTGGGTAAGTTTCCATCTCTTCGGATTGACATCACCTGGTGCGTGCTCGGTTGATCTGCATCTTCCCGGGGCAGGCTGCATTTTCCCGCGCACGGGAAAGTTGGTGAGGAAGAACCCGGAAGCAACATGGATTATGCCTTCTTGTTCACCTTCCTCCATCTTGTCCTTTCTCCTTCACCCAAACAGTCCTTTTTTTTTTTTTTTTTGAGATGGAGTTTCGCTCTCATTGTCCAGGCTGGAGTGCAATGGCACGATCTTGGCTCACTGCAACCTCTGCCTCCCAGGTACAACTGATTCTCCTGCCTCAGCCTCCTGAGTAGCTGGGATTACAGGTGCCTGCCACCATGCCCAGCTAAATTTTGTATTTTTAGTAGAGATGGGATTTCGCCATGTTGACCAGGCTCGTCTCAAACTCCTGACCTCAGGTAATCTGCCCGCCTTGGCCTCCCAAAGTGCTGGGATTACAGGCATAAGCCACCGCACCTGGCCTCTCTTTTTTTGTGTTTTGTTTTTTGGTGTTTTTTTTTTTTTTTTTAGAGTCTCGTGCTATCCCTCAGGCAAACTCTGCCTCCCAGGCTCAAGCAATTCTCATGCCTCGACCTCCTGAGTAGCTAGGACTTACAGGCGCCTTACCACCATGATGGCTAATTTTGGTATTTTTAGTAGAGACAGGGTTTTGCTATGTTGGCCAAGCTGATCTCAAACTTTTGACCTCAGGTAGTGATCTGCCATCCTCAGTCTCCCAAGGTGCTGGAATTACAGGTGTGAGCCACCACGCCTGGCTCAGATATTTACTTTCTAATCACTTGCACTAAGAAGCATTTAGCACCCATGGGTGATCAAATAAAAAGACAGTAAGCTAAGAGGTCTTGATTTCCTAAGTTCAGATGGAAATAATCAGACTAACTCTTTGATTTTGGATAAGCAATCACAGCATAATCACCAAATTTGAAAATAAAACTAAGGAGCTAATATATTTCTATTCCTGAATTAGGATCCCAAAAGAATAGGGAACTCTGAAATACTGCACTAAATCTGTTAAGACTAACTTAACAAAAATCAATGTAAAATCTTGTGCTTCAATCAAAAAAACTTGTACAGGATGACAAATATGACTTAACAACAGCCCATATGAAAAGATAGGTTTTAGTTGCCTGCAAATTCAAGATGAATTAATCGTGTATTTGCCCTGCCAAAAGAGCTAATTTTATCTTAAAATGCATTAATAGACTATAAGAACCAGAAAAAAAAGAGATAATAGTCCTACAAAGATGAGGCGAAAGAGACAAGTCATGAGCAATGGCTGAAAGTGTCAGTGATGCATAGCCTGCAAAAAGAAAAGTCCCAAATACTTAATAGGTTGTCAGGTATTAGAGGGCTTGGTCTTATTTCACATGGCTAAAGATGTTGGAACTAAATCAATGAATTAAAATGATAAGAAGGCAAATTTTAACTCAATACTACATACCAAAGACCTTCTCTGTAACCATTAGAGCTATTCAAAAATGTTACAGACTGAGAAATGAACCATTTGGGAGTTGGGATATAGAAGTGTCCAATCACTGAAAGAGTAAAGATACAGGTTGAAGTCAAGCAGATTGCAGGAGCTTTATATCCACTGAATAGAAGTTTGAACCAGATGACCTTTAAAGTACCTCCTAAGTACAAGATTATTTAATCCTATCATTACTAAAATTTGGACCAAAGGGAATACATGATTTTTCAAGACTAACAAAACTAGTGAGTAGAAGAGTTAAGGATGTATTAATTCCTGAAGCTTAGTCTACTATATCTAGAAAAATACTATAAAACATGAGGATTCAATATTTTCCCTCAAAGAAATTATATTGCCCAGGAAATCTCACTTTGGGACCAAGTAAAGGACCAAGAAGTGGCAAGCTCACACATCAAAGTTAAACCTAAGGCAACTGCTAGCACAACCGCTCACTCTCACCACCGACCCCTCCACTCAAATATTAAGAAGATAAACTCTATTTCTTCACAATGTAAGTCTGTGTGGTTTCCCATAGCTCACTGTGGACCAATGTTGCAAAGTTTCCAAGCCAATTTATACCTGTGGGAAATATGTGGTCCTACCAGTCAAAGCTTATTCAATTGACTGAATGACAGTTGGTTAAACGAGCAAATTCGGAGCAACTAGAGTTAGAATCATTAAACAGTAAGAGGTATATCAGTATAAAACTTTTCTCTAAAATATTATGCAATTTCTAAACATATTTATTCCTTCCTAATTCTCCCAGATGTTAGCTTTTCAAAGAGCAGATAATTTCTACATTTTATACTAATGGAATCCTTTTAACCTAATCTACCCTATAATTTAAAAAAACATACTTTTATTCCAAAACGGTTGAAGGGGATAAATTACACTAATATTGACAATTACAAAGTCATCTAAATAGAAAATGTGTTATAATAGGCTCATGGTACTAAATCAGATTACTATGCCATTTCAGTGTTTTCTTGGCATATCAAAATGTAATTTATAGACTGTAAGTAAAATATTTTAGTAAAGGCCTACTTTTCTTAATTGACTGCCCTAAATATTTGCAAAATTAAATGTATTTGAAAGCAGAATAGATTGCAGATCAAAGCACTGTTGTGTGCAGAATCTATTCCTATATCTTTTAACAGTTCCCTTTTGATTATTCACAGTAATTTCCAAGAGAAATACCACAGAAGCTCCAAAAGAGCAGATTAACCAAATGCACAGAGCCTTAATAAGGTATTCTCTTCCCCAAACACACATACTGAGCACAAACATATACACATGCATGCACGTATACACAATTTTAGTCCCTTCTATTGCAGAAACTGGAAGTTGCCTCCAGGGTCTCTCCACTGAGTGGTAAGAAACCATATTTTTACCTAGACACATTGTTCACCATCTAAAAAATAACATTCCCCCATCTCCCTTAAAGCTGGGTATGTTCACTTGCCTGAAGTTTGGCCAAAGAGTTGTAGATGGAAGTGGGAAGATTTAAACAGGGGGTATACTCTTCTACATTCCCTCATCCAGCTACCAGTCTGTAAGACAGGTGTGATGGCTAGAGTTTCAGCCTCCATCTTGGGTACAGGAATATACCATTTTAGGGATGCCAAGATAAAAAAGTACAAGTGGAACAGACACCTAGACAGCTTCATGAAACTGCCAGCTTATCTTTGGATTCTCAACCTTCAAACTTCATTTATTTAAGAGGAAATAAATTGCAATTCTATTACTTTTTAAGTTTTTTGTTATATGCAACCTAATCAAATCGTAACTAGTAAATGTGCTGATAAATCAGGGGTACTTGCTAGCCTTCCCATAATATAAGTTCCACACAATTTTACCCAAACTGACAGATGTGCAATCCTTGTCTTAGTTTACTTCTTTAGGGCATTTATCATTATGACTCTCCCAGAGTTAAAACATCAAATCACTCCCTACTTGTTCTCCCCCATATCTTAAATCATTCCTTTGTTTTTCCTACATGCTTTTCTCCTCCACGTAGACCTAAAATATCAACATTCCCTAAGGTTACCTCATGGTCTTCTCATTCCACGCATTTTCCTCAGACCCACTACGTCAGTCAATAGAAAACAGTCAATCTTTACACTACTAAACCTCTGTTCAACTCAATTTGCTAAAAGCTGCAGATCTATTTATTAAACTGTTTACTGAGTATATTCACCCGGAAGTCCCTTAGGCAACTTAAATGCCATCCTCTTCTCTGTTCTGCCTCTTAGTTAATGACCCCATATCAACTCAGCTGCCCAAACCAAAAACCTGATAGTTACGCTCAATTTCTTACTCTTAACTGATATCAACCAGTCATTAAGTATTTTGAATTTTATAGTCTATGGCTCATAACCATCTTATTTGGCAATGTACTCACTGTCACTATTACAATAGTATTTGAATTGGTCTTCTTTTCTCCTATTCCTGCTCCTTTCCATAGTGAAGTCAAAACCACACCATGCAAAAGTATTATTCTCTTCAAGTTGCCTCCCCGTCATCGGTAGACCTTCATATCTACAGGAGAGGGGCCAGATATGTAAATATGCAAGCACAGTCTTCCTAGATTTGGCGATGGCTCTTTCTACAATCTCATTCCCTATCTCAACCCACGTAACACATTCATGTTGAAACCACACTGAACAGTCCCCCAAATGAAGAGCATCTTTTCACAGCTACTTACCTTTACAGATGCTGCTGCCTAGAATTTCCCCTCCTGCTAAACCAGGAAAATGGCTCCTCCTTCTTGAAGAGCCTAATCCAGTATTTCTTAACTGTGAAGCCTTTCCTAACTACCATCCTGTCTTACCCCCTCCTTCCCTCTTTGTAGAAGGGGGTAAGAGAGGATGTATATTTGTACTGTATATTTGTTATAGGAATTATGCAAATAAATAATTATGACTGAGTATAGTAGCTAGTTATTTTCGAATTTAATACTAGAAAAAAATATTAATCATCTTTGCATCCCTAGCAATTCTTTGACACCTGGTAGATGTTAGTGGAAAGAAGAAAGGAAGGGAAGAAAGGGGAAAGGAAAGAAAAAGAGAAAGAGAAACGAAAAAAAAGGAAAAGAGGAAAGCCTGGCTCTTTAGTCCTCATAACTCTATCAGAAAAATTAAGAGCCAGGAAGATTTCAAAATTTATTCAAGGTCACTCAGTAATTAATATGCAGGGTAAAGTGTTATGATCTTCCATCTGTTTCTCAAATTTACTTTAGTCTCAGAATAATAATATTCCTTTAAGGCCTACTCTCCTTTTCCCCCAAATTTCAATACTCTTCTCTTTAAGAGTGGCAGAAAAATTATTTACAAAACTAGTGTGCCCCAAAGCATAAAAAGTTGCCTATTGGACATCCAGTTTCTAGTCCAGCATATAAGAAGCTTAGAAGTCACCAATCTATCCCAACAACAAGTAAAAAGCTGAACAAACAGAAAAATCAACAGCTATTCTTAGCTCCATAAAATAAGTGAGGTCACAGGGCAAACCACTGCACTCCAAAACTGAAGAGACAGGCAGATATAGAGAATCACGGCTTACCATAGGAAACAAACAAACAAAAAGCCCTGAGCAGAAATCTCTGCAGGAATCAGTGCCAGGGTAGGAAAATCTAATCTGTAATTGATAAATTGCTGGAGGCTCAGTGGACAAGTCTAAGAGTGAAAAAACTCCAGGAGGAACCAGTTATTGGAGAGGCCTTCATATTTTTGTAAGTTTTATTTCTAAGAACCCAATCTGGTTCTCACACTAAGTATCAGAGAAGAATACCCTAATACCTCTATCAAGGGGAGGAATAAAGAAACCATTCTTAAATACACCAGTGTATTCTGTTCTTAACCAGGTCTGCTCTCAGGAAGAACTATTTTCCCACAGCATAATCTGCTGGATTTTAATCCGAACCTAACTGACCTGAGGAAAAGGAAATACCAATTGCAGCCCCCTCCAGACATCCTGTCCCACCTTAAGGGTAAAAAAAAAAAAAACCACTAATGAAGCTCAGTCCAGGGGCACCAGCTCACCAAAAGACTGAGACCTTATCATAGGACTACAAAAGGTTTTCCCTCCCCCAACACAATACCACTAAACTATAAAAGGCCTATTTACAGCAATTGTTTTTACCCAGCACATCATGTCCGGCTTTAAGAAAAAATTATATGGCATATGAAAAGGCAAAATGTACAGTATGAAGAGACTGAACAAGAATCAGAACCAGGGTCTGATATGGCAGGAATGTTAGAATTATCCAATCAGGAATTTTCTTAAAACTATGATTAATATGCTAAGGCTTCAATGAAAAAAGGAGACAATATGCAAGGACAGATGGATAATGGATAATATAAGGAGAGATGGAAATTCTATGAATGAATCAAAAAGAAATTCTAGAGACCATAAACACTGTAAAACAAAATGTGGAATGTCTTTAATGGGTCTATTAGTACACTAGATGTGGGTGAAGGAAGAATTTCTAAGCTTGAGGATATCTCAACAAGAACAGTCCCAACTGAAAAGCAGAAGGAAAAAGAGACTGCAAAAAAAAAAAAAAAAAAAAAAAAAAAAAAAGAATAGAATATCCAAGAACTGTGGGACGACTATAAAAATTTTAACATACATGTAATGAAAAAACCAGAAGGAGAGGAAAGAGAAAAAGGAACAGAAGTAATATCTGAGCAATAATAACTGAATTTATCCAAATTAACGTCAAACACCAAACCACAAATCTAGGAAGCTCAGAGAACACCAAGCATGACAAAGGAAAAAAAACCTACACCCAGGCATATCATATGCAAACTTCAGAAAATCAAAGATAAAGAAAAAAATATTGAAAAAAGCCAAAGGAATAAAACACTTTACCTATAGAAGAGCTAAGATAAGAATTATATCTGACTTATCCTCGGAAACTATGTATGCAGGAAGAAAGTAGAGTTGAGAGGAAAAAAAATAAAAGAACACCAAACCTATAATTCTATATCCTGTGAAATTATCTTTCAAAAGTGAAATAAAGACCCATAAAAACTGAGGAAATTTGTTGCCAGCAGACTACTTTGAAAGAAATTTTAAAATAAGTTTTTCAGAGGTAAATTAGTATCAGTCAGACTTGGATCTACATTTTTAAAAAAGGAAGAACATTATGGAATGAATAAGTAAAGGTAAAACAAAATTTTTTATTTTTCTTATTCTTTATTTATTTATATTTTTTTTTGAGATGGGAGTCTCACTGTGTCGCCCAGGTTGAAGGGCAAGGGCACAATTTCAGCTCACTGCAGCCTCCACCTCCCAGGTTCAAGCGATTCTCTGCCTCACCCTCCAGAGTAGGTGGGATCATAGGCACGCACCACCACACCCAGTTAATTTTTGTATTTTTAGTAGAGACGGGGTTTCACCATGTGGGCCAGGCTAGTCTTAAACTCCTCGTCTCAAGTGATCCAGCCACCCTGGCCTCTCAAAGTGCTGGGATTACAGGCGTGAGCCACTGTGACTACTTTTCTTATTCTTTTTTATCTTTTTGAGACGGAGTCCCGCTCTGTTGCCCAGGCTGGAGTGCAGTGGCCGGATCTCAGCTCACTGCAAGCTCCGCCTCCCGGGTTTACGCCATTCTCCTGCCTCAGCCTCCCGAGTAGCTGGGACTACAGGCACCTGCCACCGTGCCCGGCTAGTTTTTTGTATTTTTTAGTAGAGATGGGGTTTCACCATATTAGCCAGGATGGTCTCGATCTCCTGACCTCAGGATCTGCCCGTCTCGGCCTCCCAAAGTGCTGGGATTACAGGTTTGAGCCACCGCACCCGGCCTACTTTTCTTATTCTTAATTGACCTAACAGACAGTTGGTTCAAAGTAAAATATCAACAATGTATTTGATTATGTATGCTTATATACATATCTTTATGTATAAGTACAATGAATCATAAAAAGAATGAGAGGAAGGAATTAGTAATATTTCGTTATTATAGGGTACTTACACTAAATATATAGTGGTATAGTGTTATCTGAAAGTGAATTTGGGTTAGTTATAAAAATATATGTTGCTAACTTTACAGCAACCACTATAAGCATAATTGATATGCTAAAAAAGGAGAAAAATGGAATCATGTACAATGCTTAACTACAAAAGGCAAACAAGTATGTGAGGCAAAAATAAGAACACAGAACAAGTGCAACAAATAGAAAACAGTAACAAATTGGTAAATATTAATCCAACTACATCAATAATCACTGTGATGGTTAAGTCTTACAGGTCTGGGGTAAGGGATTCCAGATAGGTGGTAAAACATCATACATTTCTGGTTACGTCTATGGTAGCGTGTCTGGGAGAGATTTGCATTTGAATTGGTAGAGTGAGTGAAAAAATTGCCCTCACTAATATGAATGGGCATCATCCAACCTGGTGAAGGAGAGAACAGAACAAAAAGGTGGGAAAAAAAAATAAAAGAGCACATTTTCTCTCTCTGTTTGAGGTGGGTCATCTACTTTCTGTCCTCAGACACTGCTATTTCAGTTCTCTGGACATTGAATTCAAACAGAGACTTACACCATCAATCTGTCCCCAACACCCGGCCCTGCCACCCCACCCTGTTCTTGGGCCTTTAGACTCAAACTGGGACTTACATCATTAGCTCTCACGGTTTTCAGGCCTCTGAGTTTGGACTAGAACTGTATCACCAGCTTTCCTGGGCCTCCAGCTTGCAGATGAAGGATTGTGGGACTTAGCCTCCATAATCATATGAGCCAATCCCTCATAATAAATATGCATATATGTGTATATATATAGTATACATAATATATAATTGTTATAATATATAATTTATAATATATTATCTATAACATAACACAATCTATATAATTACATATAATCTATAGGTTCTGTTTCCTGGAGAACTCAAACTAATACAATCATATTAAACGTCAATGGTGTACCTACACCAATTAAAAGAGATTGTCAGAGTGGATCAAAAAAACAAGACTCAACTGTATGTTGTCTACAAGATACCCATCTTACATAAAAGACACCCATAGTTTAAAAGTAAATGGATGGAGAAAGATATATCATGCTAATGCTAATCAAAAGAAAGCCACAGTAGCTATATTAATTTCAGACAAAGCAGACTTCAGAGTAAGGAGAGCTATCTGGAATAAGAGGGACATTATGTAATGGTAAAGGATCATTACTCCAAGAAGACATAAAAAACTTTAATGTGTATGCACTTAACAACAGAGTGACAAAATACATGAGGTAAAAACTGATAGAACTACAAGGAGAAATAGATTAATCTACTATTGTATTATAGTTGGAGACTTTAGCACTCTTCTATGAGAAATGGATGGTTCCAGCAGGCAGAAAATCCATAAGGACCTACTTGAACTCAACAGCACCATCAATAAACTGGATATAATTGACATCTGTAGGCTACTTCTTCCAAAAACAACAGATCACACATTCTTTTCAAGCTCATATGGAACATTCACTAAGACAAACCACATTTGGGGCCATAAAACACACCTTAGCAAATTTAAAAGAATAGAAATCATATAGTACCTGCTCTTAGACACAAAAGAATTAAACTAGAAATCAATACCATAAAGATAACTGGAAAATCCAAAAATATTTGGAGGTTAAACAATGCACTTCTAAACATACACAGAAGTCAAAGAAGAAATCTAAAGATACATTTATAAATATTTTGAACTAAAATAAATGAAAATATGGCCAGGTGCAGTGCCTCATGCCTGTAATCCCAGCACTTTGGGAGGCCGAGACAGGCAGATCACCTGAGGTCAGGAGTTCAAGACCAGCCTGGTCAACGTGGCAAAACTCCATCTCTACTAAAAATGGAAAAATTAGCTGGGTGTGGTGGCGAGCACTTGTAAGCTCAGCTACTTGGGAAGCTGAGACAGGAGAATTGCTTGAACACAGCAGGCAGAGGTTGCAGCGAGCCAAGATCATACCATTGCACTCCAGCCTAGGCAACAGAGTCAGGCTCCACCTCAAAAAAAAAAAACACAAAAAAAACTTACCCAAATTTGTGAAATGTAGCAAAAGCAGTGCATAGAGAGACTGTTATAGCATTAAATGAATATATTAGAAAATAAGAAACTTTTCAAATCAATAATCTTAGCTTTCACCTTAGGAAACTAAGGAAAAGAAGGGCAAATTAAATCCAAAATAAGCCAGAGAAAAAAATCTGAGTAGAAATCAATGAAATTGATGAAAATGAAACCAACAGAAAAAATCAACAAAGCCAAAGGCTGGTTGTTTAAAAAGATAAATAAAATTGATAAGCCTCTAGCAAGCTAACTGACAAAAAAGAGAAGACAAATTACTAATATCTGAAATGAAAGATAAGACATCACTACAGATCCCATGGATATGAAAAGAAAAATAAATACTATGAACACTTCTATACTCACAAATTTGATAACCTAGATGAAATAGACCAATTCCTTGAAAGTCATAATATACCAAACTCACACAAGCAGAAACAGACCATCTAAATAGGTCTATACCTGTATTAGAAAAATTGAATCAATAATTAATAATGTTCCAAAACAGAAAGAGCCAGGCCCAGATGTGTGGACTGGTGAATTTTCTCAAATATTTAAGGAAGAAATTATAACAATTTTTTACATCTCTCATAAAATAGAAGCCACGGGAATATCTTTTAACTAATTCTATCAGTCTAGCATTACTCTAATACCAAAACTGGACAAAGACATTACAAGAAAAGAAAACAACAGACGAATCTCTCTCATGAACATAGATGCAAAAATCCTCAACAAAATATTCAACAATGTATAGGAGGAACTATACAGCACAGAACCAACTGAGATTTATTCCAGGTATGCAAAGCTGGTTCAACATTCAAAAATCAAATAGTAGAAGTGGTCACATCAACAGGCTGAAGAAAAAAATTACGATTATATCAATACATGTAGCATTTGATAAAAATCCAACACCCATTCATGATAAAAACTCTGAGTAACCTAGAAATAGACAAGAACAGGGCGGGGCACCAAGATGGCCAAATACAAAGAGCTCCAGCCTCCAGCTCCCAGCGTGAGCAACAAAGACGGGTGATTTCCGCATTTCCAACTGAGATACCGGGTTCATCTCACTGGGGCATGTCAGACAGTCGGTGCAGGACAGTAGGTGCAACCCAAGGAGCGAGACCCAAAGCAGGGCAAGGCATCACCTCACTGGGAAGTGCAAGGGGGAGGGAATTCCTTTTCCTAGTCAAGGGAAACGGTGACACACAACACCTGGAAAATTGGATCACTCCCACCTTAATACTGCGCTTTACCAAGGGTCTTAGCAAACGGCATACCAGGAGATTATATCCTGCAACTGGCTTGGAGAGTCCCACACCCATGGAGCCTCCCTCATTGCTAGCACAGCAGGCTGAGATCTAACTGCAAGGTGGCAGTGAGGTTCGGGGAGGGGCACCCACCATTGCTGAGGCTTAATTAGGTAAATAAAGCAGCCAGGAAGCTTGAACTGGGTGGAGCCCACCACAGCTCAAGGAGGCCTGCCCGCCTCTGTAGACTCCACTTCTGGGGACAGGGCATAGCTGAACAAAAAGCAGCAGAAACCTCTGCAGATGTAAATGTCCCCGTCTGACAGCTATGAACAGAGTAGTGATTCTCCCAGCACGGAGGCTGAGATCTGAGAATAGACAGACTGCCTACTCAAGTGGGTCCCTGACCCCCAAGTAGCCTAACTGGGAGACATCCCCCACTTAGGGGCAGACTGACACCTCACACCTCACACAGCCAGGTACACCTCTGAGACAAAGCTTCTAGAGGAACAATCAGACAGCAACACTTGCTATTCAGCAATTCTCTCTTCTGCAGTTTCCGCTGCTGATACCCAGGCAAACAGGGTCTGGAGTGGACCTCAAGCAAACTCCAACAGACCTGCAGCTGAGGGTCCTGACTATTAGAAGGAAAACTAACAAACAGAAGGGACATTCACACCAAAACCCCATCTGTACGTCACTATCATCAAAGACCAAAGGTAGATAAAACCAAAAAGATGGGGAAAAAGCAGTGCAGAAAAGCCAAAAATTCAAAAACTCAGAGCGCCTCTCCCTCTCCAAAGCAACGCAGCTCCTCGCCAGCAACGGAACAAAGCTAGATGGAGAATGACTTTGACGAGTTGAGATAAGAAGGCTTCAGTTGATCAAACTTCTCAGAGCTAAAGGAGGAACTGTGAACCCAGCACAAAGAAACTAAAAGCCTTGAAAAAATATTTGACAAATGGATAACTAGAATAACCAATGCAGAGAAGTCCATAAACGAGCTGATAGAGACGAAAACCGTGACACAAAAACTACGTGACAAATGCACAAGCTTCAGTAACAACTCGATCAACTGGAAGAAAGCATATCAGTGATTGAAGATCAAATGAACGAAATAAAGCAAGAAGAGAAGTTTAAAGAAAAAAGAGTAAAAAGAAATGAACAAAACCTCCAAGAAATATGGGACTATGTGAAAAGACCAAATCTACGCCTGATTGGTGTACCTGAAAGTGACGGGGAGAATGGAACCAAATTGGAAAACACTCTGCAAGATATTATCAAGGAGAACTTCCCCAACCTAGCAAGGCAGGGGAACATTCAAATTCAGGAAATACAGAGAACGCCACAAAGATGCTCCTCAAGAAGAGCAACTCCAAGACACATAATTATCAGATTCACCAAAGTTGAAATGAAGGAAAAAATGTTAAGGACAGCCAGAGAGAAAGGTCGGGTTACCCACAAAGGGAAGCCCATCAGACTAACAGCAGATCTCTCGACAGAAACTCTCCAAGCCAGAAGAGAGTGGGGGACAATATTCAACATTCTTAAAGAAAAGAATTTTCAACCCAGAATTTCATATCCAGCCAAACTCAGTTTCATAAGTGAAGGAGAAATCAAATCCTTTACAGACAAGAAAATGCTGAGAAATTTTTGTCACTACCAGGCCTGCCCTACAAGAGATCCTGAAGGAAGCACTAAACATGGAAAGGAACAACAGGTACAGACATTGCAAAAACATGCCAAAATGTAAAGACCATCGATGCTAGGAAGAAACTACATCAACTAACGAGCAAAATAACCAGCTAACATCATAATGACAGGATCAAATTCACATATAACAATATTAACCATAAATATAAATGGGCGAAAGGCCCCAATTAAAAGACACAGACTGGCAAACTGGATAAAAAGTCAAGACCCATCAGTTTGCTGTATTCAGAAGACCCATCTCATGTGCAGAGACACAGATAGGCTTAAAATAAAGGGATGGAGGAAGATCTACCAAGCAAATGGAAAACAAAAAAAGGCTGGAGTTGCAATCCTAGTCTCTGATAAAACAAACTTTAAACCACCAAAGATCAAAAGAGACAAAGAAGGCCATTACATAATGGTAAAGGGATAAATTCAACAACAAGAGCTAACTATCCCAAATATATATGAACCCAATACAGAAGCACCCAGATTCATAAAGCAAGTCCTTAGAGACCTACAAAGAGACTTAGACTCCCACACAATAATAATGGGAGACTTTAACACCCCACTGTCAACATTAGACAGATCAATGAGACAGAAAGTTAACAAAGATATCCAGAAATTGAACTCAACTCTGCACCAAGCAGACCTAATAGACATCTACAGAACTCTCCACCCCAAATCAACAGAATATACATTCTTCTCAGCACCACATCACACTTATTCCAAAACTGGCCACATAATTGGAAGTAAAGCACTCCTCAGCAAATGTAAAAGAACAGAAATTATAACAAACTGTCTCTCAGACCATAGTGCAATCAAACTAGAACTCAGGACTAAGAAACTCACTCAAAACCGCTCAACTACATGGAAACTGAACAACCTGCTCCTGAATGACTACTGGGTACATAACAAAATGAAGGCAGAAATAAAGATGTTCTTTGAAACCAATGAGAACAAAGACACAACATACCAGAATCTCTGGGACACATTTAAAGCAGTGTGTAGAGGGAAATGTATGGCACTAAATGCCCACAAGAGAAAGCAGGAAAGATCTAAAATTGACACCCTAACATCACAATTAAAAGAACTAGAGAAGCAAGAGCAAACACATTCAAAAGCTAGCAGAAGGCAAGAAATAACTAAGATCAGAGCAGAACTGAAGGAGATAGAGACACAAAAAACCCTTCAAAAAAATCAATGAATCCAGGAGTTGGTTTTTTGAAAAGATCAACAAAATTGATAGACTGCTAGCAAGACTAATAAAGAAGAAAAGAGAGAAGAATCAAATAGACACAATAAAAAATGATAAAGGGGATATCATCACTGCTCTCACAGAAATACAAACTACCATCAGAGAATACTATAAACACCTCCACACAAATAAACTAGAAAACCTAGAAGAAATGGACAAATTCCTGGACACATACACTTTCCCAAGACTAAACCAGGAAGAAGTTGAATCCCTGAATAGACCAATAGCAGGCTCTGAAATTAAGGCAATAATTAATAGCCTACGAACCAAAAAATGTCCAGGATCAGACGAATTCACAGCCGAATTCTACCAGAGGTACAAGGAGGAACTGGTACCATTCCTTCTGAAACTATTCCAAACAATAGAAAAAGAGGGAATCCTCCCTAACTCATTTTATGAGGCCAACATCATCCTGATACCAAAGCCTGGCAGAGACACAACAAAAAAAGAGAATTTTAGACCAATATCTCTGATGAACATCGATGCAAAAATCCTCAATAAAATACTAGCAAACTGAATCCAGCAGCACATCAAAAAGCTTATCCACCATCATCAAGTGGGCTTCATCCCTGGGATGCAAGGCTGGTTCAACATACGCAAATCAATAAACGTAATCCAGCATATAAACAGAACCAAACACAAAAACCACATGATTATCTCAATAGATGCAGAAAAGGCCTTTGACAAAATTCAATAGCCCTTCATGCTAAAAACTCTCAATAAATTCGGTATTGATGGAACATATCTCAAAATAATAACAGCTATTTATGACAAACCCACAATCAATATCATACTGAATGGGCAAAAACTGGAAGCATTGCCCTTAAAAACTGGCACAAGACAGGGATGCCCTCTCTCACCACTCCTATTCAACATAGTGTTGGAAGTTCTGGCCAGGGTAATCAGGCAAGAGAAAGAAATAAAGGGTATTCAATTAGGAAAAGAAGAAGTCAAATTGTCCCTGTTTGAGGATGACATGATTGTATGTTTAGAAAACCTCATCATCTCAATCCAAAATCTCCTTAAGCTGATAAGCAACTTCAGCAAAGTCTCAGGATACAAAATCAATGTGCAAAAATCACAAGCATTCTTATATACCAATAACAGAGAGCCAAATCATGAGTGAACTCCCATTCACAATTGCTTCAAAGAGAATAAAATACCTAGGAATCCAGCTTACAAGGGACGTGAAGGACCTCTTCAAGGAGAACTACAAACCCCTGCTCAATGAAATAAAAGAGGACACAAACAAATGGAAGAATATTACATGCTCATGGATAGGAAGAATCAATATCATGAAAATGGCCATACTGCCCAAGGTAATTTATAGATTCAGTGCCATCCCTGTTAAGCTATCAATGACTTTCTTCACAGAATTGGAAAAAACTACTTTAAAGTTCATATGGAACCCAAAAAGAGCCTGCATTGCCAAGACAATCCTAAGTCAAAAGAACAAAGCTGGAGGCATCACGCTACCTGACTTCAAACTATACTACAAGGCTACAGTAACCAAAACAGCATGGTACTGGTACCAAAACAGAAATATAGACCAATGGAACAGAACAGAGCCCTCAGAAATAATACCACACATCTACCACCATCTGATCTTTGACAAACCTGACAAAAACAAGAAATGGGGAAAGGATTACCTATGTAATAAATGGTGCTGGGAAAACTGGCTAGCCATAAGTAGAAAGCTGAAACTGGATCCCTTCCTTACACCTTATACAAAAATTAATTCAAGATGGATTAGAGACTTAAAAAGTGGGCAAAGGATATGAACAGATACTTCTCAAAAGAAGACATTTATGCAGCCAACAGACACATGAAAAAATGCTCATCATCACTCGCCATCAGAGAAATGCAAATCAAAACCACAATGAGATACCATCTCACGCCATTAGAATGGCAATCATTAAAAAGTCAGGAAACAACAGGTGCTGGAGAGGATGTGGAGAAATAGGAACATTTTTACACTGTTGGTGGGACTGTAAACTAGTTCAACCATTGTGGAAGACAGTGTGGCGATTCCTCAAGGATCTAAAACTAGAAATATCATTTGACATAGTCATCCTATTACTGGGTATATAGGATTATAAATCATGCTGCTATAAATACACATGCACACGTATGTTTATTGTGGCACTATTCACAATAGCAAAGACTAGGAACCAACCCAAATGTCCACCGATGACAGACTGGATTAAGAAAATGTGGCACATATACACCATGGAATACTATGCAGTCATAAAAAAGGATGAGTTCGTGTCCTTTGTAGGGACATGGATGTAGCTGGAAACCATCATTCTCGGCATACTATCAAGGGAACAGAAAACCAAACACCGCATGTTCTCACTCATAGGTGGGAATTGAACAATGAGATCACCTGGACACAGGAAGGGGAATATCACACACCAGGGCCTGTTGTGGGGTGGGGGGAGCGGGGAGGGATAGCATTAGGAGATACACCTAATGTAAATGATGAGTTAATGGGTACAGCACACCAACATGGCACATGTATACATATGTAACAAATCTGCACGTTGTGCACATGTACCCTAGAACATAAAGTATAATTTTAAAAAATGGATCTTATACCTGTATGAAAATGTAAAACAAAACTCCTAGAAGATAACATAGGAGAAAATTTAACTGACCTTGGATACGGCAATGACTTTTTAGATTCAACATAAAAAGCATGATTCATGATAGAAATAATTGATAAGTTTGGCTTCATTAAAATGAAAAACTGTGTGAAAGGCACTGTCAAGAGAATGAGAAGACAAGCCACAGAGGGGAAATTTTTGCAAAAAACATACCTGATAAAGGACTGTTGATCCAAAATAAGCAAAGAACTCTTAAAACAACAATAAGAAAAAGAACAATCTGATTAAAAAATGAACAGAAAAGTCTTTCACCAATGAAGATATACAGATGGCAAGTAAGCACACAAAAAGATGCTCAATATCATACGTCATTAGGGAATTTCAAGTTGTATCTAAATACCACAATACAAATATTTGAATGGCCAAAATTCAAAATACTGACACCACCAAATGCTGACAAAAATGTGAAGCAAACAAGAATTTTCATTCATTGCTGGTGGAAATGTAAACTGGGACAGTCACTTTGAAGGACAATTTGGTAGCTTCTTACAAAGCTAAACACATTCTTAACATATTATCCAGCAATTCATCTCCTTAATACTTACTCAAAAAACTGAAAACTTATTTCCTCATGAAAACAGGCACACAAATGTTTATGGTAGCTTTACCTACAATTGCCAATACACAGAAGCAACCAAGATGATCTTCAGTAGGTAAATGAAGAAATAAATTGTAGTACATCCAGACAATGAAATATTATTCAACACTAGAAAGAAATGAGTTAGTCATGTAAAGACATGGAGGAAGCTTAAACACCTATTACTAAGTGAAAGAAGCCAATCTGAAAAGGCTATGAACCACATGCTTCAAATTATACAATAATCTGCAAAAGGCAAAACTATGGATACAGTAAAAAGATTAGTGGTTGCCAGGGATTCAGAGAGACAGACGGATGAATGGGCAGAACATAGGGTATTTTTAGGGTAGTAAAACTATTCTGTATGTGTCCAAGGCCTTGGGACCCACCTCTTGCATCAGTGTGCCCTGGTTGTGAGACATGGAGTCAAAGGAGGTTATTTTGGAGCTTTAAGATTTAATGACTGCCCTGCTTGGTTTTATACATACCTGGGGCCCGTAGTCCTTTTGTTTTGGCCAACTTCTCCCATTTAGAACAGGAGCATTTACCTGATGCTTGTACCCCCATTGCGTCTTGGAGTAACTAACTTGTTTTTTATTTCACAGGCTCATGGGCAGAAGGGACTTACTTTGTCTCAGATGAGACTTTGGACTGTAGACTTTTGAGTTAATGCTGAAATGAGTTAAGACTGGGGGGGACTATCAAGACGGGGTAATTGTGTTTAGCAATGTGAGAAGGACATAAGATTTGAGAGGGGCCAGGGGCAGAATGATATGGGGAATTGGAGGAGGGGCCTGGTGGGAAGTGATTGGATCATGGGGCTAGATCTCCCCCTTGCTGTTCTTGTGATAGTGAGTTCCTACGAGATCTGATAGTTTAAAAGTGTGTGGCAATTACCCCTTCACTCTCTCTCTCTTTCTCTCCAGCCGCATGTGAAGAAGGTGCTTGCTTCCCCTTCACCTTCTGCCATGATTTTAAGTTTCTTGAGGCCTCCCAGTCATGCTTCCTGTTAAGTCTGCAGAACTGTGAGTCAGTTAAACCTCTTTTCTTCATAAATTACCCAGTCTCATGTAGTTCTTTATAGCAGTATAAGAATAGACTAATACAGTATGATACTACGATGGTTAATATATAAGATACATTTGTCAAAACTGATAGGATATATAAGAATGAACCCTAATTTGAACTAGATATGATAACGATGTCTTAATGTATTCAGCAATTGTAACAAATGTACCACTGTGACACATGTAGGATATGGATAATCAGGTAGGTTGTGTGAAGGGAAAGAAGGTGTATATAGGAACTCTCGGTGCTTCCCACTCAATTTTGCTCTGAACTTTAAACTGCACTAAAAAATAAATTGTATTAATTTAAAAGAAGTTGCCCTACTTACAGAACTAGAGAAGGAGAGGCTTATCTGTTAATACTTGTAGGGCTTGTAGGTGGGCTATATTAACCTCTTTTGTTCTTCAAGCAGGAAGAACAGGCGTTTTCACCACTTAATGGAAAGAGGTTCCAACTTTACTGAATAGACAGCCAATTCCAAAACCCCAACAGATGGGGTTCTAGATACCTAAACAATAAACAGCCAAGGGCACTTTTAGCCACTGGGTGGTCCACAAAACAGACTATCCAAATCACATTTAATCTGCCTAATCTAAACCTAGAAAATCTTCCATTTATTTTAGAAAGAATGCACAAAGAATATCATTATTTGCTTTGTAAATAATTCCCCAGGAATACCCCAAAAGTACATTAACTGGAATCTTCTTCAGATCACTATGTAAATAAAATTCTTCAAAGCACACGGGATTAAGCCTTGACATTTTTCTCAAAAAATTTCCCAAAAGGTTATACAGTAAGAAAGGTAGGAATCAACTTCAACAAAAGAAGAAATCAACTTAATCCATTTAGGTTAATTTTTAATTGAATCCAGAAAGCCTCACTATTTCACTGAACCAGTTATTCCTTTAAAATAAAGAGTCACATTTATCAGCCAAATTCCCATTAAATGTCACCAAAATGATCATCTCATATTGAAATATATATGCCTTACAGATGAAATTAAAATCAATCCTAGTTACAATGATCTCAAGTGAAGACCTGTTGGATATTTTTAATGTAAATCAAATTCATATTGTAAATTTACTAAATAAAATGTAATATTTACTAAATTAATGGCCCTTTAACATGTATACGGCTTTTCACTTTATAAACAAATCTAAGAAAGAAAGTACTTAAATATCTAAAATCAACTTGCAAAACCTTAGGAAATGTATTTTTTATATTAAGAATTATTTATTCTGAGGTTATAGTTTCATAAGACGTAGTGAATTTAAAAAGCCAGTAATTACTGTATTTAGTAAATGCAGAAAAAGTCACTAAAAAAAGTGACAAAATGGGGCCAGGCATGGTAGCTCATGCCTGTAATCTCAGCACTTTGGGAGGCTGAGGCAGGCAGATCACGAGGTCAGGAGTTCAAAACCAGCCTGGCCAATATGGTGAAACCCCATCTCTACTAAAAATACAAAAATTATCTGGGCGTGGTAGCACACGCCTATAGTCCTAGCTACTTGGGAGGCTGACGCAGGAGAATCTCTTGAACCCAGGAGGTGGAGGTTGCAGTGAGCCAAAATCACGCCACTGCACTCCAGCGTAGACAACAGAGCGAGACTCCATCTCAAAAAAAAAAAGTGACAAAATGGGAGGTGGAGAAAGATGGCCAAATAGAAGCATCCACCCATCGTCCTCCCAGCAAGAACACCAAATTGAATGACTATTCACACAAAAAAGGACCTTCCTACAAACCAAAAATCAGACGAGTCATAGCAGTACCTGATTTTAACTTCGGATCACTGAAAGCAGCACTGAAGAGAGTAGAAAAGACAGTTTTGAATTACTGATGCCACCCTTCCCCATCACCCGGCAGCGGCCGCATGGTACGGAGAATCTGTGCAATTGTGGGAGGGAGAGCACAGTGACTGTGGGACTTCACATTGGAACTCAGTGCTGCATGTCACAGCAGAAAGCAACACTGGGCAGAACTCAGTTGGCACTCATGGAGGGAGCATATGGACCAGCCCTAGCCAGAGCGGAATCTCCCAGCCCAGTGGCCAGAACCTGAGTTCTGGCAAACTTTACCACCACGGCTAAAGTGTTGGGTGCTAAATAAACATGAAATACAATCTAGGATACAAGTACTACAATTCCTGGGCAAGTCCTGATGCTGTGCTGGACTCAAAGCCAGTGAATGTGCAGGGCATATGACCCAGTGAGACACCAGCCAGGGTGGCCAGGGGAGTACTTGTACCACTCCTCCCTCAAGGAAAGTACAGCTCAGCACAGCTCAAAGCTATAGGAGATACTCCTTCCTTCCACTTGAGGAGAAGAGAGGGAAGAGTAAAGAAGGCTTTGTTTTGCAACTTGAAAACCAGCTCAGCCACAGTGGGATAGGGCACTGGGCAGAGTCGTGAAGTCACCATTCTAGACCCTAGCTCCTTAAAGACATTTCTAGACACCTCCTGGGCCTGAAGGGAACCCCTTGCCTTGAAGGGAAGAACCCAGTCTTGGCAGGATTCATCACCTTCTGACTAAAGAGCCCTTGGGGCCTGAATAATCAGCAGTGGTAGCCAGGCAGTACTTGCTATGGGCCTTGGGTAAGACTCAGAGATGTGCTGGTTTCAGGTGCAACCCAGCACATTCCCAGCTGTAGTTGCTACAAGGAGGAACTCCTTCTGGTTGAGAAAAGGAGAAGGAAGACTAAAGGGTCTTTGTCTTGTAGCTTAGGTACCAGCTTGGCCACAGTAGGGTACGTACTTGGCCCCGGGTCCAGGCCTTAGCTCTTGAATGGCATTTCTGGACCTGTCCTGGCCCAGAAGGAAGCCCACTGTCCTGAAGGGAGCAGTAGCCAGGCAGTACTCACTGCAGGCCTGGGGTAATAGGAGCCACATGATGAGTTTCCTCTGCTCAAGGAAAGGGGAGGGAAGACTGAGAAGGACTTTGTCTTATGGTTTGGGTGCCAGCTCAGGCACAGAATAGAACACCAGGTAGATTCCTAAAGTTTCTGACTCCAGGCCCTGGCTGCTGGATGGCATCACTGGATCTGCCCAGGACCAGAGGAAACTTGCCACCCTGAAACAAAGAACACCAGCATGGCTGGCTTCGCCATCTGCCGATTATAGAGCCCTAGGGTCTTGAGCGACCATAGGTGGTAGCCAGACAGTGGTTACCACAGGCCTTAGGTGTGACCCAGTGCTGGACTAGCTTCAGGTCTGACCCAGTGGTTATAGCCATGGGGGTGCTTGTGTCACCCCTCACCCAGCTCCAGGCAGCTCTGCACAGAGAGAAAGACTCTGTTTGTTTGGAAGAAAGTAAAGAATAAGTTTCTACCAGGTAATCCAGGGAAAGCTTCCAGATCTTATCTAAGACCAACAAGGCAGTATCTGCAAGAACCACAGTTTTATTGGGTTTGGGGCTCAAGTCCCTTCAAATACCTGAAAAGCCTTCCCAATAAGGAAAGGCACAAACAAGCCCAAATCGCAAAGACTACAATAAAGGCCTAACTCTTCAATGCTCAAACACTGATGAACAACTACATGCATCAAGACCATCCAGGAAAACACAACCTCAATAAACAAACTAAATAAGCCTCCAGAGACCAATCCTGGAGAGATGGAGATATGTGCACTTCCAGACAGAATTTAAAATAGCTGTTTTTTAGGAAACTCAGCAAAATGAAAGCTAACACAGAGAAGGAACTCAGAATGTTATCAGATAAATTTAACAGAGATTGAAATATTAATAAAAAGAATCAAGCAGAAATTCTGAAGTTGAAAAACACAACTGACAAACTAAAGAATGTATCAGAGTCTCTTAACACCAGAATTGATCAAGCAGAAGAACGAATTAGTGAGCTCGAAGACAGGCTATTTGACAGTACACAGTCAGAGGAGAAAAAAGAAAAAAGAATAAAGTATGCCTACAAGATCTAGGAAATAGCCTCGAAGGGCAAATCTAAGAGTTATTGGCTGTAAAGAGGTGGTAGAAAAAGATAAGGGTAGAGACTATTCAAAGGAATAATAACAGAGAACTTCTCAAACCTAGAGAAAGGTGTTAACATTTAAGTCCAAGAAAGTTATAGAACACCAAGCATATTTAACCCAAATAACACTATCTCAAGGCATTTAATAACTCCCAAAGGTCAAGGATAAAGAAAGAATCCTACAAGCAGCAAAAGAGAAACAAATAACATACAATAAAGCTCTAATACATCTGACGGCAGATTTCTCAGCTGAAACCTTGCAGTCCAGGAGAGAGTACCTAAAGTGCTAAAGACAAAAAAAAAAACAAAAAAACTTATATTCTAGAATAATATATCCAGCAAAAATATCCTTCAAACATGAAGAAGAAATAAAAACTTTCCCAAAAATGTTGAGTAATTTCATCAACACCAGACCTGCCCTACAAGAAATGCTACAGGGAGTTCTTTAATATAAAAGAAAAGAACATTAGTGAGCAACATAAAATCATTTAAAAGTATAAAACTTACTGGTAACAGTAAGTACACAGAAAAACACAGAATATTATAACACTGTAATTGTGGGGTTTATACCATTCATACCTTGAGTAGAAAAACTAAAAGCTAAACTGATCAAAAATATGAACTACAACTTCTCAAGATGTAGACAGTACAATAATATATAAATAGAAACAAGAAAAAGTTTAAAAGCAGGAGATGAAGGAAATGTAGAGTTTTAACCAGTGTTCTCTTTGTTTATGCAATCAGTGTTAAGTTTCATTAGTTTAAAAATAATGGGTTATAAGATATTTGCAAGACTTCTGGTAACCTCAAATCAAAAAACATACACCAGATAAACAAAAAATTAAAAGCAAGAAATTAAAACAATACCAGAGAAAATCACCTTCACTAAAAGGAAGACAGGAAGGAAGAAAAGAAGAAAGAGAAGACCATGAGACAACCAGAAAACAAATAACAAAGTGGCAGAAGTAGTACTTAACTTATCAATAATAACACTGAATGTAAATGGACTAAACTCTCCAGTCAAAAGTCCTATGACTTGTGGCTGAATGGATATAAAAACAAGATCCAATGATCTGTTGCCTACAATAAACACACTTCACCTAAAGAGACAGACAGACTGAAAATAAAGGGATTAAGAAAGATATTCCATGCAAATAGAAACCAAAAAAGTTTAACAGACGTAACTATACTTATATCAGACAAAACAGATTTCAAGCCAAAGGCGGCCATTATATAATGATAAAGTGGAGGGCGGAGCAAGATGGCCGAATAGGAAGAGCTCCAGTCTCCAACTCCCAGCGCGAGGGACACAGAAGACCGGCGATTTCTGCATTTTCAACTGAGGTACTGGGTTCATCTCACTGGGGAGTGCCGGACGATCGGTGCTGGTCAGCTGCTGCAGCCCGACCAGCGAGAGCTGAAGCAGGGCGAGGCATCGCCTCACCTGGGAAGCACAAGGGGGAAGGGAATCCCTTTTCGTAGCCAGGGGAACTGAGACACACAACACCTGGAAAATCGGGTAACTCCCACCCCAATACTGCGCTTTAAGCAAACAGGCACACCAGGAGATCATATCCCACACCTGGCCGGGAAGGTCCCACACCCACGGAGCCTCCCTCATTGCTAGCACAGCAGTCTGTGATCTACCGGCAAGGCAGCAGCGAGGCTGGGGGAGGGGCGCCCGCCATTGCTGAGGCTTAAGTAGGTAAACAAAGCTGCTGGGAAGCTCGAACTGGGTGGAGCTCACAGCAGCTCAAGGAAACCTGCCTGTCTCTGTAGACTCCACCTCTGGGGACAGGGCAATAGCAAACACAGCCGAAACCTCTGCAGACGCAAACGACTCTGTCTGACAGCTTTGAAGAGAGCAGTGGATCTCCCAACATGGAGGTTGAGATCTCAGAAGGGACAGACTCCCTGCTCAAGTGGGTCCCTGACCCCTGAGTAGCCTAACTGGGAGACATCCCCCACTAGGGGCAGTCTGACACCCCACACCTCACAGGGTGGAGTACACCCCTGAGAGGAAGCTTCCAAAGCAAGAATCAGACAGGTACACTCGCTGTTCAGAAATATTCTACCTTCTGCAGCCTCTGCTGCTGATACCCAGGCAAACGGGGTCTAGAGTGGACCTCAAGCAATCTCCAACAGACCTACAGCTGAGGGTCCTGACTGTTAGAAGGAAAACTATCAAACAGGAAGGACACCTACACCAAAACCCCATCAGTACATCACCATCATCAAAGACCAGAGGCAGATAAAACCACAAAGATGGGTAAAAAGCAGGGCAGAAAAGCTGGAAATTCCAAAAATAAGAGCACATCTCCCCCGGCAAAGGAGCGCAGCTCATCGCCAGCAACGGATCAAAGCTGGACGGAGAATGACTTTAACGAGATGAGAGAAGAAGGCTTCAGTCCATCAAATTTCTCAGAGCTAAAGGAGGAATTACGTACCCAGCGCAAAGAAACTAAAAATCTTGAAAAAAAAGTGGAAGAATTGATGGCTAGAGTAATTAATGCAGAGAAGGTCCTAAACGAAATGAAAGAGATGAAAACCATGACACGAGAAATACGTGACAAATGCACAAGCTTCAGTAACCGACTCGATCAACTGGAAGAAAGAGTATCTGCGATTAAGGATCAAATGAATGAAATGAAGCGAGAAGAGAAACCAAAAGAAAAAAGAAGAAAAAGAAATGAACAAAGCCTGCAAGAAGTATGGGATTATGTAAAAAGACCAAATCTACGTCTGATTGGGGTGCCTGAAAGTGAGGGGGAAAATGGAACCAAGTTGGAAAACACTCTTCAGGATATCATCCAGGAGAACTTCCCCAACCTAGTAGGGCAGGCCAACATTCAAATCCAGGAAATACAGAGAACGCCACAAAGATACTCCTCGAGAAGAGCAACTCCAAGACACATAATTGCCAGATTCACCAAAGTTGAAATGAAGGAAAAAATCTTCAGGGCAGCCAGAGAGAAAGCTCGGGTTACCCACAAAGGGAAGCCCATCAGACTAACAGCAGATCTCTCGGCAGAAACTCTCCAAGCCAGAAGAGAGTGGGGGCCAATATTCAACATTCTTAAAGAAAAGAATTTTCAACCCAGAATTTCATATCCAGCCAAACTAAGTTTCATAAGTGAAGGAAAAATAAAATCCTTTACAGATAAGCAAATGCTTAGAGATTTTGTCACCACTAGGCCTGCCTTACAAGAGACCCTGAAGGAAGCACTAAACATGGAAAGGAACAACCGGTACCAGCCATAGCAAAAACATGCCAAAATGTAAAGACCATCGAGGCTAGGAAGAAACTGCATCAACTAACGAGCAAAATAACCAGTTAATATCATAATGGCAGGATCAAGTTCACACATAACAATCTTAACCTTAAATGTAAATGGACTAAATGCTCCAATTAAGAGACACAGACTGGCAAACTGGATAAAGAGTCAAGACCCATCAGTCTGCTGTATTCAGGAGACCCATCTCACACGCAGAGACATACATAGGCTCAAAATAAAGGGATGGAGGAAGATTTACCAAGCAAATGGAGAACAAAAAAAAGCGGGGGTTGCAATACTAGTCTCTGATAAAACAGACTTTAAACCATCAAAGATCAAAAGAGACAAAGAAGGCCATTACATAATGGTAAAGGGATCAATTCAACAGGAAGAGCTAACTATCCTAAATATATATGCACCCAATACAGGAGCACCCGGATTCATAAAGCAAGTCCTTAGAGACTTACAAAGAGACTTAGACTCCCATACAATAATAATGGGAGACTTCAACACTCCACTGTCAACATTAGACAGATCAACGAGACAGAAGGTTAACAAGGATATCCAGGAATTGAACTCATCTCTGCAGCAAGCAGACCTAATAGACATCTATAGAACTCTCCACCCCAAATCAACAGAATATACATTCTTCTCAGCACCACATCGTACTTACTCCAAAATCGACCACGTAATTGGAAGTAAAGCACTCCTCAGCAAATGTACAAGAACAGAAATTATAACAAACTGTCTCTCAGACCACAGTGCAATCAAACTAGAACTCAGGACTAAGAAACTCAATCAAAACCGCTCAACTACATGGAAACTGAACAACCTGCTCCTGAATGACTACTGGGTACATAACGAAATGAAGGCAGAAATAAAGATGTTCTTTGAAACCAATGAGAACAAAGATACAACATACCAGAATCTCTGGGACACATTTAAAGCAGTGTGTAGAGGGAAATTTATAGCACTAAATGCCCACAAGAGAAAGCAGGAAATATCTAAAATTGACACTCTAACATCGCAATTAAAAGAACTAGAGAAGCAAGAGCAAACACATTCGAAAGCTAGCAGAAGGCAAGAAATAACTAAGATCAGAGCAGAACTGAAGGAGATAGAGACACAAAAAACTCTCCAAAAAATCAATGAATCCAGGAGTTGGTTTTTTGAAAAGATCAACAAAATTGACAGACCACTAGCAAGACTAATAAAGAAGAAAAGAGAGAAGAATCAAATCGACGCAATTAAAAATGAAAAAGGGGATATCACCACCGACCCCACAGAAATACAAAGTACCATCAGAGAATACTATAAACACCTCTATGCAAATAAACTGGAAAATCTAGAAGAAATGGATAATTTCCTGGACACTTACACTCTTCCAAGACTAAACCAGGAAGAAATTGAATCCCTGAATAGACCAATAGCAGGCTCTGAAATTGAGGCAATAATTAATAGCCTACCAACCAAAAAAAGTCCAGGACCAGATGGATTCACAGCTGAATTCTACCAGAGGTATAAGGAGGAGTTGGTACCATTCCTTCTGAAACTATTCCAAACAATAGAAAAAGAGGGAATCCTCCCTAACTCATTTTATGAGGCCAACATCATCCTGATACCAAAGCCTGGCAGAGACACAACAAAAAAAGAGAATTTTAGACCAATATCCCTGATGAACATCGATGCAAAAATCCTCAATAAAATACTGGCAAACCGGATTCAGCAACACATCAAAAAGCTTATCCACCATGATCAAGTGGGCTTCATCCCTGGGATGCAAGGCTGGTTCAACATTCGCAAATCAATAAACATAATCCAGCATATAAACAGAACCAAAGACAAGAACCACATGATTATCTCAATAGATGCAGAAAAGGCTTTTGACAAAATTCAACAGCCCTTCATGCTAAAAACGCTCAATAAATTCGGTATTGATGGAACGTACCTCAAAATAATAAGAGCTATTTATGACAAACCCACAGCCAATATCATACTGAATGGGCAAAAAAACTGGAAAAATTCTCTTTGAAAACTGGCACAAGACAGGGATGCCCTCTCTCACCACTCCTATTCAACATAGTGTTGGAAGTTCTGGCTAGGGCAATCAGGCAAGAGAAAGAAATCAAGGGTATTCAGTTAGGAAAAGAAGAAGTCAAATTGTCCCTGTTTGCAGATGACATGATTGTATATTTAGAAAACCCCATTGTCTCAGCCCAAAATCTCCTTAAGCTGATAAGCAACTTCAGCAAAGTCTCAGGATACAAAATTAATGTGCAAAAATCACAAGCATTCTTATACACCAGTAACAGACAAACAGAGAGCCAAATCAGGAATGAACTTCCATTCACAATTGCTTCAAAGAGAATAAAATACCTAGGAATCCAACTTACAAGAGATGTAAAGGACCTCTTCAAGGAGAACTACAAACCACTGCTCAGTGAAATAAAAGAGGACACAAACAAATGGAAGAACATGCCATGCTCATGGATAGGAAGAATCAATATAGTGAAAATGGCCATACTGCCCAAGGTAATTTATAGATTCAATGCCATCCCCATCAAGCTACCAATGAGTTTCTTCACAGAATTGGAAAAAACTGCTTTAAAGTTCATATGGAACCAAAAAAGAGCCCGCATCTCCAAGACAATCCTAAGTCAAAAGGACAAAGCTGGAGGCATCACGCTACCTGACTTCAAACTATACTACAAGGCTACAGTAACCAAAACAGCATGGTACTGGTACCAAAACAGAGATATAGACCAATGGAACAGAACAGAGTCCTCAGAAATAATACCACACATCTACAGCCATCTGATCTTTGACAAACCTGAGAGAAACAAGCAATGGGGAAAGGATTCCCTATTTAATAAATGGTGCTGGGAAAATTGGCTAGCCATAAGTAGAAAGCTGAAACTGGATCCTTTCCTTACTCCTTATACGAAAATTAATTCAAGATGGATTAGAGACTTAAATGTTAGACCTAATACCATAAAAATCCTAGAGGAAAACCTAGGTAGTACCATTCAGGACATAGGCATGGGCAAAGACTTCATGTCTAAAACACCAAAAGCAACGGCAGCAAAAGCCAAAATTGACAAATGGGATCTCATTAAACTAAAGAGCTTCTGCACAGCAAAAGAAACTACCATCAGAGTGAACAGGCAACCTACAGAATGGGAGAAAATTTTTGCAATCTACTCATCTGACAAAGGGCTAATATCCAGAACCTACAAAGAACTCAAACAAATTTACAAGAAAAAAACAAACAACCCCATCAAAAAGTGGGCAAAGGATATGAACAGACATTTCTCAAAAGAAGACATTCATACAGCCAACAGACACATGAAAAAATGCTCATCATCACTGGCCATCAGAGAAATGCAAATCAAAACCACAATGAGATACCATCTCACACCAGTTAGAATGGCGATCATTAAAAAGTCAGGAAACAACAGGTGCTGGAGAGGATGTGGAGAAATAGGAACACTTTTACACTGTTGGTGGGATTGTAAACTAGTTCAACCATTATGGAAAACAGTATGGCGATTCCTCAAGGATCTAGAACTAGATGTACCATATGACCCAGCCATCCCATTACTGGGTATATACCCAAAGGATTATAAATTATGCTGCTACAAAGACACATGCACACGTATGTTTATTGCAGCACTATTCACAATAGCAAAGACTTGGAATCAACCCAAATGTCCATCAGTGACAGACTGGATTAAGAAAATGTGGCACATATACACCATGGAATACTATGCAGCCATCAAAAAGGATGAGTTTGTGTCCTTTGTAGGAACATGGATGCAGCTGGAAACCATCATTCTTAGCAAACTATCACAAGAACAGAAAACCAAACACCGCATGTTCTCACTCATAGGTGGGAAGTGAACAATGAGATCACTTGGACTCGGGAAGGGGAACATCACACACCGGGGCCTATCATGGGGAGGGGGGCGGGGGGAGGGATTGCATTGGGAGTTATACCTGATGTAAATGACGAGTTGATGGGTGCAGCACACCAACATGGCACAAGTATACATATGTAACAAACCTGCACGTTATGCACATGTACCCTACAACTTAAAGTATAATAATAATAAATTAAAAAAAAAATGATAAAGTGAGCAATTCAGCAAAGAATATAACAATTGCAAATATATATGCATACAACACTGGAGCACCCAAATATATAAAGCAACTATTAGAGTTAAAGAGAGAGATAAACCCCAGTACAATAATAGCTGGAGACTTCAACAACCCACTTTCAGCATTGGACAGATTGTTCAGACAAAAAACATCAACAAAGGCCAAATCTTCACTATAGGCCAAATGGACCTAATAGATATTTACAGAATAGTTCATCCAATAGCTGCAGAATACACATTCTTCTCCCCACATGGATCATTCTCAAAATAGACCATATGTTAGGCCACAAAACAAGTCTTAAAACATTCTGGAAAATCTGAAATTATATCAAATAACTTATTTGACCACAATGAAATAAAATGGGAACTCAGTAACAAGAGGAGTCTGGGAACTATGCAAACACATGCAAATTAAACAAATGTCTTCCTAAATGACCAGTGGGGTCAATGAAGAAATTAAGAAGAAAATTTTAAAATGTATTGAAACAAATGATAATGGGACTCAACATACCAAAACCTGTGGGATACAGCGAAAGCCATTCCAAGAAGAAAGTTTATAGCTATAAACACCTACATCAAAAAAGTAGAAAAACTTCAAATAAACAATCTAACAATGCATCTTAAAGAATTCGAAAAGCAGAGCAAAGAAAGCCCAAAATTAGTAGAAGAAAAGAAATAATAAAGATCAAAGCAGAAATAAATAAAATTTAAACAAATACAAAAGATCAATGAAACAAAAAGTTGTTCTTTTCAAAGATAAACAAAATCAATAAACCTTTAGCCAGACTAAGAAAAAAAGAGAGAAGACCCAAATAAATGAAATCAGAGATGAAAAAGGAGACATTACAATCGATACCACAGAAACATAAAGGATTATTAGTGGCTACTATGAGCAACTATATACCAATAAATTGGAAAACCTAAAAGAAAGGGCCAAATTCCCCTAGATACACACAAACTACCAAGACTGAACCATGATGAAATCCAAAACCTAAACAGACCAATAATAAGTAATGAAATTAAAGCTGTAATAAACAAACAAACAAAAAAACTCCCAGCAAAGAAAAGCCCAGGACCCAATAACTTCACTGCTGAATTCTATCAAACATTTAAAGAAGAACTAATACCAACTCTACTCAAATTATTCTGAAATATAGAGGAGGAGGGAATACTTACTCATTTTAGAAGACTGGTATTACTCTGATACCAAAACCAGACAAAGACACATCAAAAAAAGAAAACTACAAGCCAATATTCCTAATGAACATTGATGCAAAAATCTTCAACAAAATACTAGCAACCAAATTCAACAACACATTAAAAACATCATTCATCATAACCAAGAAAGATTTGTTTCAGGGGTGCAAGGATGGTTCAACAGATGCAAATCAATCAATGTGCCTTTCCTCTAAAATCTGGCAATCAACAAGGATGCCCACTTTCACCACTGTTATTCAACTCAGTACTGGAAGTCCCAGCTAGAGCAATCAGACAAGAGAAAGAAATAAAGGCATCCAAACTGGAAAGGAATAAATCAAATTATCCTTGTCTGACTTTATCTTACATTTGGTAAAACCCAAAGACTCTGCCAAAAAACTATTAGAATTGACAAACACATTTGGGAAAGCTCCAGGATACAAAATCAACATACAAAAATCAGAAGCATTTCTATATGTCAACAATGAACAATCTGAAAAAGAAATCAAGAGAGTAATCCCATTTATAATACCTACAAATAAAACAAAATACCCAGGAATTAACCAAAGAAGTGAAAGATCTCTGCAATAAAAACTATAAAACACTGATGAAAGAAATTGAAGAGGACAACAAAAAAAATGGAAAGATATTCCATGTTGATGAACTGGAAGAATCAATATTGCTAAAAATGTCCATACTCTCCAAAGCAATCTACAGATTCAATGCAATCCATATTAAAATACCAATGGCATTTTTCACAGAAATAGAAAAAATTCCTAATATTTATATAGAACCACAAAAGATTCAGAATAGGCAAAGCTATCATGAGCAAAGAGAACAAAGCTGGAGGAATCACATTACCTGACTTCAAATTATACTACACAGCTATAGTAACCCAAACAGCTTGGTACTGGCATAAAAACACCCACAGACCAATGGAACAGAAAAGAGAACACAGAAACAAATCTATACAACTACAGTGAACTCATTTTTGACAAAGATGCCAAGGATATACACCAGAGAAAGGAAAGTCTCTTCAATAAATGGCGCTGGGAAAACTGGATATTCATATGCAGAAGAATGAAACAAGATCCCTATCTCTCACCATATACAAAAACCAAAACAAAATGAATTACAGACTTTACAGACTTAAATCTAAGACCTCAAACTATAAAACTCTTAAAAGAAAATATTCAGGAGTCCAGATGCAGTGGCTCATGCCTGTAATCCCAGCACTTTGGGAGGCCGAGGCAGGCGGATCATGAGGTCAGGAGATGGAGACCATCCTGGCCAACACAGTGAAACCCTGTCTCTACTAAAATACAAAAAAAATTATCCAGGCATGGTGGTGCACACCTGTAGTCCCAGCTACTCAGAAGGCTGAGGCAGGAGAATCACTTGAACCTGGGAGGCGGAGGTTGCCGTGAGCCGAGATCATGCCACTGCACTCCAGCCTGGCAACGGAGCAAGATTCCATCTCCAAAAAAAAAAAAAAAGGAAAGAAAATATTGAGGAAACTCTCCAGGACATTGGACTCAGCAAAGGTTTATTGAGTAATACCTACAAGCACAGGCAATCAAAGCAAAAATGGCCAAATGGAATTACATCAAGTTAAAAAGTTTCTTCATGGCAAAGGAAACATTGAACAAAGTTAAAGGAGACAATCCACAGAATGGGAGAAAATGTTTGCAAACTATCCACCTAACAGGGATCAATAACCAGAATATATAAGGAGCTCAAACAGCTCTACAGAAAAATAATCTAATAATGTGATTATAAAATGGGCAAAAGATCTGAATAGACATTTCTCAAAACAAACAAATGGCAAACAGGCATATGAAAAGGTGCTCAACATCATTGATCATCAGAGAAAAACCAAACAAAAGTTCAATGAGGTATCACCTCACCTCAGTTAAAATGGCTTTTGTCCAAAAGACAGGCAATAACAAATGCTGGAGAGGATGTGGAGAAAAGGAAACCCTCGTACACTGTTGGTGGGAATGTAAATTAGTACAACCACTATAGAGAATAGTTTGGAAGTTCCTCAAAAAACTAAAAATAGAACTACCATATGATTCAGCAATCCCACTGCTAGGTATACACCCAAAAGAAATAAAATCCGTATACTGAAGAGATATCTGCACTCCCATATTTATTGCAGTACCACTCACAATAGCCAAGATTTGGAAGCAATCTTAGCGTCCATCAACACACAAATAGATAAAGAAAACAGGGTACATATATAGAATGAAGTAGGCCATAAAAAAAAAGAATGAGATCCTGTCATTTCAATAACGTGCATAGAACTGGAGGACATTATGTTAAGTGAAATAAGCCAGGCACAGACAGACAAACTTTGCATGTTCTCAGGTATTTGTGGGAGCTAAAAATTTAAACAACTGAACTCATGGAGATAGAAAGCAGAATGATAGTTATTAGACTCTAAAGGGTACTAGGGCGAGGGAAAGTGAGGATGGTTAGTGGGTACAAAAATAGAGTTAGAAAGAATGAGTAAGACCTAGCATTTGATAGTACAACAGGGTACCTGCGGTCAACAACAATTTATTGTACATTTTAAAACAACTAAAAAAGTAGAATTGTATTGTGTGCAACAAAATAAAAGAATAAATGTTTGAGGTAATGGATACCCCCATTTACCCTGGGATTATTATGCATTGTATGCCTGTATCACATTATCTCAAGTATATACACCTGCTATGTACCCACAAAAATTAACAATTAGAAATACTGACTAAGTAAATTTGGGGACTGACTTTTCCAGATAAGTCATCCTCATTAATCTGGTTTTAGAGTTTTTTTTTTTCTATCCACAATAAAAGTACTTTCTATTTCAATTTTTTAAAAACCTCTGTCCCTTTTCCCTGACCCCCATTCAGTCTCTATCCTCCACCCTCACCCCACCACCACCAAACTAAAGTGACAGTGCCCTTTCAAAATTCAAAGAAGGCTTGGCGTAGTGGCTCATGCCTGTAATCCTAATGCTTTGGGAGTCCAAGGTGGGAGGATCACTTGAGGCCAGCAGTTCAAAACCAGCCTGGGCAACATAGTAAGACTCCATCTCTACAAAAAAAAATTTTTTAACTAGCCGGGCATGGTACATTCCTGTACCACTAGAAGTACAGGGAACGTTCCTGTACTTCCAGCTACTCGGGAAGCTAAGGCAGGAGGATTGTTTGAGCCCAGGAGCTGAAAACCGCAGTGAGCTATGACCACACCACTGAATTCCAGCATGGGCGACAGAGCAAGACTCTGCCCCTAAAAGAAACAAAGAAACAAAACTCAAATCACCAGTTCTAAACCTTGCAATGTAGCTTCAATTACAGAGAATGTTCAAAGGAACATATTTTGAATAATTAGGAAAATACTGATAACATGCCACTGTAACAGATTTCATTCTTGAGTATATATGTATAAACCAACTATAAGAAAGGATAAAATTATGTAACTAAAACCACTTACTAAAACTGAGAAAAAGTATCTGCAATGTTTATACTTAAAATTTTTTTATTCTGATGTTGTATTTTTACAATATATCCCAGATTAGGAAACCAGTAACTACATAGTAAATGCAAGATAAATCGCACCAAAAAGTGATTAAGAATTATTCTGGTTTAGTCTTTCAAGGATTTTTTTAAAATTATTATTATACTTTAAGTTCTAGGGTACATGTGCACAATGTGCAGGTTTGTTACATTTGTATACATGTGCCATGTTGGTGTGCTGCGCCCATCAACTGGTCATTTATATTAGGAATTTCTCTTATAATGCCATCCTTCCCCCCAGTCCCCTCCCCCCGCCCCATGACAGGCCCCAATGTGTGATGTTCCCCGCACTGTATCCAAGTGTTGTCATTGTTCAGTTCCCACCTATGAGTGAGAACATGCGGTGTTTGGTTTTCTGTCCTCAAGGATTACTTTTAAATATCTACATTTTACGTTGAAAATAAACTTTCAAAACTTAGATATTACTAATGTCACTTTTCTATATTTGCTTATAATCCATAAGTATATCTTGTTTCCTTTTTAGATTATTATTGCCAGGAACTTCTCTTTTTGCTTTGACTAAATGAGGTTTAATTAGCAGATTTTATTTAATTGTGTCTTCTCTCTTTAAGGAATTTTATTTTACATTGATTTTAAATTCTGCTAAATAATATAATTTTTATCTTGAAAAGATTTCAAAGATTCTAATACTTCATAGAAAATTTAATAAAATGCATAAAAGTAATATTTTAAAAACTGATCCATGTGCTCTATAGACAAATATTTCCTAATGATATTATTGATAAAAAGGAAATGTTAATATAAGGAAACAGAGTACAGGCAGAACCTGACTTGCAAATATCCATCCTGCACATCTGCAGCATCTGAGAAACTCAAGGCCCTGGTTAGGCCGACTGCAAAGATTCCTGTTCCCTACATGCCACTATGGTTAAACATTCCCCTCTAGTTCCAACCTACTCTTCCCTACTCCTGACTCCACCCCAATACTATTCCATTTCCCCTGAACTCCAATCATTCCTTTTCTAGACGTGAAGGATTCTCCACGCCCAGAATGAGCTTTTATATATACCTATCTCCAAGTATAACTACTTCAATCCATTTCTTTAACTCCCAGGATCCTGTATCTTCTTCCTGTCACAGATGCAGAGGACACTCATTTCTCTCTTGTCCTTGCCACTACCATAATAGGTGAAGGAAGAAATTCCCTCTCACTGCCAATGAGTTGGAAGAAGAAATGGAAAAAATCCCTGCTCCTCAAGGGGTAATGGAAGTTGGGGGTGGGAGAAAGAACACTCTTCTAGGCATTGGACTTGCCTGTAAAACTAAGTATATTCTCTAAATTTTAGATTTACAGTTGAAACTCATTCTGAAAGACAATGGGAAACCATAGTTGTTAGTTCTGGAGTTCAACTATATTATGGGTACCATCTGGGAATATAATTACAATTCATAATATGTTATCTGCCAGGGATATGTTCCCTGTACCAAACAAGCTAATTTACATACCACCTTTTGAAAGGCAACCTATTTACACACTGGGTGGGCAGAGGGGGGCAGCATACAGCGTGATTAATTCATATTTCCTACACTAAGAAACAGAAAGTATGAGGCGAGGAAATTATACACTGCTACACAGCAGGAACCTTGCATGCCTTGTGCAGCACTGTATTCCTCACCTGGCATCTGGCACCCTTTAAGCACTTGACAAATATCTGTGGAAAGAAAGTGGATGGAAGTTGGGCACAGGGAGAAGTCCAACATCTCCAAGAATCCCCATCCACAATGCACATGTACCTGTCATTAGTTATGAAAGAATACAAGGCATTTCAGAGGTCAGAAAGAAAAGTGCCTTCTTTATCCTTCGAGTAATATGAGATGAATGGGATTTTCTCTTACAATTATTTTAATTTATCAATGGCCAAAATCTTATCTACCCAAGACAGGCTGTCAAAAATTAGGCTGTCCAGTTGAAGCTTGAAATGTTACATCATCTTTCACTGGTTTTGCCATAAGATAACTTAAAGTGATAAATGCTTTCGACTTAACCAGCCAGAAAAATAAAATGGAGGGCTAAGGACCTTTTTTCTGTATAAAACTGCGGAGCAGGGAAAGGAAGACTCACTGTAGTAGAAATGCTTTCAGACTGAATTGTCTAGATTGGTTGTTTTTAGTTGGTGGTTTATTTTACTCACTTAAATAGACATATTCTTAAGTATGTTTTTATCACAATAGTCTATGATTGCTTGTATTGGAACTTATAACCTAGTATTTATTTATATGGAATGCTTCATTAATATTCCTTACCCAATGTTCTATTTTAACCAGATTAACATCAACAGAAATAAAACCATTGTTTCAAGAAATAAAGCATAAAAAGGCAAATATAATAGTTAACTACTAGATTACCAGCGCAAATATTCTTAATCTTATTTTTTTCTAGAACTGCTTAGGACAAAATTTTGAAGAACAAAGTAAAACAGGACTTGGGCTTTCAGGTCTACTATCTAATTTTCTGGAAACCACAAAAAAAAAAGCTCTTTAAGAAGGAATAATGTTCTCCAAATAGGCAAGGTAAAACACTGAGTAAATATTTTATTGTTGTAAGTACTAAGCCCCTAAATCCAGTAATAATTACTCAAATATCCAAATGATGCTCAAAAGAAGAAACATATCAACTGAACAAATATTGACATTATGAAAATATAAGTATAATTGTCTGCCTCTATGGTAAAATAATCTAAAATCTCATCTACATATTCTTTTGAAAAATAACTTCTTTACAGTGTGTTTTATATCCCAACTAATTTTATATTCAATTTCTTTTTTTAAGACACTATCTCCTCAAATGTTATAGATGATACTGGGAAATTTATGTGACCATTTAAAATAATCAGACTATGACTAACATAGAATATAAATGAACTACAAAGAAAATACACTGAAAGTAAAAGATTTGTAATATAAAATGTACCAACCATAAAATCAGATTACAGTAAAAAAAATTTTAAGATTTTTTGGCATATCAAGCTTAATTCTTCTACATTATGTGTAAACAATAAAATAGGCAACTTAATGTAGACTGTGATGCTATGTGTATTACATGGATTTAATAAATCATTTTTATCTGAATGTACTACCTATTTTCACATTTCTTAATTTATGCCAGTTTCAAAAAATGGCACAATTTAGCACAAAACAAAAAGGTAAGAGGATGAACACCAAAAGTTTTCCTATTTTTTAACAAATAACCCATTTTCAGCAATAAAGACAGGTTAAGGGATAGCAAAGAGATGGGTAAAGCAGCATTGATTTTAAACTGCATGTAGACCACGCGCGGTGGCTCATGCCTATAATCCTAGTGCTTTGGGAGGCTGAGGTAGGCAGATCACTTGAGGTCAGGAGTTCGAGACCAGCCTGGCCAACATGATAAAACCCTGTCTCTACTAAAAATACAAAAATTAACCGTGGTGGTGCATGCTGTAATCCCAGCTACTCAGGAGGCTGAGGCAGGAGAATTGCTTGAACCCAGGAGGCGGAGGTTCCAGTGACCCAAGATGGCACCACCGTACTCTAGCCTGGGCGACAGAGCAGGACTCCGTCTCAAAAAATAAAAAACAAAAAATAAACTGCGTGCATTTGCCAGGTTCCAATAAATCTAATTCTAAAGTTTTTGTATTTCACTGCCCATCCTTGATCAATCTGAACAAAATCTAAAGAAAGATTTCTTTATTAAGCAACTACAGGCATACCTCACGGATACTGTGGGTTCAGTTCCAGATCACTGCAGTGAAGTGAATACTGCAATAAAGTGAGTCACATTAATTTTTTAGCTTCACGAAGCATATAAAAGCTATGTTTACACTATACTGTAGTCTAAGTGTGCAATAGCATTATGTCTAAAAAATGTACATACCTTATTTAAAAATATTTTATTGCTAAAAATGCTAATGATCATCCATGCATTTAGCAAGTAGGAATCCTTTGCTGGTGTAGGGTATTGCTTCGATGTTGATGGCTAGGGGCTGATCAGGGTGGCAGTTGCTGAAGGCAGGGGTGGCTGTGGCAAATAAGACAAGGAAGTCTGCTGCACTGATTGACTCTTCCTTGCAGGAAAGATTTCTCTGTAGCATGCTATGCTGTTTGACCCACAGTAGAACTTCTTTCAAAATTGCAGTCAATGCTCTTAAATCCTGCCACTGCTTTATCAACTAAGTTTATGTAATGTTCTAAATCCTTTGTTGTCATTTCAACAATGTTCAAAGCATCTTCACCAGAAGTAGATTCTTTCTCAAGAAACCACTTTCTTTGCTCATCCATAAGAAACAACTCCTCATCCATTTAAGTTGTATCACGAGATTGCAGCAATTCAGTCACATCTTCAGGCTCCACTTCTAATTCTGGTTCTCTTGCTATTTCTACCACATCTGCAGTGACTTCCTCAACTCCGGTCTTGAAACCCTCAAAGTCATCCATGAGGGTTGGAATCAACTTCTTCCAAACTCCTGTTCATGTTGATAATTTTACTTCCTCCCATTTGTCACAAATGTTCCTAATGACAACTAGAATGGTGAATCCTTCCAGAAAATGTTCAATTTACTCTGCCCAAATCCAACCCAGGAATCACTATTTATGACAGATAGCCTTAGAAAACATGTTTCTTTTCTTTTTTTGTTGTTGTTTTTTTTTTTTGTTTTCTTGAGACATGGTCTGCTCTGTCACCCAGGCTGGAGTACAGTGGCACCATCAGGGTTTGCTTCAGCCTCAACCTCCCAGGCTCAGGTAATCTTTCCACCTGAGGTGGCTACAGGCACCTGCCATCATACTTGGCTAAATTTTCTTATATTTTTTGTAGAGATGAGGTTTTGCCATGTTGCCCAAGCTGGTTTCAAACTCCTGGACTCAAGTAATCCTCCTACCTTGGCTCCCAAAGTGCTAGGATTACAGGTGTGAACCACTGTGCCTGGCCATGAACTGTATTTCTTAAATAATAAGACCTGAAAGTCGAAATTACTCTTTAATCCATAGGTTACAGAAGGGATGCTGTGTTAGCAGGCAGGGAAACAATATCAATCTCTTTGTACATCTCCATCAGAACACTCTTGGGTGACCAGGTGCACTGTCAAGGAGCAGTGAAAAAGAAAGGAATAGTTTTTCCTGAGCAGTAAGTCTCAACAGTGGGCTTAAAATGTCCAGTAAACTATGCTATAAATAGATGTACTATCTTCCATGCTTTGTTGTTCCATTTATAGTGCACAGGCAGAGTAGATTTAGCATAATTCTTAAGGTTCCTCGGATTTTCAGAATGAGCACTGACTTCAGCTTAAAGTCACCAGCTGCATTAACTTCTAACAAGTCAGCCTGTCCTTTGAAGCCAGGCATTGGCTACTTTCTCTAGCTGTGAAGCCCTACATGGCATATTCTTCCAATAGACGGCTATTTCAACTACATTGAAAATCTCTTGTTTAGGGTAGCCTCACTCATCAGTGATCTTAGATCTTCTGGATAATGTGCTGCAGCTTATATATCATCAGCACTTGCTTCTTCACTTCGCACTTTTGTTATGGAGATGTGTTCTTTCCTTACAACTCATGAACCAACCTCTACTAGCTTCAAATTTTTCTTCTGCCACTTCCTTGCCTCTTAGTCTTCACAAAATTGAAGAGTTAAGGTCTACCTCTGGATTTGGCTTTGGTTTAAGGGAATGTTGTGGCCATATCTTCTACCCAAACCACTCAAATTTTCTCCATATTGACCATAAAGCTATTCCACTTTCTTGTCATTTGTGTGTTCACTGGAATAGCCCTTTTAATTTCCTTTAAGAAGTTTTTCTTTGCATTCAACTTGGCTGTTTGGCACAAGGGGCCTGGCTTTCAGTCTATCTTGGCTTTCATGTTATCTTGGCTATCATGCCTTCTTCATTAGGCTTAATCATTTCTAGCTTTTGATTTAAAGAGAAAGACATGTGACTCCTTTCACTTGAACACTGAGAGGCCATTGTAGGTTATTAATTGGCCTAATTGTAATACTTTCATGTCTCAGAGACAGGAATAGAGACGGGAAACAGCTATTCGGTCAAGCAGTGAGAACACACACATTTATCAATTATATTCTCCATCTCCTATGGGTGAGGTTCCTGGCATCCCAAAACAATTACAATAGTAGCATCAAAGATCACTGATCACAGAACCTCGTAACAGATACAATAATAAAAAAAAGTTTGAAATAGAAGAATTACCAAAATGTGATGTGGAGACACAAAGTGAGTCCATGCCCTTGGTAAAATAACACCAACACACTTGCTCTATACAGGGTGGCCACAAACCTTTAATTTGTAAAAAAACACATTGTCCACTGAGTATAATAAAGTGGAGCACAATAAAACAAGGTGCACCGGTACTATGTGCCAAGCACTGTGCTAAATTATCCCATTAAAGATGTCTCAAATAAAGTGAGAATATTTTGAGTAGGCTAATTTTATAAGGCCTTTTATTTTAGTTATACCAAAACATACCCTCCAAAATACAAAAGCACTAAAAGAATAGACATCTTTGTCACTTTATTCTATCCTTGGCACCCAAAGAAACTCCTGGACTGAACATAATCATTTACTTCAGCAACTCTAAGTCTTTGATATTATAATGCACATTATAAATCTCTAAGAAGAGATATAAATACGCACCATACCATAAACCTATCCGACCTCAGAACCCTGTCAACCAACAATGCCAACGTATTAATATATAGTAGTTAATGAAAAGTTTAGAAACTATTGCATTAATGTTTTCACAGATTATTAAAATGTATGTTTAACTGTATCATTAGTAGGAATTATCTGAAACAAAGTTATATGGGACTAATAAGGTATACATTGAAAGAAATCACTATTGTAATTTTTTTAATTAAAAAAGAGATTCAGCTCATGCCTGTAATCCCAGCACTTTGGGAGGTCAAGGTGGGCAGATCACGAGGTCAGGAGATCGAGATCATCCTGGCCAACATGGTGAAACCATGTCTCTACTAAAATACAAAAAATTAGCTGGGCGTGGTGGCGCACACCTGTAGTCCCCGCTACTCAGGAGGCTGAGGCAGGGTAATCGCTTGAACCCGGGAGTCGGAGGTTGCCGTGAGCCAAGATGGTGCCACTGCACTCCAGCCTGGCAACAGAGTGAGACTCCCACCTCAAAAAAACAAACAAACAAACAAAAAAATTCTGTAATACTTAGAAGAGGACAAAAGCTATAGATAGAATCTGCCTACCACTCAATCTCACTTATATAGGGGCTCTCATGCAAAGCAATAGAAGAAGCTCCAAAATAGGCATCTGAAAATACAAAGTATATGAAACACAATGCCATAAGTTCTGAAAAAATGCAGGAATGCTAATTTTTTTTGAAAATGAACTTCTCAATTTTACACTTTCATCCAGACATTTGAGCATGAGCTCTTTGCTAATGCTCAATCCCAACAGAAAGAATCCCTACGTCAGAGAATCCAAATGCCAGTTTAAACTGGGTCCCTACATTTTTCTGTCATTTTATTTTAGGGGGATAAAATCGAGATTTATTTTTGCCACTTTCCACTATGTCCCCCTGAAGAGCTACATAGTATCTTCATTGCCTTTAGCCAGCTAAGAGATCTGTGACCTACACTAAGTTGCCAATCAAGCCTTATATTGAACTACAGCACAGTGAAAGAACTCTGATTTCTCACGCTGTGGCTGAATCTTAATGTACCCAAGCTCCAACAACTGGGAATAAGAGCAGATATTACACACACTCCCCGCTATCCACAACAGACAAGTTGGTCATTTTAAGGAGGGATTTTTGTCTGTTTTATTCTTTTTATTCCTTTTTACACATACCTTATTCAGTATTCTTTGTGTGGTGGCTACTCTGTTAAAGTGGTTCAATATTTAATTAAGGATTAAATGGTAAAGCAGTTTGCCTATTAAATTATAAAAACCTTTCGTGTTTACATAGCCTTTTCTAATTAATTAAATAACTTAATAGAAATTTAAAAATTAGATTTTAAAGTGAGCTTTGAGAATACACAAGTTATTTTGAAGATATTCAGCCATGAACACAACGTATGTCAGTCATGGTATTATGGAACATACAGATAGTGCCAGTAACCCAGGAAAATCTCCAGAGCTCAGGCAGCCTGAGCCATAGTTTGCAGTGCTTGTTAGATGGACACTCAAAATTGGGCACTGGAATAGTGATTCCCTGAGACAGGAAAAGCACATCAGGTTATCCAAGGAGGTCCAGAGGGAAATACAATATATATTTTCAAGAAAAAAAGTCAAAATAACTATTTTTTAAACTTAGCTGTTTAAATTCAATTCATCTTTCACTTAATTTATTGAGTTTAAATATTTGTGTTTATTTTCCTAATAGATAACATTGTATTTATTATTGTTCACTAATGATTTCCCTTACAAGAGAAATGCCAAAAAGAAGCCTAATAAAGTCAATTTATTTTATATTATCTTTCAGTTTATTTTAAACTAGTGTTTTTCTTTTTTTTTAATTCACAGATCCAAAATATGGTGACTACTTTTTCACTGTACCCACTAACAAATTCTAGGTTGTTTCCTTATTGTATTTTGTTGTATAGTAAATAGAGGCAGAGCTGAAGACACTTGCTACCTAAAATGGGTAAGTCAAAGACATCTGACTATGGAGCTTTACTGCTGCTTTAGTTCCTTGGACATGACCACAGAAAACCAGGAGCTGAGGAAATTGGCCAAGCTGAGCCATATGGAACAGATCACATGATCATTACTGTCCAGAGTTCCACTGGTATTTGTATTACCCAACCAATGAGGTAGAGGGTTGGGATTCTTCTTAGTTATCTGATGCTCTTTTATCCTCTTTTCTCAATCCTTTCACTGAAGCATATAATTAATGATGGCATGATTACGATTGGTGAGGAGTATGGCAGGCTTTCACTAGCTCTACTTCACTAACTAATATAAAAACTCGAATTTTACGTATGCTTTCCAAGTTATCTATGAGTCTTATGAAATACCATCACTGGCTCCCATTTCTCTGACATACCACCAACATCTGTTCAGTTCTACCGCTTACATTACATAAAAACCCATTCATTCCCAAGTTTTGAATGTACATTTGCATACAGGCCCACATGTTCGCACGCAAATCCACAATATATACAATTGTTCAGGGATTTAAAAAGCATTCCCTGGCCAGGCATGGTGGCTCAGCCTGTAATCCCAGCACTTTGGGAGGCCGAGGCAGGTGGATCACCAGGTCAGGAGTTCGAGACCAGCCTGGCCAATATGGTGAAACCCCATCTCTACTAAAAATACAAAAATTAGCTGGGCATGGTGGCACGCACCTTTAGTCCCAGCTGCTTGGAAGGCTGAGGCAGGAGAACCACTTGAACTCGGGAAGCAGAGGCTGCAGTGAGCCGAGATCATGCCACTGCACTCCAGCCTGGGCGACAGAGGATGACTGCATCTCAAAAAGAAAAAAAATGCATTCCCTATTCACATTAGTTATTGAAATACTAGGCTAAGTTTAAATGAGTTTATTTCCAGACCATTCAGAATATTTAATGTGCTAATCTACATTAAGAATTTCTTGACATAAAAATAATATATCACATTTCCAAATCTATTTGGCTATGGAGACCTTTTTGTGTAGAACGTTTTTATAGCACATACTTGGGAAACCACTTAACCAAAGTATTCAAAACACACAAAATATATACATATTTGCTTTTATGTATATTATGCATATATAATATACAACAAATCTGAATATATTATTTACTCATCCACTTACCCATTCCATCAGCCATCCAACAAATAGTATATATAGTGCCTATATATGTGAACATTCTTGTGCATAGTGATAGGGGAGAGGAAAAAATCTGAAAATATGTTTAACAAATTTTTCTATCCTCCTCTTATTAATCTGCAAAAAAAAAGTTAGAGTTTTTAAAAGCCAATTAATATAGCATAATTCTTAAAAATCTATTAATGGAAACCAACAGATCCCCCTTAAAAAGTGATAAGTAGCAAACCAAGGAAATGTTATATACTTTACAAAAGTGCTTGAATATTAAAGGACACATATATTTTGAGTTATTTTTATTCTACACGATTTTCCAGAAACGACTCAAAAAATAATTAACTGATCCTTTTAGGTACTTAAATATGTACTTTAGGATTAAGAGCCATAAACACACCAAGCCAATTAAATATATCGTAATTAGATGTCAACTAATCAGTAATTGTAAAAAACTAATTATTTTAAGCCTTTCTCTTGTATTTCAGAATTTTTGGAAGTCAAATCTTTCCTTTAGCTCCCTCATCTTATTTCTGACTTTTTATATCTCAAACTCTAGGAAAAATCTAAAATTATTTGACTATGAATACTGGTTATCAAGTAAAACTTAAAATAGTAAAACATTTTAAATTGGACAGGTTGGGAACCAAACATACCCACCCTGAGTATGTTTTATTAAAAAGTCAAAAAGCAACAGATGCTGGCAAGACTATGGAGAAAAGAGAACACATATACACTGTTTGTGGGAATGTAAATTAGCTCAGCCACTGTGGAAAGCAGTTTGAAGATTTCTCAAATAACTCAAAACACAACTACCAATCGACCCAGCAATCAAATTACTGGATATATATCCAAAAGACAATAAATCACTCTACCAAAAATACACCTGCACTCAAATGTTGATCACAGCACTATTCACTATAGCAAAGACATGGAATCAATCTAGGCGCCCATTAACAGTGGACTGGGATAAAGAAACTGTGGTACATATATACCATGGAATACTACACAGCCATAAAAAAAGAATGAAATCAAGTCCTTTGCAGCAACATGGATGCAGCTGGAGGCCATTATCTTAGGCAAATTAACACAGGAACAGAAAACCAAATGCTGCATATTCTCATTTAGAAGTGGGAGCTAAACACTGGGTACTCACAGTCATAAAGATCTAGCAACAATAGGCACTGGGGACTTCTAGAGAGGACAGGGAAGGATAGGTGAAAGGGATGAAAAAGTGTTAGGTACTATGCTCACTTCCTGGGTGACAGGTTCAGTCACTGCCCAAACCTCAGCATCACATAATATATCCATGCAACAAGCCTGTACGTGTACCCTCAAATCTAAAATAAAAGTTTTAATTATTTTTTAAAATTACTGTTTTCTTCAATATTAATCACTGTCTTATCCTGGTGACACATATGACATATAAGTGATCTGGTTAAATGCCTACTGAACCAGAAAAGACTATTTTGTGCAAGTTATCTCTTCCTTTTAAAGTATGATACAAAAAGGAAAATCCAGTAAAACCGGCCAGTTATCCAACAGAATTAAATCTAAATAACAGTAACGAGTTCCTTGTCTCCCTCTGAATCTTACTGTTCAGGTAATCTTCTCACCATTTGTTTACCGACTATGCTCAAAACAAAACAGAGCTAGGTACTTGATAGTCTGATTAATCTCAACTTTCCTTCAGAGACTCTTCTGTCATCTGCTGAAGTCCTCTAGGGAAGTGGGCCATTTAGATGCACAGAAAACAGCTGGAGCATGAGGTGACACATAGACTTACTTTAAGAGATTAGCCCCAAGAGAAGAGCTTAGTTCTCAGTTAATCTTATGTATTCTCACTTAAGAAAATTTCAGGAAATAAAATTATAAATACGGGTTATTTCCACAAACTAATCATTAGATAACTCTATGGCCCTGAGGACCAGAACAGGAACGATTCTGCCAAAAATGCCTTTCATGGGTATTAAATTAATTTCCTCTGAGAGGTAACAGAGCAGCGAGGATCAAATGAGGAGTTTCTATTAAGTTCTTGGAAAGACAAGTCAACATCTCCAGTAAGGCTTCATTTACTAAAAGGTAAATGTTATAGGTAAAATTGTGTGTGTTCCTGCCCCCCATGCCCAGAAAGATATGTTCGAGTCCTAGCCCCTAGTGCCTCAGAATGTGACCTAATTTGGAAATAAGGTCACTGAAGATATGATCAGTTAAGACGAAGTCATACTGGAGTAGGGTTGACCTCTAATCAAATATGACTGATGTCTTTATAAAAGGGAGAAATTTGGACACAGAGATACTTATAGACAGAAGGTGACACGAAGAGACACAGGGTAAAGTTGGTCAGTTCATCTATAAGGCAAGGAGAGACACCCGGAACAGATCCTTCCCTCACAGTCCTCAGGAGGAACCAATCCCACCAACACCTTGATTTTAGACTTCTCACCTCCAGAATCATGAGTCAATAAATTTATGTTGTTTAAGCCACCTACTCTGTGGTACTTTGTTACAGCAGCCCTTGCAAACTAATACAACAGGCAATAGGAAATGACTTTAAAAGTGGCTGTAAGGTAAACACAAAACAGAACTGAACTAGAAATTCAAAAGTCCTAGATTCTAGGCTTTAAACTCATAACCTTTGGCACAAATCCCTTCCTCAGTTTCCTTAACCATACCTCTTTCAGGTTGTTGTGAGGATAGAACTTAATAATGTGTGGGAAAGTGCTTGGAAAAACACAAAATATTAAGCAAATAGAAGATGTTATCACCAAAGATTTGCAATATACTTAACACATTTTAAGAAAAAGGGCAAAGAGTACAGAAAAGATATAAGTGATCCTCATGTTTTTCCTCAAAAATAAGAGCTAATGACCAGATGTTAAACACTAAATACACATAGAAGTTAAAGCAACTTATGGTCAATATTTCCTTATCTGTTAATTTTTAAAACTACAACCCCCCGCTAAAAAACAGCTATTACTGATAGCTCACATAATAATTAATTCAGCCAATACTTTATATTCCAGAAACTGGCTAAATCTAAAAGATACAGAGCTCAAAGACAGGGTCTCTGCCTTCAAGGAGCTCTCTCTACAGAAAAGGAAATATGATATATATTTGAATAATGTTTAAATTCTCTGGAATTGATACAGCATTAAACAATACACTATAGAAACACTTTAATGAGTTAATTGAAAAGTTGTTCAATTCTCCTTATCAACGCTTTGCTGACCAATACGCCATGTCAGAGAGAGAGAACTTCATCTCTCAGATTTTTTTTAAAGCAGGCTTAAACAAAAATTGTTTTGTGTTTTTTAAATTCACTACATTTTTATTTTATCATTCCCTTGTGCGGGAGAAGAAAAATACAATTAAGGCTAGCTAGCTGGATTTTTATTTTCATCAGAGACAACCAGAAAATTAATGTTGCAACTCTCCCTGAAAATCCTTCTAAAATGTACCCTTTCTTCTTTAGTCTGTATGTATGGGCAATGTATCCCAATTAAAGCTGTCTTTTTTGGCTAAAGACTTTTCCAAGTCTTTAGGAGTGTGCTGAGTATCAATGATCCAGGTACGGTACTCTAACTCTAAATACAGAAGAAACAGTATAGTGGGTTGATCTTTACTCTCAAGGTAGAAGACACAGGGAGAGGTGGGAGGGGGATAGTAAAAGTCAATTTAAAGACAATTAAATCCACTAGAAAAACACTTATTGTGATTACATTTTTTACAAGAAAAAATATCTGAGATAACTGATCTATGTTGAATATAGGCTAAAGGTTCACTGAAAGTAGTTTGATGGAAGAACCAGGCTACACAGGAGTATAAAAGTAAGCATGAAACAGTGAAATGATTCAAAAAGTCTTTATCATCCTTTGTTTACTTATGCCAGTAAGAGCTTGAAAGCTGTATTTGCAAAGGCTAAAACACAAAGCAGATAATCTCTCAATGGATAATTGAGTTGACACTATTAAAGTCTGGGAGTTTTAAAGGCAGCAGATGTAATGGCCTCCATTTCTATAATTTTAAAACTCAATGAGAAAAGAACAAGTAAAAATAAATAAATTGAGACAGAAGTCAATATATAACCCACTATAGCTATGCAAATAATTCTTTATCCATTTTCTTCTGATCTATTTCACCTTTCTTTTCCATATTTTACCCCTTCCCCTTTCCCGCTTTCTCTTCTATGTCATTAAGCAAATACATAGCTTTTTCCATCTTCTCTACCTATATGTAGTTCCTAATAATTCCTGAATAATATCTTAATCACAACTCATAGCATATCAACAAATCTTAATCTAGCTCACATCTCATAAAAGACACAAACACATAAAAGTGTGACCAAGAAGGAAAAAGAGAAAGCCTAGACACCTGAAATACTCATGTCTAATTTGAGCTCCAAGAATTTAAAGAATCATATATACAGAAAGAAAAAAACAGACTTCTAAATAATCAGTGATCTCTAAGAACTTGAGATTTTTCCCTTTTAATTTAAAAAGGGGAATTTTAAAAATATAACAACTTTTGTATTAGACGGTTTCTTTATAAACCTTTATTTTGAAAAGAAAAACACTTTAAAAGTCCAATGAAAATAAATATATAAAAGCCATCATAGCAGATGTATAACACTTGGAGAACTATTCCTCTGCGTGCTATTTAGAAGTCAGTTTGTCTGGGATGCAGTCTTCCCTCAATTCAGTATTTTAAATTTAAAAAATTAAAAGTATATGAGGAGAAGAAAAATAAGCAAATTCTTTTCAATACTTTTGAATATCTGAATTTTATACTTAACAACTCAGATATTCAACTACAGATGGTTCTTGCACAGTGTCCTCAAATTCAGCAAACTTACTGCTTATTAAATTAGAAAAGAAAAAAAATCAAGACAGTGAACTCTATTTTAAAAACTCAAACTGTTGATAAAACTTCACTTGATCCCACTGCCATGAACTGGCAAGCTTATAGGACACAATGGTAACTATGGTCCAATTATAATGAGTGTAAAGGGTAAATTAAGTAATGGTAGTAAATAAATGAGGATTGTCTAATAGATACCGCGGAAGAAAAATGTGGCTTCTTCACAAAAGCATTGCTTTCTGATGTTCTATCCTAAATATGCTTTTGTATCTTGTATCAGTTTTAGCTTCCAAATGAATCCCAAAGAAGGAATCTTGTGATCAAGAGTAGCTTTGGTAGTGTTCCTCTTGGTTAGAAATGGGCAGATGATGAATTTTTAAATGTCATAAGGACCTATATAGTTACAATATTTAGTCACATTTTTCTACGGAATTACTGTGTCCAATATATACTAGTCTTTCAGAAGCCAAAGTATAATATGAGGGGCTGACAGGTAGAAATAACTAGAGGACTTCAACTGAAAACAACTTATTCTTAATTGACAAGTGCAAACCTACAAATAGGAAACTAAAAAGCACATTTCCATAGAAACAAAACATTACCTCCAATATAATATGAATGAATATATGAGGGCTGAGGGGATCCCAAGCATCACCCTTACAAGAGTGAATTGGAATAAGGCACAGATGAATTCTAAACAGAAGTGAGAGAATATGTTTTAATATAGGGAACAGGCGAAAATTGGCAGGAAGGAAAGAACATTACAGTCATGGGAGCACGAATAAAGAGAAATCTGCAAATCAAGTTTAAAAAGTACATCTTTTTCCAAGATTTGTTAATATAAACATGCAATTATTTTTAGCACCTTTAACATATCGCCATAAATAAATCCTAAAGAATCAGGCAAGGAAATATATGTTTGTGTCTACATTGGAATATAACTACTGTATCTAATGCTCTTAAAGTTCATTTAAAACAAATCTGATTCTTCCCTTTCAGGCATAAACTTAAATAGTTAAGAGGGTATAAAAGCCTAAAGTAGGGCAAGTTTAATTCTATAATATTAGTAGTTTATTCGTATCTTGGTGCAGGAAGGGAATTAAATAATTAGGTGCTTGTCCTTAAGAGCATCTTTCTTAGAACTAAAACAAAAGAAACAATAGGCTTTTATGTTTTTTGTTTTTTGTTTTTTGTTTTTTTTTGAGACGGAGTCTTGCTCTGTTGCCCAGGCTGGGGTGCAGTGGCCGGATCTCAGCTCACTGCAAGCTCTGCCTCCCGGGTTTACGCCATTCTCCTGCCTCAGCCTCCCGAGTAGCTGGGACTACAGGCGCCCGCCACCTCGCCTGGTTAGTTTTTTTTTTTTTGTATTTTTTAGTAGAGAGGGGGTTTCACCGTGTTAGCCAGGATGGTCTCGAGCTCCTGACCTCGTGATCCACCCGTCTCGGCCTCCCAAAGTGCTGGGATTACAGGCTTGAGCCACCGCGCCCGGCCAGGCTTTTATGTTTTTAAAGATTAAACTCAGCTAGTTGATTCTGCTCAATAAGTTATCAATGAAATATCTATTCCAAATATACTAAAATATAACAATTCACCTTCAAAATAATTAGTATTTGATTTTATCTAAAAAAGAAACATTTTCCTACAGCTCATCACTTTGCCAGATATTTACTATATGCTTAAATAAAAGCATAAAAAAGCAGGAGGCAATCTTTGAAAAGTATGAATCAATGACAGTTCAATAGGAGAGAATGATCAGAAACATATCCACTGTATAAGGGGAAAAGAAAGTCGAGCCTTTTGGACATGCTAGAAAAGTCTAAGATAACAACTTATCTTCAGATATATGACCAATAGTAAGTCTGCATACTATTTATGATAAATAATGCTTAAAGAGATAATAAGTTGTAGTAAACAAAATTGATCATTCTACATGATAAAAAAAATTAAAAACTTTATCTCATCCAAAATAATCCCAACAGTATACGGAGGTAGATTAGCATAATGGGTAACAGTGTGGGTTCTGGAGCCAGACTACAGAGATTTATATTCTTACTCCTCCACTTCCTAGTTTAGCCATGTTGACTATGGAAAACTACATAATCTTTCTGTGCCTCAGTTTCCTCATCTATAAGGGGAGGAAAATAAGAGTTCCTATTCCACAAAATTTGTGTGAAATTTTAAAAATTAATACAGGCCTAGCACTTAGTGCACAAGTATAAGCTATTTAAGCTATTTTTATTATTACTGTTGCTATTATTATAGTTTAAACACCATACTGAATCTTCAGACATTTCTTTGAACTACCTATTGTAGCTATTATTAACCACTAGCTCTTCAGTTAAAATATCAAAAATTATGGTCTAAGTAAGTCATAAGAGATCTAACCTAAAACAGAGCTTGCGTATTACAGACGGATATTCACAAAACCTTCTAATAAATGGGCAAAAATTAAGAAAAGTTTATGTGTTTCTGCTCCTGTTTGGATTCCAAAGCACTGCTGGCTTATACCCTCCAGCCACATAACAGTTAGGAATATGCCTTTGTCATCAACTATATGTTAGAAAAGGGAAAGGATCATGTCTTTAAAAAATAAAGATCACAGATTTCTGGCTAAGGAGGTAGGTTGAACTTACATTTACAGGCACACTGTCCCACCAAAATGAAAAGTAAAGGGATTTTTTGTTTGTTTCTTTGTTTTTGTTTTTTGAGACAGGGTCTCACTCTGTAACCCAGGCTGGAGTGCAGTGGTGCAATCATGGCTCACTGCAGCCTTGACCTCCTGGGCTCAAGCGATCCTCCTACCTTAGCCTCTGGAGTAGCTGGGACTACAGGTATGCGCCATCATGCCTGGCAAATTTTTTTGTATTTTTTTGTAGAGACGGAGTTTCACCACCTTGCACAGGCTGATCCTGAACTTCTGGGCTCAAGCTATCCACCCACCTCAGCCTCCCAAATTACTGGGATTACAGGGGTGAGCCACCACACCTTGCCTAATGGGATGTTCTTTTAAGGCTTACATTCGCAAGGATGAAGAGTCCACAAGATGAAACAACAATAATAAAATTATGGTAAACCACTTTTCAAACCTGAGAAATCTGAATACTAAACAGACAAAAGAGAAAACAGGGTTAGGGTTACACAATAGAATCTCCAAATGGCTAAAATGGCAGTACCAGGTACCTCTGGAAGTGAGAGAAAAGGTTTAAAAAGAGGATTTAAAAAAAAAAAAATCTGTTTAAAAATGTGTAAGCTTCCCAACTCCCCATTGCACCCCTTCACACTCCCAACAGGTGAACACCCCTCCCTCACCCCAGCAAAAGACTGGAGATTTATACTCTGGGTAGAGATGTTTTTAATGGTCTTATTATTACTGAAAAACATAAGGCAAGTTTGGAACAGACATACCACACTAAAAAAGAAAATAAAGACAAAGTTTATGTGTTTCTGCCCCTGATTGGATTCCAAAGCACTGCAGGCTTATACCCTCCAGCCACGTAAGAGTCATCTCTAAGGAATCTGACCAGCCTAAAATAAGACACTTAAAAGATGTACATCGCCAATAAAACAGCCTACCAGATTATCCTAAACAGAAACCCGTAAGTCAACAAGCCCTATCCAGAGGCACAGAACTACTACTCCACTCTTTAGAACTTTTTTTAGAATGCGTCAGTGAACAACCACCACCACACATATAAGGAGAACCTGGAACAGGAAAGACAGAGACCAAAGCAAGCAAGCAAACAAACAAACAAAAAAAGAGTAACTTGGAAGAAACAAATAATAGGTAAAGAGAGAAAATTTCCAAAAACTATTCTTAATAACCTTCAAAGAGATAAAAGAGTATAAGCAACCATGAAACAAAAACTGGATTATTATTATTATACTTTAAGTTCTGAGATACATGTCCAGAATGTGCAGGTTTGTTAGATAGGTATGCACGTGCCATGGTGGTTTGCTGCACTCATCAACCCCTCATCACATTAGGTATTTCTCCTAAAGCTATCCCTCCCCTCGGCCCCCATCCTGCAACAGGCCCCGGTGTGTGATGTTTCCCTCCCTGTGCCCGTATGTTCTTATTGTTCAACTTCCACTTATAAGTGAGAACATGTGGTGTTTGGTTTTCTGTTCCTGTGTTAGTTTGCTGAGAATGATGGTTTCCAGCTGCATCCATGTCCCTGCAAACGACATGAACTCATCCTTTTTTATGGCTGCATAGTATTCCATGGTGTATATGTGCCACATTTTCTTTATCCAGTCTATCACTGATGGCATTTGAGTTGATTCAAGTCTTTGCTATTGTGAATAGTGCTGCAATAAACATACGTGTGCATGTGTCTTTATAGTAGAATGATTTATAATCCTTTGGGTAAATACCCAGTAATGGGATTACTGGGTCAAATGGTATTTCTGGTTCCAGACCCTTGAGGAATCACCACACTGTCTTCCACAATAGTTGAACTAATTTACACTCCCATCAACAATGTAAAAGCGTTTCTATTTCTCCACATCCTCTCCAGCATCTGTTGTTTCCTGACTTTTTAATGATTGCCATTCTGACTGGCGTGAGATGGTATCTCATTGTGGTTTTGATTTGCATTTCTCTAATGACCAGTGATGATGAGCTTTTTTTCATGTTTGTCAGCTGCATAAATGTCTTCTTTTAAGAAATGTCTGTTCATATGCTTCAACCACTTTTTGATGGGCTTATTTTTTCTTGTAAATTTGTTTAAGTTCTTTGTAGATTCTGTTTATTAGCGCTTTGTCAGATGGATAGATTGCAAAAAATTTCTCCCATTCTGTAGGTTGCCTGTAAAGTAATGGCAACAAAAGCTAAAATTGACAAGTGGGATCTAATTAAACTAAAGAGCTTCTGCACAGCAAAATAACTGGATTTTTTTTTTTTAAAGTAGGGGGTCCAGTAACAAGAGAATTGTTTCAATCTATGGAGGGTTGGAAGATAAAACTGAAGAAATCTCCCAATAAAGGAACACCAAAAAGAAAGATGTAGAAAATACTTAAGAAAAAAGATAATAGAGGGCCAGTCCATATTCCTACTACATCAAAGAAAATGGGGATTCGAAAACACCCACACACCCACAGAGAGAGACAGAGAGGAGGGCGTGGGGAGAGGGGGAGAGACAAAATCAAAAGAACTAACTCGATAAAATTGCCAGAACCCAGTAGTATTTTCTAGGTCAAAAGAAGCCACCAAGTACTCAGGTTGCTACTTGAGAGTGTGCTCCACCAAAATAAGGACCTAACAAAAAGGAAAGCAAGCAACAGGGCGTCCAACACAAGAAAGAAATTCTGAAGATGATGAGGATACTAAGGAAAAAAAAAGAGTCCAAGAAAACAACTATGCCAAAACCAGGTAAACAACTAGTATAGATTAGAACAAGTCAGAAGAATCTGAGAGCTACATCATTAAGAACATGAAATTAATAGAATAGTTAAGAGGGTATTTATAAATAGAATAGAGTTTAGAAATAAACTAATGATATGTTCATAGAAAACAAACCTACCTTTTAACAAGTATATGTATTCCATTGAAAATAAAACTGTGTACAAGAAAGAAAAAGTAACCACAGAATACTACTACATGGCAAAACTACAAATAGCATTTAGTCATAATGATGTAAACATTAAATACTGATATAATCAAAATTAGAATAACTGTACTGGGAGGATGGGAAGACAAGAAATGTGTATGTGACTGCATTAACAAGACAGATGGCCAGGTGTAGTGTGGCTCACATCTGTAATCACAACTCTTAGGAAGGCTGAGGCAAGAGGATCGCTTGAGCCCAGGAGTTTGAGACCAGCCTGAGCAATATACTGAGCTCTTGTCTCTACAAAAAAATTTAAAAATCACCTGAGCATGGCAGTGTCAGACTGTAGTCCCAGGTACTTGGGAGGCTGAGGTGGGAGGATCACTGGGCCCAGGAGGCAGAGGTTGCGTGAGCTATGATCATACTACTGCACTTCAGCCTGGGTGACAGAGTGAGACCCTGTCTCAAAAACAAAACAAAACAAAAACAAAAACAAAAAACAGGACAGGTAAGAGGACAGAGTTCTTATCTTCCACTGTGGGAAGTCACAGGTAGTGTAAAAAAAAAAAATCAAGTAGCAGCAATATAAACTTACTTGGATTTATGACAATAGATACCAAAAAAAATCAGCTAAAATTGTTGAAGTTGTTTGTCTATAAGAAGCAGGAAATGAGGTAAGGGTAATAGTAGCCACTGTCGTCCTCCATTACAAGCCTCATAGAACTATCTGACTAGTACTCTTTAAACAATGTGCTTGTAAAACACTGATAAAATGTGTATAAAACACTGATAAAATTATATCAAAATAAAAAAATTCCTAATTATAACATTAATGCATGCTTACATAATTTGCAAACTACACAAAGAAACTAAGAATTAAGAAAGTTTGCCATCCAGGTAAAACTGTTATTAATATATTGCAGCATTGCCTTTGAATTTTTGCCATACACACATACTTGTGTATGTAGTTTTTTTAAACTCAGGGTTCATGCTGAATATGCAAATTACATAACCCTTTTTTTCAATTAACATTCTATCATTAACCTTTTCTGATGTCCTTAAGTATTCTTTTAAAACTCCTTAATACTCCACTTTATCCTCCAGCATCACTTCTTCAACCTCAGGGTCTATGAAATACTAAGCATCCCAAAACTACTTGCATCATGACTACCTAACATAATGCCTTATTGTAAGTACACGGCTATTATGAAGTTTAGTATAAACTAAACTCAAAAGTGATGTGACACATTTAAAGTGCAGATCATTTTTAAGAAAGGAAAGCATCAAGTATGTATGTATCGCTCTGAAAAGACAGGTGAGGCTGATGTTTTGTAATTTTTGTACAATTAAGGAAACACATGGCTTAAACCTCACCAGAAGAATTTTTCATTTTAAAATTTCCTTTAGTTAATTGTTCTTTAAATACAATATTCATAGTTTTAAAACGTAAGAAAATACAAGAATATTTATTGATTCTTAATATTAATATAACTTGTTGGAAGACATTCTTCGATGGGTCTTCTCCCAATCCTGTACATATTGCTAGGTATGGCCAGAATGCAAGATCCTGACCACTTGTTACCAGGGCTGTTTGTCAGGGTTGTGTCTGCTGTGAACAACCTTGAAAAATGAGGTAGTCACCCAACAGGACAAAGAGCAGCCTTGCTTAAAAGCAATGGATCCTCCACACCCAGAGCTCCTCAGCTCCAACCCACTATATGTACAGCATCTATCCGTAACATATTCTATCACCCCCATAAAACTTGGAGGTGAGGAGAACTGAAGAAAATATGCTAATGCTCATGCTGTTTCTATGTCATGAGTAATAAGGTCCTTTGCCTCTGACCTAGGAGTCTCATGCCTTCTACATGACATGTAGAAGCATCTAAGAAATAGTAAATGTTTACTTATAGAGTTAAATCAAATTCCAGACCCATTAACTTACCTCTTGGCAATTCAGACCCCAGGGATCAAATATATGACATTTAAATAATTAAATAATACTGTCGTCTCTCTTCCCACCCATTTTAAATAAGCGTAATATATGAAAATCCAAGTTCCCCACAAAATTTAACTTACTGTACATTTGTTCAAGACTTTCTACCAGCTTATATTAACCTTTTTTGCTGCTTCAATCCATCTGTCCCCAGCCAAATAAGCTTCATGATTCTACTTACATTTTCAATGCTTTTTTTCATTCTACATATTCCCCAAGAAGAGTTTTCTGGCGTTTTATCTCTCCAGCCATAAGACATAAAACGTGCACCTAAACAATTCACAAAGCCTACCTAAAAGGTACCAGAACCAATCAATGGAGCATACATGGTTGTGGTCTCTCCACATAAAACAAATGTTGTCAATATATAACTGAAGCATGCTGGTGCCTCTTCAGACTTCAGTTCTAACCTTGTAAGCCCTGGGAACTCTCTCGTACCGTCATTAGGATGCTAGGTGTGGTTTTTCATCATTTATTTATAAGACTTTTTTCTTCTTAATCATAGACCTTAATACCTTCCCAGACTTTTAAGCAAATAACAAGAAATAATATTTATTTAAAAAGTAGGGAAAGAAGCTCATAGCAACACATTATACGCAGGGAAATATGTTTTAGGGATTGACATAAGAAGGAAGATGGAGGAGGAAACTATCAGGGTTTTTCATTGTAGCCATAATATAAACAATGTACCACAGAGATAGGATTCAGAGGGCTAAGAGGAATGAGTAGACCCAAAGTGACTGCTAGCAAAGAAAAACTCATACAAATGCTGAGAAAAATAGCAGATAACAGTGATAAGAAAAAGAAAACAGAGAAAGATCTAGTAGTTTTGAAAGCAGGCAAAGTAAGCTAGCTCATGTCAGAGGTTATCCAGCAGTTACCAATCAACCTCCTACCGGAAGCAGAGGTCAAGCTGCTGAGGTGGGAAACCTAATGAAAAAAACATCCCTACATTCAAAGGAACGTGACTGAGACTTAAGAGATTAGGAAGTTGGTGGGGGCTGAGGGCTTCACCAGCTTCACTGAGAAAGCTCTGAACTGATACTGTTCCACATTAGTTAAATTTATTAACACAAGTAAGATAAGACTATGAGTTTCGCATTTCAGTTATTCCCAGGAGTGCCACATCTGAAAAGAGAGTGTTGATTTATCAATATTCAATGAGACTATATCCCTGGGGAAATCTAAGTAAGAAATACACTGATAAGGGTCTTCCATGATATTTAGCTACAAGTAAGTCTGTAACTTCCGTAACCAAAAAAAGCAGTTTGGACCATGGAAATTGTAATGTAAATTTCTAAGGACATTTCTAACTCAGATATTGCTATGAACCTCTTACATAAATATCTCACTTAAAATATAATATTTAATGAACACTAAATCTGTGGGAGTTTGTCCATTTCCCCATTTACATTTTTTATATTAACAAGTACACTTTTGGTAGAATTATACAGTATCACTCTTCAGTAAACATTTATTTTATTCCTAAAATGTTTCTTTTTTTTTTTTTTGAGACAGAGTCTCGCTCTGTCACCCAGGCTGGAGTGACATGGCACAATCTCGGCTCACTGCAAGCTCCACCTTCTGAGTTCACGCCATTCTCCTGCCTCAGCCTCCCCAGTAGCTGGGACTACAGGTGCCCACCATTGTGCCTGGCTAAGTTTTTTGTATTTTTAGTAGAGACGGGGTTTCACTGTGGTCTCCATCTCCTGACCTCGTGATCCACCCGCCTCGGCCTCCCAAAGTGCTGGATTACAGGCGTGAGCCACTGCGTCCGGCCTCTTAAAATGTTTCTACTGAAACATCCTTGTTTATGCATTAGGATCCAGATGAGGTTGCCACAGGTTTCAACACAAAGTATGACAATAAACTCCTGCTACAGAAATTCATGGGATGTTTTCAAATCATAAGCAGCAGAAGGCTCCACGCCTGCTGCAGCCATGAGCAGCTGCTGATGTACTTCCCTCTGAGGTTACCCAGCTCCCCTTCTCCAGGACTTACAGCCACCACTGTTTGACCTTTCCCCATGCCCATCCCTGCTTCTTCCAAGAGCTAAAGCCAATCCTGAAAAAGGAGAGGGCTGATGATTAACTCCATCCAGCCGAACCTGTTACTTCTCAAAAGAGATGTCCTGTATGGGCTTCTTAATATCCATAACATGGTGTGGACACTCAGAAATTACTGTGACAGTGCAATCACTGTGGGTGCCCAAGGTTTCTATCCATCTTGATTATGAGCTTGAATTGAGGCTTAGCCAGAGACAGCAAAGGGTACTGCAGAAGAAGGCTGGCTCGTGTCTTAAAACGTACCCAGGTTTTGTTTTCTTTGAGTGTGATAAAATGACAGGCACAGAGACAACTGCCTTGGGAAGAAGAGTTTATTACTCGTAATTCTAGGAGGAGGAGGCATGCCATGAAGCACAGGTCTATATGGGAAGGTACCAGGGTCAGTCAGGAGGCAGAATGAGAGAGGGGAAAGCATGGCACAAGCTTTTATTATGGTTTTCAGCAGAAAAGGCCAATGCAGGGCATGGTAAACAGTTTAGAATTGGCTGGTTTGAGTAATTTCAGTGGGCTCCAGAGTGTAAGAACCGTCCCTAGTTGCCTGTTACCTGGCCCTGGGGTGTAAGTTAGGGTAGGGGGATAGTGGCTCAATCTGTGAAAGCTCAATAAAGGAGGTGGTTGGCAGTATGGGCTCTAGACTGGCTGTTTTACATATGAAAATGCTCACAGGAGAGTCATTTGCTATCTCTGGGAATTTTCCAGCCCTGGAGGAGTGGTCTGCCCTCAAGCCAGCAAGGCCCCAAGATGTCAAAGCATCATAAAATACAGAAAATAAAAAACACGAATAATACAGCTCAGATTGTACTTCTGGGCTCAGAGCCCATCCAGATTTTTACTTCTTTTATAAACTCTGGTAACAACCACCATTCTCAGCTCCAGAATTTCCCTAAATTAAAAGCCTTCTTTGGCCCTAGAAGCACTACCAATCCTACCTCCACACTGTCACCACTACCATGCATTGGTGATAAATGTAACAGAGTATTCATTCCTAATGGTCTTCCCTTGGTTTAATACTGACTGTTTGTATCATAATTTAAAATCTGTATCACAGCCTACCAAAATAATGATATGGCCTTTGCTACAACTTCTGAGAAAGTCATACTACTGCTGTCAGAATCTTTCAGAACACTAAAGCTTCAGGTGCTAAAACAGCATTCAGGCTAGGCTTTTCAAGTTTTACTATTAGCTTCTGTTTAAATGTTTGCATAAAATTTCAACAAAAGGAACACAAAAATAATGCTTCAGGATTTCAAAGACATCACTAGTGTTTATCACCTTATAGACAAAAAGCAAGGAAGCTGACTAGATAAATATCAAGGCATCTCCCCCTCTCCCTGCCTCTAAGCTTCTGAACAAAATTTTTGCTCTACTTTAAAATGTCATCAGTCATGCATTTTTAGGAATCACAGTTTGGATTTGACATCATACAGTACAGTAGATATTTAAGCAGAGGAAAAACTTGAATCTCTGTATTGATATTGTAACTGGTAAGATTCATTTTACTGTTGAACTGTTATACACACTTTCCTGATTATTCCACATAAAAGTAAAACTAGGTCTGTTTAAATGACACACACAAATATAGCACATCAATAACCTGGGGCTTTCTTTTTACTATATTGTTTTTATAATCACAGACATGCTTGCTAGGTAATATAATCAACATGAAACAAAATATTAGGTAGAAGACTGGTTTAAAAACAAAACTACATGGAAATAAAGCTATATACAGATTTTCAGGGATTTTTACAAACAGCTATAATAGTAGGAAATCTAAAATCTGTCAACTGTTAATCAAGTCTGGATGCATACCATAAAAAATATAAACCTACTATTGCTTGATGAGACGTTTAGTCACAGCAGCTGAACATGGCAATCCAATCTGTACGCTTCATACCAAGGCATCTATTTAATCCTTTCAGATCAGGCTTGAGAATCACATGACCTAAAAATGTTCCCAAATATCTTTCCTAACTTCTATAAAACTCTTCCAACACAGACAATAAGCAAAAACAAAAACAAACAAAAATCTTAAAGGTAGTTACTTCAGATTGACGTCCCAGTGAAGCACCCAAATGAAAAGCTCCTGAACCAGTTCACACACTAAGCAAAATACAAAGAACCAAAAACAATTAAGGTTAAGTTCCAACTTACACAAACCAAAGAGTTTTATAATGCCAAAATCTGTAACAGAAATCTAATTCTTTAGCAGTTCAGTATCCAGTGACTAACTAATCAACATGGAAACTGAAAATAAAAACAAAAACAAAAACAAAAACTGGGCAGCCATGAAGCCTTTTCAAAAATTGGCAATCAAAACTTCACTATCCTGTAGCAAATTCAAAACCTGAACTAAAGTCTCTAAAACAACAGAACTCTCTAATAGATTATGAGATCACAGACATGACATTTAGTTTCCTGAACCATTTCATCAACATCATTATAAGGAATCAAATGCCTTTGTAAAAATGAAACAAAAAACCTCCAAGTTCACTGATGCAAAATGGATAATTTGTCCAAAAACACTGGACTCTATGCATATAAGTATCACCTCCTTATTAGGGTTTTTATACCTTCTCTGCTGCTTCATCCCTACACTGGTCCATTAGGGCACCCTGATCTTCACTGAAAGTTATGGTCTAAACCAGAAAAAAACAACAAAAAAAATTTCCTTCTCTTGGTTCTTAGCACTGCTGACACACTCTAGCATTCCTTCAGCTAACATCTACTGCCCAAATGCTATATGCCAAGTCCTATATTATTCATTGAATTTTCTAAAATATTTTACAAAATATTAATGAAAAATAAAAGGGAAATAAACAACAGCAAAAAGAATATAAAATATCCTGGCTTACATCTGAATTAAGCATTAGGATCTTACTAGATCCCTGCCCAGCAGGTATTGATGGCACGATGAAAGCCTTGTCAGAAATACTGCTAAGATAACTATACTACAACTCTCAAAAAGTGAAATACAAACTATACAGGCACATTGTGAAAGTTCCTTGCTTTCCAGCTCAAGGTCAGTCTCCTTACTCTCTTCAGTATAATTTCTTTTTTTCCCAAAATGAGGGCAAAGAGAACAGTTCTAATCTTGTCACTTAATTCTCATGTCTAGGCTAGGAGACCTACCTTTCTCATATTTAACAACTATAGCATTCTTTTACAAGAATGGCATGCCCTGCTAAAGAATTCTGGAACCATTTAGATAATAGTTGCCGATGAAGATCCTAAGATTATTGCAACAGAGAAACAACCTGAGTCCCTAGTTACATGACCTTGAACATGCATTTGTTTCCTCTAAGCCTTTGTTTCCTCATCATATGATGTTAGTAAGATTAACCTCACATGGTTGTTTTAAGTATAAAGTACACCAGTGTGATGAAGGGCCTAACATAATGTGTGCTACATGGCAGAAACACATAATAGGTCTCTTCCCTTTAAGTATGCATAAAAATCCAACATTAGAAAATGGACAAAACTGTGACAGAACTGCTGGTGTACACGCATAATCACAGTATCAAAATTCTACTTACTTCCAGCTCAAATAAATCCTTCCCTGATTTATATCTAGCACAATTGCTTTCTTTCCCTTTTGATGAAACCTCAGACACTTTACCAGTATCTATTAACCTGATACTGTAATTATTTGTACATATATTCTCCATGTGAACAATTAACTTAAAGCCAGAAACTCTTATTCTTCTTTCCTTTCTTTATGCTAATACAAGAAGTTTTTGAAAGTAAATTAAAACAAATCTTTCCATGCTTATCCATTTAGGAATAAAAGGACTACCTTGAATAACAGAGCACTTTGGGAGGCCGAGACGGGCGGATCATGAGGTCAGGAAATCAAGACCATCCTGGCTAACATGGTGAAACCCCGTCTCTACTAAAAAATACAAAAAACTAGCCGGGCGAGGTGGCGGGCGCCTGTAGTCCCAGCTACTCGGGAGGCTGAGGCAGGAGAATGGCCTAAACCCGGGAGGCAGAGCTTGCAGTGAGCTGAGATCCGGCCACTGCACCCCAGCCTGGGCGACAGAGCGAAACTCTGTCTCAAAAAAAAAAAAAAAAAAAAAAAAAAAAGAAGTTTCTATACAAGTTACAAATGAGTAGTTAGCATCTTCTTTGAGATTACATAACTTCTTCCCAAATTGTCATTCATTGTTAGTAAGAGTTACATATTTAGTAATTTGTCCCTTGAGAAGGTTCTTGGTTCTCTGGAAGAGGAAAAATTCATAATGACCAGTTAATGATGTCAATGTAGTTGATTACTGTTGGTAGTAGAGTGTGCAAATTAATTTCCTCCAACCCCATTTTTCTCTTGTGTCTAGTCCCCATAAAAACATAAAGAGTAGGCTGGGTGCAGTGGCTCACACTCATGCCTGTAATCCCAGCACTTTGGGAGGCCGAGGCAGGTAGATTACAAGGTCAGGAGATGGAGACCATACTGGCTAACACGGTGAAAACCCGTCTCTACTAAAAATACAAAAAATTAGCCAGGCGTGGTGGTGGGAGCCTGTAGTCCCAGCTACTTGGGAGGCTGAGGCAGGAGAATGGCGTGAACCCGGGAGGCGGAGCTTGCAGTGAGCAGAGACAGCGCCACTGCACTCCAGCCTGGGCGACAGAGCGAGACTCGGTCTCAAAAACAATAATAAATAAATAAATAAACAAACAAACCATAAAGTTTTATTCTATCTGTAGCTTGTAAGTATTCACAACGGTACGTAAAAGATACACACTGAGTAAAAGTTTGACTCTGAAAGTTGGGAGAACGAGTAGCTCTGGATACCTCTAAATTGATGCGCATTTAACCCAAGTGCAGGCATACCTTTAACTGTTTTTTATTGAAACTATTAACACCCATTTCTCTGCCTCTTTAAACAAAACATCAAGAATATATTTAAAGCTCTTCCTGATTTCTCAGGGTCATTATTATTTATGTAAGTATCAATTAATGGAGCTACATCTCAGAAATACCTGCTATAGACACTATTACCCCAGACAGTAAGTACTCCATATAGACTGTTGGACTAGACATGGTATATATTATCAGCAAGACATAGCAACAGGGACAATATTACAGACAAGTGTTTACCCTCTGTTCCTACCTATTCATTTCCCCAGAGTTGAGGAAGGAGTATGTATTTATCCAACAACCCCTCACTTCTTTATCTTCGATCTTTTCTATGCTTCTTTGCTGAGGTGCCACTTGCTGCTACCACTACAATTTCTATCACTTCTAACCAAAACACTTATCTCTGATGCTCTCTTCTGTCTTCTCTGCTGCTTTCAATCAACTGCCCATCCATCAGAATGCAAAAACTAATTACTAAAAACATAGCATATTATGAAAGCATACATTTATTTTTTAAATCGACATATATTTATAAAAATTCCAAGTAAACTTTAGAATAAAGTGTGTTGAGGTATGCAAAAAATCTTACTGAAATTTTTATTGCAGTTGCACTGAACACACAAATTAATTTGAGGAGAACTGGCATATTTTTTTTCTTTTTTTTGAGACGGAGTCTCACTCTGTCGCCCAGGCTGGAGTGCAGTGGCCGGATCTCAGCTCACTGCAAGCTCCGCCTCCGGGATTTACGCCATTCTCCTGCCTCAGCCTCCCCAGTAGCTGGGACTACAGGCGCCCGCCACCTCACCCGGCTAGTTTTTTGTATTTTTTAGTAGAGACGGGGTTTCACTGTGTTAGCTAGGATGGTCTCGATCTGCTGACCTCGTGATCTGCCCGTCTCGGCCTCCCAAAGTGCTGGGATTACAGGCTTGAGGCACCGCGCCCAGCCGAACTGGCATCTTTAAAACATTATGTCATCCCATGGTAATTCTCTTCTATTAGTTATGTCGTCTTTTATATCCTTTAATAGGCTTTCATAATTCCTCCATAATGGTCTTTTGCATTCTTTTTAAAGGTTAGCTACTCAATTGTTGCTATTATGAATGTTGCTAAGTCAATTTTTTAAAAGGGGGAGGACTTGCCCTACCAGACTTTAGAACATAGTGCAAAGCCACTGTAATAAAAAACATTGACACTAAACACAGACAACTGATCAATGAAATATGAGAAATAATTCATACATACTAAGTGTGTACTACCAATCAGCAGGAAAAGTGCAAACTGCTTGTATTCTACAGGAAGAAAAATAAAATCACCCCCTACACCTCACAGCCTATATAAAGGTAAACTCCTAAGAAATTACAGACCCAAATACAAAATATAAAATTATAAAGCAAATAGAAGAAAATGGAGATATGTGATATTGGGTTAGAAGAGCATTTCTTCAGAACATAAAAACACACACCACAGTGTGTTGATTTACATGTTGTGATGTGATGATTTAACCACTTGAAAATTAAGGATTCCTTATCAAAGGCAGCTACAATGGACAGAATTAACAGTTATAACAACGTCTAAAACCAACACAGACTAATGTCTAGAATATTCAAGACACTCCTACTGAGTAAGCAAAATGGACAAAAGATGTAAATAGTCAATTCATGTTTATTTATTCAACAAATATTTATAGAAAACCTACCTTTTTAAGTGCTAGGGATACAGGTGTGAACACAGATAAGGTCTCTGCCTTCAAGGAACTTGAGCAGAGAAAATAAATAACTCTATGATTAATATAAGGTTTTCTTGTGATAAAGCCAATGAAGAAAGATAAAGCAGAACCCTCTGGGGACATGATATTTAAGAAGAGATCTGAATGAAGTGAGTGAGCCATGTGAATAAGGGGAAAGAGTTTTTTAGGCAGAATAAAACAGCAAGAACGGGAGGTCTTGAGAATAGAAAACAAATACGTGAAGAAATAACTAACCTCACTAATAATCAGAGAAATAAAAATTTAAATTATATACCACTTTACAAATGAAAGATTGGCAAAAATATAACGTAAGGGAGTACGGAGTGTCAGTGGAAATGGAGGAAAAGAGAACTACCATGTACTCCCAGTAAGAATGTAAACTAGTACAGACATTCTGGAAATCAAGTTGACAAAACTTAGTGAAATGAAGTATATGTATATATACCCTATTATCCAGAGATGCCACTCTGAAAAATCAAAGTTCTCCCAAAAGCCTGTAAGAGGACATGTATGAAAATGAAAATCAAAGTTGTCTGTGGTAGCAGAATATTACAGACAACCTAGGTGACCATCGCCAGAGGGCCAGAGATGTGGTAAGTACATTCACTGACACACCTAAAGTAGTTACAAGTTATGAAACAGATATACAGAGATCCAAATGGATAGCGGTTTTTTGATGTTTTTGGCACTGAAATACGATTAAAAAAAAAAGTCTCAGATTTGCTTCAAAATAATACAGTTTGCAGGGATGGAGTTGTGGGGAGGAGGCACTAGGGGAGGAATAGTTAATAATATGAAGCAAGATTAGCTCTGAGCGGATAATTGTTGATGCTGGATGATGGACAAATGGGGGGTTGGTATTTTCTCTACATTTGGATCTGTTTGAAGTTTTCTATCACAAAAGGCATTTTAACATGTTGAATGAAAAAAGAAACAGAAGATCTTTAGCACATCATCATCTATATAAATTTAAAATGTGTACATAAAACAGCACCATATATTTTTTAAAGAGACAGACATATCCAAAAATACATTAGTATGAACATGTATGTAGGCAAAGAATTAAAATACTGAGGATAAATGAGAACTATTTTAAATAAAACAAAAGGGTCTTGCCAAAAGCTGATAGTCTGTCATTAATCTGAAGAGTTTGATTAATTCAACTTTTTGCACCTGAGGTCAGAAAAGAAACAGTAAACAAATACAGAGCCCTCCGGGACCACATAGGAGATGTAACTAAGTCTGATTTGGGAGGAGGGGGTATTCCTGCCCCATACCTTAGACCCACTGAATCATAATCTCTGGGATCAGGCCAAAGGTTCTACTGTTCAATTTCCATTTCAGAGGAGAAACAACAGTACAGTAAGTAAAATAATATTGCAAGCTCACAAACCAGCAAGTGAAAGGGGTGGAATTCAAGCCCAGGGTCAGAACTGCCACTGTTATTCACTGTGCTACCAATGCTGCACTATCATACTTAAAACCTGCATACTGTTACCAGACTGAAGTTCCTAAACTGCTATTGTATCCCACAATGACACTGTTCTTAGCAACCACAGAAAAAAATTAAATTCTATATAGTTTATATACCCCCAATCATCCTCATCTACTTTTTCAACATATATCCCACTTTTCTCCAAGATAAATCCTCTCTTCCAGTCACACGAGTCCTCCCTACTGCTTCCAGGATACCCACAACACTTCTAAGCAGTTTCTCCAAACTAAAATGCCCTCATTTCCCTTCTATATTTATTTATATCCCATCCATCCTTCAAGGTCCAGTATGCAGAACACTTTCATAGCATTAATTGAATGAACTAAAGTCCCAAAGCTGCTCCATGAGGTTTCCCTGATGACTTCAGCACATACCTTTTCCTTCTTTAATTTCTTTTGCACTTACTCTGTATGCCATTCAATTAGCACCTTATTAGAGTAACACCTCATTTATCCAGCATCATTGGGAAAGGCAAGTGTTCATCAGAAGCAAATTTTCCAGAGAACTTAAGCATTAATTTAGGAAGCAGCAAAACAGAGTGAAAATAGTGCTGACTTTAGTTACAAACAGACGTAAGTTCAAATCCCAGTTCTGCCACTTACTAGCTAAGTGTCTTTGGGCAAATATCAACAAACCTTTCTAAGTCTGTTGCATTGCCTATAAAGTGGAATATACTACTAACTTCACAACATTGTTGTGGGTATTAAAGAAATCATATGTGAAGAATCTGGGCCGGGCGTACTGGCTCACGCCTGTAATCCCAGCGCTCTGTTAGGCTGAGGCAGGCAGATCATCTGAGGTCACGAGTTCGAGACCAGCCTGACCAACACGGAGAAACCCCGTCTCTACTAAAAATACAAAAATTAGCCAGGCGTGGTGGCATGCGCCTGTAATCCCAGCTACTCGGGAGGCTGAGGCAGGAGAATCACTTGAACCCAGGAGGTGAAGGTTGCAGTGAGCTGAGATCGTACCACTGCACTCCAACCTGGGCAACAAGAGTAAAACTCCACCTCCAAAAAAAAAGAAAAAAAAAACTCATGTAACCGTCTTTAAATCATGACTATAACTATTAGGCACTAATGCATTAAAATCATTTTATGGAAATATTCATCAAACGCATATACTTTGATATTTTTCTCAGAGGACAGTGAATATAAATTGAGCATCTCTTGATAACTCGTAATTCATTCAACATTTGCTCATTCAATAAATATTTAACTAGGGGCAATTATGTGCAAAGTGACTAAGGATTCAAAACAAAACATGGTAAACATGGTCCCTGCACTCATGGAGTTTAGAGTCTACTAGTAATTAAATAATTTCACTTTGGGTTACAGGATACAAGTGAAACAAGGTACAGAGTGGAGAAGAAGGGAGGACCTACTTTAGAAAGGATGGTCAGGGAAGGCACTGGGACTTGACAGATGAAAAGGAGCCAGTCATAGAAAGGGCTGGGGAAAGTGAACACTGTACTGAGGTGCCACAGTGTTAGCATATTCAAGGACTGAAAGGCGGCTATGGGGGATCAGGAATAAAAGGGAAAATAGTAAGACATGTGTCTGCAGAATTAGGCAAGGACCAAATAATTCAGTGTCCTGTGGACCACTGTTAGTCTGAGTTTTATTCTAAATGTAATGGGGAGTGACATGACAAGATAGATTATGTAAATGCACCAAGCATTTCAGGAACAGATGACTTTTTCTTATCCCTTTTTGGAGTAACCATTGACAAATTTGACTTAGCGCTTCCATCTCAAAATAAAAACAGCGCCAATAGAGTGCAATGATTTTCAAAGTTTTACTTAAAAGAGCAGCATCTTTTTTTAAATAAATAAAACATTTCATCTAAGATGGCCTCTCTGGTCCTTATTTCATATGATGTCACCTCTTTCAATTTCTTCTATAACAGAGTTTAAAAACATTGGTATAAAGAAAGAACACTGGTGTAGGAGTCAGAATATTTCAGTTATAGTCCTGACTATGACTTAACACCCATATAACCTTGTGCAGGCCACTTAATGCCTTGACTCAACTTCTCCTTTACTAAAATGGATATAATGCCTGAAATGCTTACCACACACAATAACAGTGTGGATCAGATGCAATAATTTGGGTGAGGAAAGCTGTCAACATCTAGAATGTAAACTAGAAACTATATATCTTACTGCTTTTGTAATAAATTCTGGTTGCTTGACTGATGTCCGAATCATTTTAAAATATTAAGGCTCCAAGCATGAATTAACTTGCGCAAATGTCCAAGCCAATTAACAAATTCATGGGTATGGTGTTAAATGAAATAAACACATCTACTGAATCCCTACTAAAACTGAGGTCCTATGCAATGCTATAACCAGTAGCAAAGAAAAACTAAATTTGGTGTTTAACAGAGAATGAAGTTTATTTTTAAATTACTTATTGAGGTTTAAAAGTCAGTATTATGTATTTTAAAATTAAGAGAATACCTTTCAAATGTCGCACCATAAAAAATGATAGGTAAGAGAGGTGACAGATACGTTAATTAGCCTGATTTAATCATTCCGCACTGCATACATATATCAAAACACCATATTGTACCACACAAATGTATATAATTTTTCAATCAAAAGCATTAAAAATAAAAATTATAATAAGTCAATGGGTTAAAAAATAAATATGCTGTCCTCAATTTCTCAATACTTTCAAAGTGTTAAATTTACTCATTTTCATTAATCACTGAATTAGGTTATATTTGCTCATTAAAAAGTTTATCTAGCCCACCTTCAAATAGGTTGGCTTCTCTCTTTAAAAAAATATAAAGAAGACCGGGCGCAGTGGCTCACGCCTGTAATCCCAGCACTTTGGGAGGCCGAGGCGGGCGGATCACGAGTTCAGGAGATCGAGGCCATCCTGACTAATACGGTGAAACCTTGTCTCTACTAAAAATTAAAAAAAAAAAAGTAGCTGGGCGTGGTGGCAGGCGCCTGTAGTCCCAGCTACTCAGGAGGCTGAGGCAGGAGAATGGCATAAACCCGGGAGGCGGAGCTTGCAGTCAGCCAAGATCGCGCCACTGCACTCCAGCCGGGTGACAGAGCGAGACTCGTCTCAAAGAAAACAATAAAGAAATAACGTGAAGATAGGAATTTTCAAGCAGTTATAAAACAAAGCAAAATAGTAAATCCCCATTGCAGCAGTTAGAAATAGGAACTGGATATACACACAGCAAGATGGGTAGGTCTAAATGATTTCCTGTGGGGCTGGGGGTTGTAGAAATGAGGAACAGGAATAGAGAATAAACAAATGAGTAAATGAATTAATGTCAATTAAACAGCAGAAAGGCCTGACATGAACCAATGATGATACCATGCCATGAACTGAGGAGTATTAACTCAATATACTTAAAGGCTTACTCTCACAGTATTTAATACTATGAGAGTATTAGGTTGTGATTCATAAAAATGAATACGTTTCACACTTTAAAAGCACTGAGAAATTTAGGATGGCATATTTTTACTTTTTTAACTTTAATTACAATTATTATTTTTGATTGATAACTGTATACATTTATGAGTTACAACGTGGTATTTTCATAGAACTTGTAAGTTATATATAAGCTAGACTTAGACATCTACACTTACAGAGGGTTGACTTAGAAATAAGTAGTTACATAGATAGGTCAAAATAAATAGTTATATAAATAGGCAAATACACTAGATAGACTAAATCACATAATTTAAAATACCTAAAGGATTGACCCCATATTATTCATCTTTTTACTGTAAAAGATAAAGGGTAACAATTTTAGAAAATACAGATATACAAAATAAATCTTGACAGGTATTGGAGAAAGGAGAAGACTGGATTTTACCAGTGGTTCTTTTTTTAATTAAATGAGATGAGGGATTTCTATCCTGTTTCATGAAAATAAACCACAAGTACTTTTTACTCTATTTTTAAAAGGAATGCTTCATCATTACCGAAATTACAGAATAAGTGTACCTTTAAAAATAATTTTTTTTTCTTTTTTTTTGAGATGGAATTTCGCTCTGTCACCCAGGCTGGAGTGCAGTGGCGCAATCTCGGCTCACTGCAACCTCCGCCTCCCGGGTTCAAGCAATCCTCCTGCCTCAGCCTACCAAGTAGCTGGGATTACGGGAGCCCGTTACCATGCCTAATTTTTGTATTTTTAATAGAGGCAGAGTTTCACCATATTGGCCAGGCTAGTCTAGAGCTCCCAACCTCAGGTGATCCACCTGCCTCAGCCTCCAAACTGCTGCAACTGCAGGCCTGAGTCACCACACCTGGTCTTTAAAATAAATTTTTACATAGTCAAAAACATCTAAAAATCTAAAAATCTAAAAATCCACAGTTTTACTTGAGCTTTCAGAAAAAAAAAAAAAAAAAAAAAGGCAGGAGATTCTCAGAATGACAAATATGTTTATTCTCTGTATAAGTCATAATATAAATTGTAAGTCATAATTCTGATTTATATCTTGACTAGATTTTAAAAAGAAATACGATCTAGTGAAAAGGAAAGAAAAGACTTTTTATAGCTTAGTCCAAACTGAAGTAGAAACTCAGGTTCCTTTTAAGTGATGAAATTGAAGCAGTTTCATATTGGATAAGAGATGAGCCAAATGATGAACATTTCACCTCCAGAATATTCTTCACTAAAAACGTACTTAATAAGCAAATGAAAAGAAAATAATTTCTAATAGATTTTTTATTGTGCACACAGAAAATTTACGATCTTAACCATTTTTAAGTGTACAGTTCAGTAGTGTTAAATGTATTCACATTGTTGTGAAACAGATCTCCAGAACTTTTCCCTCTTGCAAAACTGAAACTCTATACCCATTAAACTACAAACATTCAATGAAAACAAGTGGGTTCCAATATAGATTCTATAAATACTGAAATGTGTGCCCTTAAGTTTCTAACTGCTTTTGCCTCAGATTCTTTGTCCACAATATGGAGTACAATATCTACCTCATGGGGACAGCAAAATGATGAATGAAGTCATTAGCAGAACATCATTATGTTCCCTGGTCATTCAAATATGTTAATAGTTTACTAAGAAATTATACATTGGCCCTTTATCTTTTTTAGAAGACCAAAGATTTTTTTCAAAAGTAATAATAATGACTAATATTTTCATGGGGCAGAATTATTGCCCTCAAAAGCAAACACAAAACAATCCATGCGACTGCCAAGCCAAATGAATCTTTGGCAATATCCTATGGAAAAATATCTTTACTTACGCCAAGTAAAAGATTTCCTGGCTGCCTTAACAAGCTTCAGGCAAAAATGTTTATCTACTTCTAGTGTTGCAGTAGCCATTTCAGTAAAGAACCCTAAACTCCACAAAGTCAATTACCTTACTCTAATAAAGTTCAATTAACAGGATTTTCTTCAATTTCCAGGTTTCAACACATCTATAGAAGAGATTATCATCCAAGTTAAAAGATATTCTTTCCTTTCCCTTAAGAACAACAAACCAGTAATTTGTAGATTACTTGGGAAGAATCATACCCAAAATTTTGTTTCTCTCCTCTGTTGCTTATGTAAGATATGACAGTGATAAGATAAACCCCAAACAGAATTGTCTTTTATTATAATACTGCTATAATAAATTATATAGTAATGTAATTGATATTATAATATTAACTTAAACAGAGAAATGAAAAGTTTTATCTTCATTTCAATTATATCAGGAGAACAAAAACTTCCGCTGCTTCATCACCACAGTGCACTGAGGCATTGGATTTCAAGGCCTTAAAGTGGGCTTCAAAAGATGGTCTTTGATTTGCTGCCTTATATCAAATCAAGGTTACCTCTAATATCATCCACCTATGTGAATAGAAGGTCTTAATAGTAATCCTTGAAATGCTACATTAAAAGGAAAACATAATCAGAACCATAATGTACATTTATTTCAGAAACTAAAATATGCAAAAATTAATAGCATATGATGTTAAACCATCTGGTTCTTCAATTTTAAAAAATCCTTTCTCAGTTTCTAAATATGAAAACTATAATTCTCTTTTTTCAGATTGAAGTGGTAATCCATGATCTATAATATGAATAAATACTTCAATATAAACATATACTAAAAATTAGTAGTCTTTATGGAACAGAGTAGCAATAATTTACAGTCTGGAATCCAACACATACAATAAATAGTAACATCAATGTACTCTGTAAATTTACTGTCAACATCTTTTCATAATGTTTTAAATAAAATGATTTTGCTTTTACACATTCAGTTATCAAAACTCTACTAAGATTAAATGGAATCGCTCTAACTTAATTTTTTTACCTAAATTCTAAATCATAAGCTACCAGAAGAAATGACAATTTGCTTGTTTTTCCTATTTTTTTGCTTTTTATAAGAACTTCCTTTTTTCATGGGTACAATAAATTACATATGCAAATAAATAAAAGCAAAAGAGGCATCTGAATGTTGCTTTTATATGTAGTATAATGCTTTGCAGCCTGGTTACTCCAGGTGGGTCATACAGAAGAAATCATGACTACAGGTTAAAATGAGTTTTGTGCAAGTGCACCTATCACAAAAGCAAAGTATCTTATGCCCTTTCTAGTAAATATACTTTTTTAAAAAAAGATACCGATACCACCACCACCACCACCCACCCCCCTTCTAGTCCCTCACCCCCTGCTCAACTATTTTGGAAGTCTTGTGCACTGCTGGGTAAGTGATCTCTTGTCATTTTAGACAATTAGAAAACAGTACATTTTGTAAAAATGATTTCTGCCTTTTAAAAAGTTGAGTAAGTTTCCCATTACTGAAAGGAAAGACGTCTTAGAAAGTAATTCAAAGTTATAAGGCCCTTCAATTTGGGTAACGTCAAAAGATTTAAAGTTCTAAAATATTTCAATAAACTTGTTTGTTAAATATTGTAGCCTTCCTAGGGAAAATAAATAGGCCCGGAATCCTCCAATAATAGATAAAAATCTTATTAAGCTCATTTTAGTGTCAAGCAGCAAGATGACTGACAGGGAAAAAAATATGAAGGCTCCCACAATCTCAGGATTTCACTCAATGCAAAATGCACCTTGGAAGTCAGTTATATTGACTAATAGAAGAGAACTAATCATACAGTAATAAACAAATATAGAGGGAAAAGAGAGATACTTCTCTAACTTTCAAACAACAGAAAAATGAGTGTCTTAGCCATGGTAACTTATGGTTGTAGGGATTCCCATCAATACATCAACAGCTTGGGAAAAAAAAGGTCAGAAACCCCCATTAAAAGCCACACGGGGGAAACTCTTTGGTCTTAAAACTGAAATAGTCTCACTAGTAAGCTACATATTTCAAAAAATATGTATTATAATCTATCCAGATTGGATTACTTAAAATCAAACAGCTCCAGGAATTGTCTTTAATCCTCCAACTTTGTTGACAAATCATATCTGTTATAAAATCTAAAAAATTATTAATCCTATATTTGATTCCCTTTTCCTTTCTATATAACTCACCTTCATCAGACCAAATGCCATAATTAGACAGTACTGTAGTTCTTTCTCAGTACAGTGGCTATAGCAATATAACTTAGGAAATTGAAAACTTCCCATAAGCCTCAGTTACAGTTGCTAGTTTTGTCTGAATAGGGCCCTGAATACTAAATAGCACTTATTTCAAATAGTTAAATGTCCATGCATTTAAAAAGATACGAAACTATTCTCTTCTCTGTCAAAGGAAAGGAAGTCCAAAAATTTTCAAAGTATCATCAGCCTTGCAATTATCCAAAAAAAATCAAAGGTAACTACAGAAACAATCAGAAATATGCAAGTTGTACCACAAATAACTACTTATTAAAGTAAATGGACAAAAGGATGACATTTTCTGATCAGAATCAAGAGTCAAGACCCTTTGTTTTATTTGGGTTAAAGCTACTTAAGTGAATTGGTAGACATGGAAAATTGACATTAACTTATACCTGTTTCTTTGCCTTTTATAATTCCTTAAATACACAGATAAAAACACCATTACTTAATTTGTTGTATTACTTCTATATTAACAAAAAAAAATTTCCATACTAAGAAAAAATGTGGTAAGTAAAATGAATAACATAACAAAGTATCTTTAAGCAATTTTTAATACCTTAAAGGGCTGGCAAAACTAAACTATTTTTCACTTTGGTTTCAGTTTGCAGTTTGACACAATTTCTCAGGTATATCCTAAGTGACACCAGGCCACTACAACACATACACAATTCTTAAACACTTCAAAGCTCCTAGACTTGTCAGAAGACAAGCAAAACAGACAAGAAGTATATATCCATAACATAAACAAATCCCAGTACACACCATATAATCAACTAGCAAAGGAAAATGGAAGCCAGTGCAATCATTGTCTCTCCTACCAATAACTAGCTAATTTACAATTAATACCAAGATCATTACCTTTATTGAAGATTTTTCAAATAATGTCACTTTATTCCAGTTACCAAGAGAAAAATCAAGTTGACCTGCATATGCTCCTCATTGCCGATTTTAAATGAATATAAGCATGCTAAATTAATGATCAAAGCACTTAAGAATTTTGCTTAGAACAGCAATGGCTGTAAACTTTACTTAATTCCTCTCATGCTGGATGTTGCAAATTATATTAAATACATAGAGATAAACCTAATTTATTGTATCTTTGATAACTACAACAAAAAATAAATAGCCCTAAATACTATCAGTTGCATTTCAAAGCTCTATAAGACAATCACGAGATTTGTGTAAAAGTCAAATATACTATTAGTAATATATTACATAGAACTTTGTTTTAATTACTTAAATTTTACATTTAAATACAGTCATCCTTCCATATCTATAGGGGGTTTGTTCCAGGGCCACCCCCACCCACTGCAGACACCAAAATCAATGGATGCTCAAGTCCCTTATATAAAATGGTACAGCATTTGCATATAAACTACGTATATCCTTTCCTATACTTCAAATCATCTCTAGATTACTTATAACACCTAATACAATATAAATGCTATATAAACAGTTCTTATGCTGTATTGTTTAGAAACTAATGACAAGAAGAAAAGTCTACACTGATCAGTGAATATGAAACCATCCATTTTTGATTTTCGAGTATTTTTGATCCACTGTTGATTGAATCCTCAGATGTAGAACCTACAGATAGAAATGACTGACTGTATATTTTTAAATAATAAGATAATTTTAATAAAGAATTCATGCTTTACAAATGATAATTCACAACATTTTATAAACTTCCCTATTGACAGAGAAAAATATTAATTTTATCATAAAATAGAACATCGATAATAAACCATACTTTATATCACTTCTATATGTACATTTGCCTTCCTCTGAGGTTAAGCTTATCCTCTTAAAAATGACAAAAGGCATTTATCAATCCATCTGTGTTTTGTTACACCTGGGTAAAATGAAGTGAGTATTTCAGATTACTTGTTTCTTGTTTTCAGGGTGGTAGAAAACAAACTCTGATCAGGTCGCTTCCCAATCTTAGAGTGGGCCCCACTGGCCTCAGGATGAGTTCAGAATTCTTAGGCTGGCTTTCAAGAATTAGTCATTGCTTATTTCTGTAGCCTCTACCACTTTTCCAAAAACATCCTACTACCCTGAAACACACGCGCGCGCACACACACGACAGCACTACTGAATACTTTGCTTCTAGAAACTATCACCATCTCTCTCACTTCTGGACTTCTTCCAAGCGCAAAATTGGCCCTATGCCAAAAGCCCTGTTTGGTTTTCTGGCAGGGTTTACCTTGCCCACTGCTTTATACAGTGCCTGGCACAGAGCAGGATGCTGAAAAAAGTAGTTAATAAATACATGAATAGTAAGTGAATTTAAACTTTTTTTAAAAACTTGTTTTTGAGGGAGGTATTTGGAACTTGGAAATCAATACATGCTCACAAATGTTATCTTTTGTTGCCTTTTCTCCTGGTATTTAAAAGGGTGCTTTTTGGTCAAGTGGCTTTGATTTTTTTCTTATTAAATAATATCAAAATCTGTATATGCATGTATGGATATTAAAAAGTCTAGAAGGTTATATGATTATTTTTATTTTCTTCATTTTTGCTTATCTGTATCTCTAAATTTTTCTTCTTGGAATCTTTATTACTCAAATAATAAAAGGTATTTTAAAGAGTACTAGTAAGCTAATCAAATGAACTCAATTGGTGCTCTGTAAATACGGGCTTTATTTAGGTATTCTCATTTGTCTCTTCTACCAATTTAAAAAGTAGAAAGGAAATTTAGAGATACAATTCTAAAGAAAAGTTAGAGTTGGCTAACCAAGGGAGAGTTAAAAAATAATTTCCCATCAAACTTTTGCTTTACGATTGGTAGCCAGGGTGGGCAGCTATTAATTTAGTTTTCTTCATTGTACCACAGTTATTTTCTAGTCATCGCTTTGAAATGATCCCTTTAATTCTAATCTCCTACAATTCAAAAAGTTTTTAAAAATCAGTTGACAAAAGGTAGCAAGTGTAATCCATCCCAAAAATCACTTTTTAAAAATTCATACACTCAGTCACTTTCAACACCCATCTAACTAAAGCTAAAAATCACTTTACCTATTGGCTTTCCTTTCCATGTCCCCTGTAGCATCCCATTATTGTCATCCTTTAATGATAATAAAAGTGGTTTAAAATACTTTGGAGTTCACAAAACCTCTTTACAACACAATAAAACCAAAAAATATTCCCTCAACTATTGCCCCTCCTTGCAAAATTCTCCAAGTTAAAAAAAAAAAAGATAGGTCCCCTTCCAGTTAAGTCTTCTCTCTATGCTTCCTTTCTCCAGTTAAGGCTGTCCACATTTGACATCTCCACCACCTCATCTTATATCAATTTCCCAAAACCCTGTATGCTAACTTGAGTTCACTCCACTGAAACTGTCCTCCCTGAGGTCACAGATGGTTTCTTAAAAACTCAGCCCTGTTTGGCTGGGTGTGGTGGCTCACACCTGTAATCCCAGCACTTTGGGAGGCCGAGGCAGGCGGATCATGAGGTCAGGAGATTGAGACCATACTGGCGCTAACACGGTGAAACCCGTTTCTACTAAAAATATAAAATACACACACAAAAAAATTAGCCGGGCGTGGTGATGGGTGCCTATAGTTCCAGTTACTCAAGAGGCTGAGGCAGAAGAATGGCATGAATCCGGGAGGCTGAGCTTGCAGTGAGCCGAGATCACTCCACTGCACTCCAGCCTGGGCGACAGAGTGAGACTCCATCTCAAAACAAAACAAAACGAAACCAAACCTCGGCCCTGTTTAACCTTCTTGTTCATTCTACAAATCTGGCATGGTAACTCACCCTTCCATTCTCAATACTCCCTTTTCTTGATTTCTGTTGATGCCAGTCCTTTATCGTTTCCCTCATATGTCTCTGTTCTTTTCTATCTCAATTTCAAACTCTTATTCCACCTATACCTTAAATATTCCCCGAACTTCCATCTCTGATTTCCTCACACTTTCTCCCTGCACATTCCCATGAAGAATGGCTTTATCCCCATTTCATGCCTTCAAATGGTATATGATGCAAAAACAAATGGGCCATACATAAGTAGCCAAAACAAGAAAAACTGATCTATGCTGTTAAAAATCAAGCAAGGTGGGTAGCACATATGAAGCTTCCAGAGTGCTGGTAATGTTCTTTTTCTTGATGTGGGTACTTGGTTACACTGGTGTGTTCAGTTTGTGAAAACTCATCAAATTTACACGTTTAGGATATATGCACTTTTCTGTATGAATGTCAGATTTCAATCGGGTTTTTTTTTAAAAGAGAGAAATAATAAACTAAACCTTGAGTTCAGATTCCAGCTCTAACATGTGTGCTTTGGCTAAATTACTTACCCTATTAAAGCCTTAGTTTCCTCACACTTATCCTTTCTCAATTCTTTATCTCCAGCCTAGACTTCTTCCATGAACTCAAAAGCTACATATCCAAGTTCCTCCCAAACTTCTCTATCGCTAGGTCTTAATGGCATCTCAAACTAAACTCATCATCTTCCTCCTTACACATTTAAAATTACCTGTTCCTCCTCCTGTATCCCAAAGTCTATGACTAAAACTTCTACCAACAATTGCAGCCGTCTTTAAAAATCCTGATTTTCACACTTAGGCCACCAGGTCTGATCTATTCTACATTCTGAAATGTCTACTGTATTGGTGTAGAAAAATGATGACACTATAAGCATTTGTATTGTTACAACAATAGCTTCCTAATGGATCTATCTCCCCTTTTACTCCACGCTCCACATGATTTCCAAAACAATTCTTCTAAAATGTACCTCAGACGGTGTAATTTTTCTGCTTAAAATTGCTTATCTCGGGGCGGGCACAGTGGCTCAAGTCTGTAATCCCAGCAATTTGGGTGGCTGAGGTGGGTAGATGACTTGAGGTCTGGAGTTCGAGACCAGCCTGGCCAACACGGTGAAACCCCGTCTCTACCAAAAATACAAAAATTAGCCGGGCATGGTGGCGCATGCCTGTAGTCCCAGCTACTTGGGAGGCTGAAGCAGGACAATTGCTTGAACCCAGGAGGTGGAGGTTTCGGTGAACCGAGATCACACCATTGCACTCCAGTCTGGTGACAAGAGTGAGACGCCGTCTCCAAAAAACAAAAACAAAAACAAAAATATGTTTATCTCCCAAGTCAAGCTGTCATTTAAGGCTGTTCTTGAAATAGCTCGTATTCAATCTGCCAGATTTATCCCTATGAGCTTTATTGTAGTTCACCAAATATATCATACCTTTTAATGCCTTCATGTTGCTGTACATGCTTCTCTCTCTGGCTAGAATACCCTTTACTTGCCTCATCTTCCAAGTTGACTAATGCTAGCCTCTCAATAAACATCCTCTTAGAAATATTTCCTGACAGTCTCACAGCCCTAGGCTAGATTCAATGCCTTTTTTCAGGAATCCCATAGCACCTTCAGCATACCCATTATAGTGCTTGCTACCCAGGGTGGTAGTGGCTGATAGTGAGACCCCTCTGAATGGGGAGTTCCTGATGGGCAGATTGCCAGGTTATTAAGATCTAACTCAGGAAGGCTCAACAGAGGCTGACATGTAACAGACGGTTAACATTTTTTTAATGAATAACGGAGCAGGGAGATAGCAGAATAAATATGATTCCCATCTCATAAAATATATATATACATTTACAGTATAAAATAGTTAAGTTTTAAAAACATTTTAAATGCTATTTTGGCAAAATCCAGCCTTTTAAGAAGCTCTCTTTTCTTAGGCTATTCTATACAATTATTATTCTGTACAATTCTATATGATTCTATACAATTAACCCTTCAAGGGAGCCATTCTGCTATTCTACTGGGGACCTAATACAAACCCAAGAGCATTTTGTCAGCCAGCAGCATTTTTGCCAGTACTTTCTATGTTATCTTGTCAATGATTACTCTTGTCGATTATACTCCTATCTTATAGAAAAGCATCAACAACCTTTAATAGTTCAGTAAAAACTTGCCTATACCCTAATCTTTCTGGCACTGAATTCGTAAGTCCAACTCACTTACTTACATAATTGACTCAGTAAAATCTGAATTCAAAATTAATTACTAAGTCATTCCCAAGATGAACACCTACCTGAAAACTACTATCAAGACATACACACATACACATATGTGTGTATATGTATGTGTAATGTATCTGATAGCAAGAAAATCACTCAAGTTTTTCCATTACAATAGTGCTAAGTGAAGGAATAACAGTATCAGTCACTAAGTTTAATCCAGGGTTAAAAAAAAAAAGTACTGAAACACCTTAATAGCTTCCCAGGATAGCTACCGCTTAAATATACTGATAATGTATAATCATCAAATAATTTTAATCCAATTATAAATGACAAATAGCATATAACGATGTGAAAAAAATAAAACAAAGAAATTATTTCTATTTTTTCTAATAGCCAGTATTACAGAAATGACTAGGTAACAGTACCAATATGATTGTACTACTGCTCCTGTATCACATGGAGTTTCCCAGGTGCCCTTGTCCAAAAACAAAACAAAAAAGTCCAACAGGCCATATGCTGCTTGGAAGAGACAACAAAAGAGACTCATAATTATAGGATCCTTTTTTCCTAGATATCACATATTCCTGACTCCAAAGTTTAAAGTAACTTATGCCGGATTACTCTGCCTCTAGTTACAGAATGAGAAACAGCTCTATCTGAAATTATAACCTGAGGTCCTAATTGGCATCTTCCTCTCTGGTGAGCACCTACATCCATGTTGTTAAATCTCAGATACCAGCCAAAGAATCTGTAGCTATCTGTGGGGCACTTCTGGTACCTATAATTCTATCCCCCTTTCTAGCAGATATAAAATGCTTCTAATCTTCCCTTAACTTCTTAACCTCTATTGCCTCCCACCCCAACTAAAAATGGTGAATATGTACATTCCCCTCCCATCATACCTTTTAATGCCTTCGTGTTGCTGTACATGCTTCTCTCTCTGGCTAAAATACCCTTTACTTGCCCCATCTTCCAAGTTGACTAATGCTAGCCTCTCAATAAACATCCTCTTAGAAATATTTCCTGACAGTCTCACAGCCGTAGGCTAGATTCAATGCCTTTTTTCAGGAATCCCATAGCACCTTCAGGCCACCTCCCACAACTTCCATTACAATTTCTCCCCCATGTTAAGCGATGAAATATACTGAGTCAACATAGTTAAAATGGGCAGTGCAGTCAGAAACCTGAGTTTGAATCCAGACTATACAATTTACTCTGTGGCCCTGGACAAAATACACAACCTCTGAGACTCAGTTTCTCCATATGTAAAATGGGGATTATATCTACTTTACGAAGTTGCTATAGGGATTAAGCTATCAAAAGCAGCCAGCCACAAAAAGACAAATACTGTATGATCCCACTTATATGAGATACCTTGACTAGTCAAATTCTTGGAGACAGAAAATAGAATGGTAGTTGTCAAGGGCACAGAGAAGGCGAGAGTGGGGAGTGATTGTTTAATGGGTGCAGAGTTTCAGTCCGGAAACATGAAAAAGTTCTAGAGATGGAGAATGGCAATGGCTGTACCGTAATGTGAATGCACTTAATGCCACCGAACTGTACACCTAAAAATCGTTAAAATGGTAAATTTTAGGTTACATATATTTTACCACATTAAAAAAGAAAAAGAACATTCTCTCAACAATTCATACTGAAAGACTTTTCCTCCCTTGTTAGAGAGAGGTATAAAAGCAAAAAAAACCTTACCTTTCCCTACCCCTAATCCAGCACTCCAAATTGAAGCTAAATGGCAAAGGAATAAAAAAGAGTTCACTGATAAAAATTAGTCTGTCTTAACAAATTCAAAACCCAAAACTATCCTAAGTCCCGTACCTAGTGACTTAAGTAACAAAAGCATAAGGATTTCAAACAAAAATCAGCATTTAGTCATGATGTGGCACTTCTGGAGGTAAATAATTTTACAGATTGTGTTTAACACACTATAACAATATTTTTTCTTTAATGAAAGTACTGACAAACTTTTAATTATCATCTAATCTATGATTCTCTGTTGAATCAAATCCACACTTAAACCTTCTTAAATATATATGAATCTCTCATCATAAGAGAGGCAGCTGTAGCATAAAGAAAGGAATACTGACCTTGGAACCAAAAAACTCTAAATATGGCTCAGGTCTGCTACATATTATCCGTATGACTCTAGCTGCATAAGTCAATCTCCATTTATAAATATTACTAGTCAATGGAAATACCACCTAGCTCATACGATTATAGTGTGACTTAAGTAAAACAAAGTACTATACATTAAAATATTTTGAAAATTATAAAGTACAATTTCATTTATATTAAATTTAACATGAAAATGAAAAAAATTCTGTCAAAAATTCACATTAAAAATATACACACATTTCATCATAATATAATCTTCCATAGTCCTGAAATTCACAGAAAGAATACTAAATGCCCATATTATAGAAAAATGTTTTTTAGAAATTACATTAATTTTTACACCAAATACTAGGCGTATTGGGGAGAAAATGAGCTAGATATGGTGATAGACTATTGTAACACATTTCCAATTCATTACATCCTTAACTCATTTATTCCACAAATACATAATCACAAACCTTGCAACCACTGTGCTAAGCAGTGGGGATATGATGGTAAAGAAGACACCATGGTCCTTGCCCTCCTGGAGTTTCCAATCTAACTGGAAGATGAGGCATTAAACATCACACAAATGGCCAGGCTTGGTGGCTCACGCCTGTAATCCTAGCACTTTGGCAGGCCGAAGCAGGTGGATTATCTGAGGTCAGAAGTTCTAGCCCAGCCTGGCCAACATGGTGAAACTCCCTCTCTACTAAAAATACAAAAATTAGCCAAGTGTGGTGGTGCATGCCTATAATCCCAGCTACTAGGGAGGCTGAGGTAGGAGAATCGTTGAACCCAGGGGGTGGGTGGAAGTTGCAGTGAGCCAGGATTGCGCCACTTCACTCCAGCCTGGGCAAAAGAGCAAAACTCTGCCTCAAAAAAATAATAATAATACAAATAATTCGTTATTTATAATAAATGTAAAAAAGAAATAAGAAAGAGTCTGCTATGAGGGTATCCAATCTAATCTAGAAGGTTTAGGAAAAATAATGCCAATTGTACCAACCTCTGTTAACCCAGTAGGCTGTAAGTGTTCAATAAATCTTAGTCATTTCTATCATCATCATTATAAAAGCCCCACTGTCCTTTAGAACAAGTTTATACTTAGGGTTTGAAAGATAAAAGACATCAACCCTATTATCTAGGAAGATCAGATAAACTGAACCCAACACCCAATTCCTCCATTTTCAAAACAAAACCAGGGAAGTATAGCTTCTTCATCCCAATTTTCACTCACATTTAACATATCCTTGAGCAATTATGTTGATGCTGAGAAGTTTCCTCAATAGTTTAGACACGCCTGATACACTGTAACCTGGTCTTTCTATGGCTGGTTCTTTCAAAATTACTCAGTTCTCCGCTTAAATGTCCTCTCCTCCAAGAACCTTCCCCTGAGTACCCAATCTAACATAGCCTCCCAATCCTTCTCTACGCTACATCACACTATTTTATTATAGTATATATGACTATTTGAAGTTGCCTAGTACATTTATTTGCTTATTATTATATATTTCTCCTTCAAACTTGAAAGTCTCACGAAAGCAGGGATTCATTTTATTCTCCCTATAGCCTCAAAATACATCTTCCTTGCTAAAGATCCCAAGTTTTGTTTAGGTAGTTCACGTGAGCCAATTATGGTAATCCCATTACATCTAGCATAATTTGTTTAGGGGAAGAAATTTTGTAGTTCTCTCTAATAATGGATAAGAAGATGTCTCCTAAGCAACTTCAATAAAAAGTTTTCCTCCCTGATTGATGAGACACAAAGAAAGAAAAACCCTGTCCTTCCTCCTGCCTTTACACTTGAGTGTGCAAGGGAGTGATGCTGGGAACCTGAGGCAGCCTGCTACATTCTTGAGAGGAAGACCATGAGGATGGCAGAGAACCCGATCCTGAACCCTGATGTTCTTGACTCAATGAATCAACTCTTACACTACCACTTCCAGACATCCTGTTATGTGAGATTTACTTTTAAACCTGATTAAGCTGTTTTCTGTCTCCTGTTTTGATACGTGAAGCCAAAAGCCTAATAAACTCAAGCCTCTATTTCTTCTACAACATTAAGAGAAAACAGTACCTACAACCTACTGGATTTGAGGGGATTAAACGAGATAATGCAGACAAGTGCCAAACAAACAAGATACTCAAATGATAGCACTGCTGTTAATGTTACTATTAAGCAATAATTTTCTATGATAAAACTCCACAAACTCTTTATATACTATTTAGGACTTTGTTATTTTACAGAAAATACTCACTTTAATCCTACTTAAAATGAGATCATTTTTAATAGAATATTTACTTAGATTTCTTCCATTAATAAAGCAGCTCTTGGTTTTTTCTTATCTAAAATAAATAAAAGGAGAATCAGGCAAATATCAGATCACTAAAATAAATCATATTAATTTCAGGTAAGAGCCTTTTTCTGGCATCAATTCCTCTCCACCTTACATGGACAGAGCCACATATATTTTCATCTATTATTCTTGCCTTTACAAATATTTCATCAGTATTTTAATATGCTGTAGATTCAAAACTAATTAAAAATTAAAGCTATATTTGTAATTACAACCATACTCTTTAACACCTACAATTACAAAAATACTTAAAACTAGAAAAAAAAACAAAAGTCTATATTTTAGCCTCTACAATTTTTTTTCTGTGCTGAACTACTTGTTTGACATTATAGCCATGAAGCAAAATTAACAGAAAAGATCAAAAATAGGAGATTGCCAGGTCATTCGTTTATGCTCACTCTAGCTGAACTGTGATTTAAAATGTTAACAATGGCTCATTATTGTCTGAAAGCTGTTTAGGGTCATACATGAAATGTAATTAACATTCTTAAAGGAAAAGATGAGAGTAGTTTTGTCATTTCTAAAGAAGTGACACCGAATGAAGTTTGTCTTTAAAAAATGAACAAAACAATAAATATTAATTACTCCACTACATTGAGACTGCCCAGGCTGATTTGAGTTCAGATGAATTTTTGGTCCTATAATTATTAGAAAAACATTAATACTTCCACTTTTCAAAAATTCCTAACTATTAACCTACATGACAAAAATTACCGTTTACCAATTATGACCAATCAGAAATGTTAAAGTTATCTGGAAAAACTCTATTCTTCCCTGGGTAGTCCATATTTCCACGTGTTTTTTAATGTTCTCACACAAGGAATAAAATACAGTTTGTAAAAGAGCCTCTGCTATTTCTCTACTGAAAACAGGCAAGGCATTAATCTTGGTGGACCACCCTTCAGATCACCTTTTGTAGTATGTATAGGGTTTTAATCTAATAGTAAGTAACTCTCACAGTCCAAGTTATGCTAGGTTATACACTCATGTTAACAAAACCTTGCATGAATACGTTACATTTGTAAAATACACATAAAGTTTGATAACATTTAAAATCAGAATATTACTTATATTCCAAATGCTTCAGATATTAACAAATGAATCTTATTCTATTGCTCCAATGCTATTTTAAGTCCACCCTTTCAGAAACAGTAAGTTCTTAATAATATTAATATTTTAGCATACGTTTACAGAGGCTCACGTCACTAGCATGCAAATATATAATCTGTAATTCCCATATCAATGGCAAAGCAATAACATACACACAACAATAGAGAATAACCTCATGTGTTCCAAAATAATTTTGAATTCCTATTTTTAAATTACATATTCCCAGTAGTTCCATGTCTTTCAAACTCAGTACTTTTGTCCTAATCCTATGTCCCAGGATTAATGCAATGGTTGCGATTTCTATGGAAGAAAGAAGATTCTAAATTTGAATTGTTTTTTCCCCAAATTTTTCTTTTAACTCTCAACTACTGAGGTGAAATATTAATAAACATTAATAAACTGCAACCTGGGTATTCCAGCCCCTGCCCCACACAGTATGCTCTAATTTTAAAACAAAATAATTCTAGTAGTGATTAAAGATGAAAGGCATATTTGGTCTATTACTGCAGAACAACTAAAATGTAGTGATTCTGTCTGCATCCCAAATTGGTTTTATGTGGCAAACTGGCTTTGAAAGTATGAAACTAAAAACTTTCAACTTTTTTCTTTCACAGCTCTGAAAAAAAATTACAATATTACTACTACTACTAAGAATCACAATTAATCTCTGGATAAACAATACTAAAACTTAACTGAACATCTTACACAGATTCTTTCTTTAGATACCTTCCTTAAAAATAGGGGTTTTTTTTGATACTTCTAAAATAACAGAGAAAGATCAATCAAAAGCTAATATGACATTTCGGATACAAGTTAAACAACTTGTATTTTGGGGGAACATCCTGGAGACTGAAAGGGGGAGGGGCAATTTAATATTTTATACAAAATTTCATTTCCATAAGATACTCCTTCATTAGTTTTGGAAATCCTGAATTGAGCCAGTTGCTGTCAAATAAGTTTCTGAAAAGATCTCTATTACTTTTCTCGCCTTATTCCTTCAGAAAGGAAGAAAGGTTTGTCATTTTTCTTTGCCGTGGGTACCTTAATGATGGGGGAATGCTTTAATTACTTTAATGGTAGAAGGGGAGAACAAGGTGATGCTGGCAGATATTAATCCCTATAAACTCATTTATATGAAGTGGCATTTAAATGTTCATTACACTATAACTACTTTGAAATAAGCATATGGTATTTGCTTCTTCGTATATTCAAGTAAGATTGAAAATTTAAAAGCTGAAGTTACTTTTCAGAGCTCAAGATTAGATAGTTTGATTCTTGTAGTTACTGGCTAGTTTACTAAATAAAAGTCGACGCATACTATGTGTATCTTCTATGTCCAACTTTGCTTTCTAGCAGATTCATCTTTCTGTGCTATTACATAAAGAATCAAATTAGTTTAATAAAAAAAATTAGTATCACTACTCATCTATTTGCAGGTGCCAGTTACTCTTTCTGCAGTGTGGCATATTGGGTGGCTTTAAGTTTAGCAACATTTCATATAGGAATTATTCACAACTATTATGTTTAACTTTAAAACAAGTAATCAAACCAAATTCCAGGGGGGGAGAATCTGAAGAAACAAGTTTTCTTCATTATGTTAGGCTTCCAATTTTCACTCCTAAAATTTCTGTGCCTTCTCCCACACCATACACATATCTGCAAAGCATCAGGGTGCACCAGTGGTTAAGATTGCATATTTGATCAAATCTTTAAAGTCTGTTACATCTGATTATGTAATGCCGTTCCCTAAATCTGTAGCATCCTACCCTAGTTCAGGAAGACAATCTGGTACACTGAAAAATGTATCTTTCAGCTTCAACCACAGGTTCTAAAGTTAGAGAAATCTGTGTTAGAAACCCAGCTTTCCTATTTTCTAGCATGGTATCCCTCGGTGAGTTCTTTAACCATTTAGGGCCTTCGTTTTCATATTTCTTTAATGGAGAAAAAATAAAAGCACCCGTCCTGTAGATTTGTTGGGAGAATTAGAAAAAAATATATACATAAAACACTGAACATAGTGACTGGCACACAGGATGGCATATATATAATAGTTATTTTTGTTGTGTTGTTGTTTAGGGGTATTTCTGAAATACAACTAAGCTAGAGAATGTGAAACTCAAACTTACAAGTCTTTATTTTGGAGGTCACTGAAAAAATTCCTTTGAGTCTAACATCTTCAATAACAATTATTGATGCTTTTGATATTAGAAGGCACCTTAATGTTCAAGATACCTCAGATAAGAAATTAGATCATCTCCTACCTTCAAGAAACTTATATTTTAGGGAAAGTTAGACATTAACAGCCAACCATAGTTATTTAATTACAACTGCGATTAGTGTTATAAAGCCTGCTAAAGGAAGAAATGACCTAACAAGAGCAGAATTACAATTTCTACATCCCACCTCCCTCCAACGGTTTTCAATCACTCCCTCTATAATTAAGACTTGATCTGCTTTTCTTAAAATGACAGAGTAAGTAACTCATCTTACCCTGGTCATTTTTATGTTCAGAACTGTATACTGAAATTATAGGAATTATGTCAAACCAAGAATTCACTTCAAGTATTTCATATAGTGACTTCCTAATGAAAGACAAAACAAAGATCTAATACAGGTAAGCACTTGTCAACTATTCACTGTGAACTCATGTCAGAAAACACATTGCTTGATAGATTATAAAACCAATGTGCTTATTTCCTAAGCATGCCATTATTTATAATAATGACTCCTTTTGCAGAATGTTTTTGTTAAAATGCGTATTTGTTACGGAAAAAAATTATTTCTGTGATTTTCAAGATAAGAACAGTTCTAATTTGCTTACTAAAGGTGAATTCTTCACCTTTTAAAATCTGTTACCTTAAAAATTAAGAACAAAAATCTGGTGACATCCATTTTAATGACTTCAAGATTCCTACCTTCAGATGTTAGTACACTGTTGCAGAATAGTGCCATTAAAGTTCAAGTAAACATAAAGAGAAAAACCAAGAGATTAGATCAACTCTCCCACCAAAATGAAATTAAGTTTATTCTATAAGACAGAACCTACATCGATGTTTGTCTTAGATTCAAACAACATTCACCTAGAAATTAATGCAACGACAATTAACCCAGAACAGTCATTGTCAATTCTCCAAAAGCGGCCTCTTCACCTATATTTAGTTCATAAGGCAAACCAGTCAAGAATTCCTGCTGCCAACTGAAATGAATGGAAGAAACATATTTAAATCAAATAGCACCATCTAGCAGAACCCTCATCTGCTCACAAGAGTAGATCTTACTTGGTGTTCAGTTTGGTAGATTTGACAGCAAAGTGGCAATTACTTGTTTTCCTGATGGGAAATCACAGAATCAGAGTTAGAAAGGACCACAGTCATACAAGTTCCAACTTCCTTGTTATTATCTGAGAAACTAAAAAAACTAAAACTAAAAAAAAAATAATAAACAGTCATCAGGATACTGAGTGGGATTCAGCTAAAGTTCACCCCTTCCTGGGAGTTCACCTAAAATCTAAAATTACTTTTGATTCTCAAATTCAGTCACCCCCAAAATAAGATTATGCCTCAATACATTTCCATTCCTTCACTCTGACTAATGTGAAATTCAAATATTCTGTAATCATTAAAACATCCTCCTTCAGATGTTTTTATCAGGCACATTATAACAAAATGATTAATGCACACAAATGAGACAGCATTTCAAAACTTCAATTCTAGTTAACTGCCGTTTCTTAACCAGGCTGTAACTGTATGTCTTTTATACATTCCTTGTCACAGCAACAAAATCCTGAATGCAGCTCAGAAAATCTCTTGGAAAAAAAACAAACCAGCCTCTCTAATTTTTTGTTTTGTTTTGCTTTGCTACATCAAGGCCTGATACCTCTAAATCCTATGGGAATTGAGTGTGTTGCTGCCAACACAAAGATTAGGAAATGCTCCCATCCCCAGGGCACACGAAACTTTCAGGGGGAGACTGACTGCCTAAAGCAAGGAGGGAAACTCAGTCGCCTGCGCATTCGGTTTTTATTTACGCAGCTATTTCTGTGCGCAAGGTAACCAAAGTACCTTTCAGAGATGCTCTCAGACTTTTTCTCTGGTCTGAACCCCCTCAGAAAGACGGGTGCGTTCAATGACAAGGATAACCCTGACCCTCAGAGTTTAAGTGCTTACTGGGAATCACTGATCTGTTGCACAGTTTTAAAAAATTAAAAAAATAAAAAGGAGGGGGGTTCTTCCTCAGTGGTCACAGTCACTATTCGTTCTCATTTTTAGTAACAACCAAATCACCGTTACAAGTGCACAAGAATAGCAGCAAACCGCTCGCTTTGCAGTGTGCCGTGACAGTGGTATCCCGGGCCGGGAGGGGCTCTGTTCTCGCCAGCCGCCTCTTGGGCTCCCACCGAAGTTAACACCTGTATCTCCCCACAACTGTAACCAAGCGGCTCCTTCCCACCTGAACGCTTCTCTCCTCCCACAAACCCCTTTTCGGACCACTGCCCCTCCCCGCCGCAGCTGCCCTCCTCGGGCGCCCCCGGCGGCTCCCACAACTCCCCTCCGCGCGCCCCCGACCACCGCCCCGCCGGGCCCGCCCCTCCCACCGCTCGGGGGCTGCCAGCCTCACAAAAAGTTCGCCAGCCGCCGCCGCGGAGTTGGGTCCGCTGCGAGAGGCAGAAACGCCAGCCTCCTCCAGCGGATCCGGCTCCTCGTCAGCACACTTTAGCTCCCCGGGAATTCGTCCCTCTCCGACTCCCAAACTTCTGCGGCGTCTCCGGCGCCCACCCGCCCCCGCCCCCGCCCCCGCCCCCGCCCCCGCCCCGCGCCGCGCGAGGGACTGCGGGCGCCGAGTCAGTAGCTGCCCAGGAAAGCCCGGACGCCCACCCAGCCCACGCCCTCCGCGCCCCGCGCGCGTCTCCGCGCCCCGCGGGGCCCCGCTCGGCCGCTCCACGCCCGGCTTCCGCCCGCCGCGCGCCCGGCACCGCCGCCCTCGCCTCGCCCCGCGCTCGCGGCCCTGAGCCCCAGCGCCCAGGCCCCCGCCGCCGCGCTCCCCGCGCGGCCCTCCCCGACCCCGGCCCCGACCCTGGCCGGCCCGCCAAACACCCACATTCCCACCGCACGCCTTCCTACACGCAGCTGCCCCTCCCGCCACCCCCGGCGGCTCCCCGGGTCCCCGGAGCCCCGGACCCCAGCTCTAAAGTTACTTTGGAAGGTGAACCCGCGGGTTATTTCCCTCAATCACCCAAACAAGTTTCCATCCTCGCCACCAGCACCACCGCCGCCCCTCAACACACCCGCTCCCTCCCGCCGACAGCCCCCTGCGGCCGCCCGCCCCGCGCCCGCACCTCCAGGGAAAGCGCCGCTCCCCGCACCACACGCCCCCATCGCGGCACCCCTCCCCCTGCCAGCCCACCCCCGGCGCTCCCCGGGCGGAGAGTGTCTGTGTCTCCCAGAGTGTGCGAGTGCGTGCGTGAGTGTGCGCGCGTGTGAAGGCGGAGGTGGGTGAGAAGCGGAGACACTTACTTCTCCCGGGCCTGGCTGTCGGACGGGACGGCGCTGCTGTTACTCTTGCCTTTGCCGTACATGCTTGTGCCGAGAGCAGCTCCCACTGTCACGCACCTGTCAACCCATCACAGCCTCCCCGGGAACAGCCCCGTCCCCATGGCGACCCACGCAGCCACCCCCACTATTGGCCGCCCCACGCCAAAGCTCCGCCCCCTTCGCCCAGGCAACGCGCGAGACTGACAGGCCTCCCCCTCCCTCCGGCCTTCCGAAGCGCGCGGTGGCGGCTACAGCCTCAGCGGCAGTCTCCTCCCTCCTTCCCTCCCTCCCCGGCTCCCTCCCTCCCTCCTTCCCTCTCTGCTCTCCTCCCTCCACCCGCTCTCCTTCCCCCTCCCCCCTCCGAACCCGGGCGCAAGGGGGGAATTAGAAACTGCTCTAGAAGGATTTTAAACAACTGGCTGTTCTCTCTGCCGCCACCCCTCCCCCCGCGCCGCCCGCGCTCGGCTCCTCACTGGAGAGAAGGCGCCGGGAGGAGGAGAAACTGCGGCCTGGAGTCTCCGGCCGGAGCCGGCGGAGCTGGAGCCGTGGCGGCCCCAGACTTCGGGGCGCCCGCCGAGTCTACAGACAGAGCCACGGCCCCAGCCGCCCTGGGGCCCCGATCAGCCCCTCTCCCGCTTCTCTCCTATGCGTGACCCCGCGCCGGTACCCACGATTGATTTCTGCCGTCCTCAGCCCTACCCCCTGGGTTGTCGCCCCCGCCTTGTTCCCAGAGGGCCGGCTGGCGAGGGACACCCGCGCTATTCCCTCGACCTTCTGACTGAGCGGCCGGTAGCGACTCGCCTTCTCTCCTGGGGAAGGACTGCACCTCCGGCCCTCGGCGCCGCTGCGGTGGCGGCGCCCGGGGCCGCACCCTACGCCTCAGGGGAGCACCCGGCCTGGGGTCGGCCTCCTCTGTAAGAGGTGAGCGGACCTCCCGAGGAGGCCCGGTGACTCCTGCGGCCGCAGCGGCCCCTGCCCTATCCCCTCCTTGCACGGAGCCCCGCGGCGCCCTAGACACCCCGCCAGATCTGCCGCAGAAGAGGGCCCCAGGCTTCCCCACCCGGCCTGGTTTAACAGTTTGGGTCGGTGATGGCTATTCATCCTGACCCCTGGAGTGGAAAAGGCCAGAAAAGGTCTTGAAAGACTTCCCTGTCCTTGCCCGTTAGAATAGGCCCCAGGGCGCCCCAAGGTGTACAAAGCTGTGCCAGGGCTGAAAGGCTGCCCGAGAATGTTTCTGTATCCAAATCCCTAATCCCATTTCAGTAAACGCGCAAAAGTTTCAGAAACACACACAACCTGGTTCCCAGTAGAACTCTGCATCCTTTATGTTGTTGAAATGTTTGTAAAATCAGACGGGTGCAAATGGGGTTAGAAAGAAGATGGGCTTCACACGGGGAAGAAGGGGACAGATGGGGGTGGGACAGGGCGACATCTGGAAAGGATGAAAAGACAAGAAGTAGCTATGGGAGGAGAGGGAAATAGGATTCGCGTGGAGGAAAGTACAGTTCTATTCCACACACATACAGCTTTAAGCATTTAGTAGTAGGATCATAAAATGCATATGGAGATATAGAGATAGATGGAAAGGAAAGAAATGGGTGTGAGCATTGACAGAAGTGATAGGAATAAAACATCAACACAAGATTAAGGAAGGGCAGTTAGCAAAAATGAGAGGTCGAGAATCAAAAATGGGGTTGGCAACCAAACATAAAGACGGGAAAATGAAGAGGACGTAGTTTCTACACTGGTGTTAAGGAAAAGGAAAAAAACATGGGGAAAGGGAGGTATAAAAAGATGAGAAGACTAGAAGATACAGGATTAAATGAAGAAGCCATAGAATGTGATAGCAAAAGATTAAAAGTAGTAGAGGACAAACATTATCGTTAAAAAAAAAAAGATATAAAAAGCACTTTTATTAAAAGGACAAAAATTAAGCCAATGAAAGAAATGAGGAGGGGAAGTGGGGGAAAAAATACATTGGCTTAAGTAGATTAATTTCCAAGAGATGTATTTTGCCATTTCTAACTTAAGAATTCTCCTCTCTGTTTCTAATGACCTAGAGTGATTGGGTGGTTGGGATATGGCATTCATACTCTCCTTTTTGTTTCTAGTGACCTGCAATGATTGGGTGATTGAAACGAAGCTGAGCCAGTCAGCCTCTCTTAATGAACTTTTTCTCAAAATGCTCAAATGTGTATAAGGTTGCCACAGTTTACAGACTCAACTTTAAGGTTAGCATTGTGTAATTTGTTGTTCAATTATCTACTTCCATTGGCTTTAATCCAGAAAATTTTTAGTATCTCAAGGCTCCGTCACTCATAGAATACTCCCTATAAAGGTGCTGCTCAGAGAATGCTGTCAGTTCTCAGAGAGCTCTGGCAGCTTCTCAGACACCCTCCTGCCTGCCCCTAGAAAAACGAACTAAGGGTGGGTTTTGTCCTAGTATCCAAAAACAAAGTAGATACTATCCTTGCACTGGTGTTGGGACTCTCTTAACTATGGTTCTCAATCATGGCACATTAGAATTGCCTTTATTTTCATTGTTGTTGGTTTTTGTTTGTTTGTTTATATACTAACTGGATCAGAAACCTTGGGGATGGACCCAGGTACCTGCATTTTTTTTTGTAAGCTCCAAGTGGTTCTTGCGTATAACCAGGGCTGCCTGCCTTTGCTCTTCAGTATCCATTTAAAGACAGTCAGTGGGTACCATAAGAGTTTAGTACAAGACTCTTAGACTGGGCTGTGCATTAACAAATGACCCTACTCAAGTAAGGCATTAAGATGTCTTTACAGTGTACTTTACTTTCTGCCACCAAGCCAACAAACTTGTTTATAGGATGAAAATGTGTGCCCATATGTGTTCTCATAGTGCAAGACCACGAATAGCCATGGTTTAATTTGCTATTTCCTATAGAGAAAGGAAAATGAAGAAAGAGAACAGGAGAAACTGTTTGCTGTCTACTGCTGTAATTTATTCATTTGATTGGTTTTTACTCAGATTTGTTACATTTAGAAGTCCTATGGGTAATGGCATATTTTCTGATGTTTAAAAAATAAATAAATTATAGATCTGCACAGTGGGGTATGCAATTGAGAACAATTTGGTTTTAGTCTCTGGAAAGAATGAAATGCTAAAAGGTCTTAGTTCAGAACTTGCCAAGTTAATGTCAGAGTTAGCTTTATAAGAATGTTCTCATCTGACAAATATACAAAGTGAAAACATGACTTTTATATGTGTATGTATCCTGTATATAGTAACCTTGAAGCTTAAGCAATCAAATCAATTATCATTAAAACAGCTCAGCAGCTACGTGAACCGTCTCTGTTTTATTTTCCTCTAAATGTTTACACATGTAAATAAAATGCTTCTTTGCCCTTGTTCAAATTATTTTGAGTACAAAGAGTGTTCTTTGCATCAGCAACTGTATCTCCTGGGACCAATATTGTAATTAATGAGATTTGAAACACATATTCAGAGCCAAATTTGAGATCCCAGACACAGAATTGAAGATCCTTTGTTTTGTTTTCATTTTTTAAAAAGGGGGGAAAGGTTGGAGATTTAAAGCTTCCTAGTGTAGAGAATCACCATGTATTTTTAGGGAGTTTTTTCTTAACCCACATATGAGATTAATTTGGGGAGCCTGGATTTGGGATAGGGGAACCCTGACCAGCAATGTCACCAGAATGGAACATTTGGATTTGAGGTTGATTTTTTAAAAAAACTTTATTCTTTCAGATCTAGAACATCACTATAACTCAATCATTAGGTCTCCCTCATCCCTACCCCCATTTCATTTGGAACGTATGCACAATTTTCTCTTTCTGGAACCTACATGTAATTCTTGGAAGTCTTTATCACTTTAAAACAGGCAGTTCATTATGCCACCCTGCTCAGGCTCTAGATTGACTATACATTTCTTTGTTCCTAAATTTTTTTTCAATAGAACATTAAGGTTAATAATGTCTACATTCTTACAGTGCACAGGACCTCAGAAAAGATTTATATACAACAAAGTGTTATATACAACAAAGAGACCACCTCTTTATGTTTAAATGTTAGCTAATCATGAATTTAATTATGTGCATCATATAGAACATTTAGCTTATAAACTTAAAAAAGAAAATCACTTAGAAATAAAAATATTTAGAAAAATAAAGTATTTAAACATTAAAATAAATTTTCTTGTTTTAGAGTAATATTCTCCAAAAATAAAACTGTTCTATTATTTATTTGTTTCATAAAACTAATCAGTTTATACAAATAACTTAGTTGCATTCATACCACTTTTCATTTCAAATCATTTAACAGGTATTAGTTCATTATTACTCAATACATCTCAGTTAATTAGATTTCCCTAACCAGCTTTTTAAACTGGGTAAACTGAGTTCTAGATATATTCGTTAGCATTAACTGATCCAAAAAGAAAACAGAACTAGTTCCAGAAGAAGAACTCCATGTTCCTGGCTGGCAGTCCTTTTCCCAGACCACGAAGCCACACCTCTTTCTCTCAGAAGTGACTATTCCACCAAGGAATGTGAGCAAGCTCTGAGATGTTTGTCATTCAGACTACCTTGTGAAACTTCACTCCCAGGCAGAACACACCAGCATGCTCAGATTCACAAAATGCTCAAATGCCGTGTACCAAAGTAATGAAATGAATAGTCATTGCAACTATACTACTGTGCAATTTAGTCACTTACACCAGAATAATAAATGAAATTGGGCCTCAAATTAACATTTTTTGACACACTATTATTGGTTTAACATCAGTTAATCTGAGGCAATGACTGTTTCCTTAACCTATTGCCCTGGCTTTTTAAAATCCCAATTTACATATTCATAAACACTTACCAATGTGTTAGGAGCCATGGGGTGCAGATCTACCAGTTCCAAGGAGTTCCAGCCCTAGAGTGTCTAGTCTTTTTTAGCACTACCAAGAATGTAAAGTTTAGTGACTTGGAATAAAATAAAATTATCCTGATACAAAGAATTATACATAAGCTGAAGATGAAAAATGAAAAACCAGGGCTACCATGTATGGCAATTTCATATACTGTAGCGTTTTGCAAAACAAATTCCAAGTGTTGTCGTGTTCACTGGCTGGATTTTTGTCATTAAATGTTGAGAGTTATGTAATAGGAAGTGTGCCAAAGAGTGTTCTTTATTCAAAAGTATTACTATTTTTTTAGTGCATTCCTAAATCTTCACAATGGTTTTTCACCTAGTAAGGTTATGCCAATATGATATCTTTGCACTCTCGGAGCTAACAAAAGCCCCAGTCTCAAGAGGGAGGCTATGCAACATTCCACACAGTGTCTTTTCCTTCAGTTAGAAATGGAAACAGAGAAAAAAAACACCTACTACATTTGCTTTTCATAATTTTCCAACATAATCAGATCCTCTTAACCAAGTATGGCAGGAAAGGAAGGCGACGACACCTTATACTACTATTGCATTTTGTTTGCCTTTAGATAGTTTTAAAACAAGTGGTTAAAAATATATTATGCCAAGTAAAATCTGTTTAAGACAAGGGTTGAGTATTGCCATTGCCAATCATAAGCTATAAGGTACAAACAATCTTACCATGGTCATATACACTTGTCAAACATATAGAGGACAGTTTAAATTTTGGGGGTGAGGGCTGGTTCCTCAACAAGTCTTTGAAACCAACTGGGCTATGTCCAGTACAGTAGTTTTTAAAGATTTATTTGTATTCTGTGGTGGCAATTGCCACCTGCCAGCACCATCATATACCATTAGGTGATACATGTACAGTCAGATTCCTCATCAGAAAATTAATTTTACAGTGTCATTGTCTTCAAATGCTTTTCAAACACTTCAGGTTTTTTCTTTGCACCTAAATTCTTCAGGCAGAGAGCAGAAGGATCCACCTGCTATATGGTGCTGAGGTATTGACAGTAACAAGGCAAATTCCCACCAGCCTTGCCCAACTTCTAAGACCCATGTTGTCTGTGGTTTTGGAGGCCCACTTAAAGGAAGATAAGAAAGAATATATTTCTGTCCAATGGTCAGTCTTCTACTATTCTGTGCTTACCTCCTGTACTGTTCTCCCTGTAACTCTCATGAGATTTTCAGTTCTTTGAGGAGAACCTTAAACAATGTCTACAACTCTATGGATCCGACCTGAAGCTAAAGTTGCTGCAGCTCTCTGGGTTAAAGATAGTTTTTGCCAAAGATACTGACCTTTGGAATATTCCTCTGTGGTACTATTACTGACCCTGAGGTGCCCAGAAATTAGAGACTCGGGGACACTATATCCATTTATCCTGGCTTTTCAGCCTAGTCTGGTTTCTAGAAGGGAGATAGCAAAGAGCACACTGTGGGAACGGATGTGGGTAGTCTGGGGAGTAGTGTGGCCGGGGCAGGCCAAAGTCTGGGCACACTCTCCTACCACTCTGAAAGAGTTGTCCCTACACCCCAACTTTCCAGTACTGCTTCCTTTGTTCTTGCCTTGGCTTTTGTGTCCTTTTAGAAGATGCCAGTTCTGTTTTATAGTTTGGGTTTTATCTTTATTCTAAAGAAGCATGATCACTTGTTATACAAGGAGACACATCCATGCCCCCAGAAATTTTCTGAAGACATAAGGAGCTTACCAAAGGGTAATGAGCAAGTGAGGCACAGTACTACATCTTATCACCTTATCTCCCAGTTCATATATGTTACTATATATATTTCATATCATATATATGTGTTTCATATGTATGTAAGATATGTAATGGATATATATAATCTTTCATATATATGTAAGATCTATAATATCTTATATGTGTATATAATGGAAGGAAGAGGAAATTTAGTGGGAATATATGAAATTAGCCAGGCTCATGGCTCACACCTGTAATCCCAGCACTTTGGGCAGCCCTAGGCAGGGAGATTGCTGGAACCCAGGAGTTCTAGAACAGCCTGGGCAATGCAGAGAGACCTTGTCTGTACAACAAATTTAAAAACTAGCTGGGCATGGTGGCACACGCCTGTAGTCCTAGCTACTCTGAGTTTGAAGCTGCAGTGTGCTATGATTACACCAGTGCACTCCAGCCTGGGCAACAGAGTAAGACCCCATTGAGAGAGAAAGCGGGGTGAGAGAGAGAGGCAGAAAGAGGCAGAAGGAAGAGAGGGAGGGAGAGAGGAAACAAAGATGAATGAAATCACTATTTTTGTAAGTCAAAGGTAGTGACTCCTGGCAACATTATATGGTTCAACCATGCAATAATTTCAGTTCTTGCAACCCATGCTACAGACTTCTTATGTGTTAACACGAACTAACATGTATTAAGCTCATGCAATGTGCCTGGCACTGAGTGTTTTACCTACAGTGTCTCAGTGCTTTTAACAACCTTTTGAGGCCAGGCACAGTGGCTCACACCTGTAATCCCAACACTCTGGAAGGTCGAGAATCACTTGAGCGCAGGAGTTACAGAACAGCCTGGGAAACATAGCAAAAGCCCATCTCTACAAAAAAAATGAAAAATAAAAAATTAGTTGGGCATAGTGGTGTGGACCTGTAGCCCTAGCTACCCAGGAGGCTGAGGTGGGAGGATCACCTGAGCCCGGCAGGTCAAGGCTCAAGTGAGCCATGATTGTGCCACTGCATTCCAGCCTGGGCAACAGAGTGAGACCCTGTCTCAAAACAAAATAAAAACAAACAAACAAACAACAACAACCAAAAAAACCACAATCCTGTGAGGTAGTTATCATTTGCACATTTTTTTCTGGTTCACACAGCCAGTAAATAACCAGATTGAGATTCACATGCAGCCTCCCTAGCTCATCAAGCCTTTCAGGAATCTGATACACAAATTCTTCCAACCACCCTTACACCTTAAAGTTTACTCCTTCATGTACTATGATTCTAGAAGGACAAGCTTTTCTGTGAATTCAGGTTGGGTTAAATACAGTTGGGCCATTCAAATAGGGCTTATGGATATTCATTTCAGCATAGTCGGCCCCTAAACCTCCTGATTAGGCGGAATCAGAAACACCAAGCCATATCCTGCTTTATTGGAGACTCATCTTTCCTCAAGTCCATCGTTTCCTCCCATTTTCACCACTATAAAGTGAATATTTTCGCTCCCTATAGGATTAAATGGGGAAGAGAAATGATTTGGTGTGTATCCATTTCTCCTTCGATATTTAAAAGACATGTTTTCCGGCCGGGTACAGTGGGGCTCATGCCTGTAATCCCAGCACTTTGGGAAGCCAAGGTGGACGGATCATGAAGTCAGGAGATCAAGACCATCCTGGCCAGCATGGTGAAATCCCGGCCTAAAAGTACAAAAATTAGCCAAGCATGGTGGCGGGTGTCTGTAATACCAGCTACTCGGGAGGCTGAGGCAGGAGAATCGCTTGAACCCGGGAAGCGGAGCTTGCAATGAGCCGAGATCTCACCATCTCACCATCGCACTCCAGCCTGGTGACAGAGTGAGACTCTGTCTCAAAAATAAAAAAAAGAAAGAAAAAAAAAGAAAAAGAAAAAAATGTGTTTTCCTTACTCCTACTAAATTGATCAGTTCATGTCTGCTTTCCAATCTTAGCTATATTCATTCTTCTTCAAGTCGATCACATTTCCCAGTTCCATGTGGTTGTGTGATCTGTGGTATACAAAACCTGAAAACAAAGAACCTTGTTTTAATTCACATTCTGCGTAGGAAAAGGGAAACTTGGGCAGTACCATCCATTTACCGGATCACTGCAAATAAGAACCCTACCTTTGGAAATGGTCAAAAATGGGTCCCCTGCATCTAAATCAGCAGGTTGCAATTCCCTTTGGGTTTTTTGTTGTGTTGTTTTGTTTTCTGTGTGGTTTTCGTTTCCTCATGGATTATTGTAGTTCACTGTTACTTTTTCTTCTTGCCTTGTTTTTCTGGCTTCACTTCCTCCTTTTATTGTTATAGCTGTCTTTTTCCTCTCATCACATTTCCTGTTGCCTTTCCAGTTCGGTGGGGCCCCATCAAATCACTCACTGCCTGGCTCCAGAGTCGTCTTGGTCTTAGGGGAAGAGCAATCTTATGCCAAATAGTTCCACTCCCTGGGACATCAGAAGAAGGATCCCAGAGACTCAGTATCCCAAAGTTTTCCTTTATTGATTTCATACTAGAATGAAATCCAAGTATGCCTAATTAGGACAAGAAAATATTCATCCTCTTGGCTTCCTAGCCCCAGACGGTTCTGAACTCTGACAGCACCAACATCCATCAAATCAAACAATGAAATCAACTTTGGTTACTTAGCATAATAGAAATAAACTTGTAATATTCTATTAGTGAAGGATCAATGTCTCCTGTCTTGAAAATAAACATCAGAGCTTGGCCTCAACATTTATATAGCAGCAGGAGACCATTATTTTGTGGCAACATTCGATTACATTGACATCAAGACAGATTTATTAAATTAATAAATAGTACATGATTTTCAGCCCTTCATTTCCAACCCTCACCAACCACCACTACCCTCCCCAAGGTGATCTTCTGAAAGTCTTTTTTTTTTTTTTTTTTTTTTTTTTTTTGAGACAGAGTCTCGCTCTGTCCCCCAGGCTGGAATGCAGTGGCACGATCTTGGCTCACTGCAAGCTTTCCTGGGTTCACGCCATTCTCCTGCCCCAGCCTCCTGAGTAGCTGGGACTACAGGCGTTCGCCACTGCGCCCGGCTAATTTTTTGTATTTTTTGTAGAGACGGGGTTTCACTGTGGTCTCGAACTCCTGACCTTGTGATCCGCCCACCTCGGCCTCCCAGAGTGCTGGGATTACAGGCGTGAGCCACCGCGCCCGGCCTCTGAAACTCTATCCATTTTGTTGACTTTTTATTATTTATAATCTCTATTTCTTTTTTGTTATTTGTCAGTTTATATCCAAAAATATTTTAAATACCCATTTTTAGATAGAAAATTTAAATTGGTTATTAAGAACAACGTTAACAATAAGGAGTTTCATCAAATTGTTAATTGTTAAAATGTTTCACTGGCTTGGTATTTGAAGAGGTATTATTTCAGATGTGCTCTTCTGAGTCCTAAATGTGGCTAATGGCAAAGCTCATAGTTCCTGCTGCCTCTTTTTCTAACTTCCAGCCTCAGGGCCTTTGCCCTGGCTATTGCCTCTGTCTGGAATGCTCTTCCCTCTGCTCTTTGCATGGCTGATTTTTTTTCTCCTTAGTCAAGTCTTCTGGAAGGTCAATCCCACAGAGATATTTTCTCTGAGAGTCCTTTCTAGAGTGCTTAGTGCCTCATCCTCAGTCACTCCTCATCCTGTCATTTCGTTTTATTTTCTTTGTAGTTACATGCCACTATCTGAAATGTTCGTGGTCTGAATTACTCATTAGCTCGCATACTTCACAGAGGCAGCCGTCTTATTGTTCTTCTTCTCTGGGGTACTAGAGTCCCAAAACCCAGAATTGTACCAGGTACACAGTGGCTCTCAATAAACAAACATTCATTGACTGAATGAATAAATGGATTACTCTAAAAATATCACACAAAATTGACCTGAGACCTTATCTCTCTTAGATATTTGCAGCATGCAATCTTTCCAGCCTTCTACCCTACCCCCACCATCTGGGGGCTCCTTGTATTCTTAGAAACAACAGTGATTGAACAGAAAGTGTCAGCACACATTTAGATTTTAGGCTTCTGCTCTTACTCCAATTTATTGTTCCAGCATCTAAACCAATTTAGCAGTGTTTTGGTGAGCAAGACATGAAAGAGAGAAATATTTCCTCTCTTTTCTATCATCGCAGATCTAACTTGCTTGAAGTTCCACGTGGCTTAATGTTGCTGACAATAAGGAAACAAGTAGCACACAGTCAGCAGATTAAGTTTTCAGTAATAAGCTTTCATCATGTCACTCTCCTGCTCAAAAACCTCAATGCCTCCCCACTGCTTATAGGATAACTTCCTCTCTCCTCAGATTTGTATCCAGTATGATCCATCAGCACCTACAGCTTTTGGGAGATTATAGTTACTTAGGCATGTCTGTCTTCCCTACTAGAGTATGTACTCCTTGAAAACACTCTATTCATTCAAAGGTATTTCCAGCTTACCTACATGTTGAGTTTGATATGGGGAAAATACATTGTTGAGGAAGACATGTCACTGCTTTCAAGCCCCAAAATTACCAATTCAGTTTGTGCCTTGCTTTTGGGAGCTGCTTGCTAACGTTTCTAGAATTAAATTTTAGTCCCACTTGCTGAAGTCTGATAACCAGATTTGAATGCCCTGTTCCACCAATTATCAGCTGTATGATCTTAGGCAAGTCATTTAACCTCAGTTTCATGAACTACAAAGTGAGATGATGTTGCTACATATTAGTGTTGTCATGAGGATTAAATGAGAAAATGCACATACTGGGTTTAGCACTGAGCTTAGCACATCATAAGTGCTTAGTAAATATGAATGTTTTCTTCTCAGTAGAGCTTGTCTATAACCTATAGGGTCTGTAACCACACAAACACATACCTGATGCATACAACTCTCTTTACCTTGAATGGCTTTCCCTGTTGCTCTCTGACTCTAGCTCCTTTGTTAGCCATTCTCTGCACTTACAATTTGTATCAGATGAGATCCGGTGTGTTCAGGATGGTATGGTCATAGACACAATCTGTATCATACAGACAGGCTGCCTTTTACTAGAACTAAACTTTTCCTGTGTCTTTTTGTCCCAAGACATAAAAACAGGGATATAAGAGCAGAGATAATGCTGTGATTTTCCAGCAGTGCCCAAGATAGTCTTGTACTCATAGAATGTACCCGCTAACTCATTTTTGAGTGTAGTGAATAGTATATGTAACACCAAATTCAACAGACTTTTTATGGGTAGCAGTTAGTCATTGTAATGATATCCTTTTGAGTTTCACAGATTTAAGGGTGAAAACTGGAATTTTGATGTCATCTAGTAACATCTGCAAAGGAGTTTCCACAATGTCCCTAGATTCCAGTAAAGAAATTCTTTCTTACCTTTAACTAGTGATACAACTTAAGTACTTTTCCTCATTGAATCAGCTGTAGCAATCGGGGAAAAATTAGTCATCATTCTCCTAATAATAAGCCTACATATACTTTAAGACAGTCATCAAGTAATCCTCTTCTCCCAAATGTACAATCAAAATATTTATTTGCATAGCTAATATCACAAACGGTCTAGGCAAACAGACAAAGTCGCTCTCCTGTGAATATTATTAGCTTGTAGTTCACGGTTTAGGTGAGTGTTCTGGAGTGAAATAAAAACATCTTCAGAGACTTCTACCGGTCAATCAACACTTCAAATATTTTTCTAAGCTGCCCCTGGTAATTGCAATCTTTTAAGCATTTATTGGTGGTAGAATGGAAATACAACAACAGCAGTATACTCGTCCACTCAACAAACATTCACTGAGCACCTACAGCGTGCAGTACTGAGCAACACAGTGTTTGCTAAGCAATGAAGGGCATGCAAAAATGTATAGGAAGCAGTAGCAGCTGTAAAGGAGTTTAGAGAAAGGCACAAAAATGTCCTGAGTACCTATCATGGGCTGGACACTGCACTAAGTCTTGGTGTATACAGATAAAATTTCTGACTTTGAGGATTCGGTAGTCTAGAGGTGAGTGTAAGAGTCTTTTTTTTTTTTTTTTTTTTTTTTGAGACGGAGTCTCACGCTGTTGCCCAGGCTGGAGTGCAGTGGCGCGATCTCGGCTCACTGCAAGCTCCGCCTCCTGGGTTCACGCCATTCTCCTGCCTCAGCCTCCTGAGTAGCTAGGACTACAGGCGCTCGCCACCGCGCCCGGCTAATTTTTTGTATTTTTAGTAGAGACGGGGTTTCACTGTGGTCTCGATCTCCTGACCTTGTGATCCGCCCGCCTCGGCCTCCCAAAGTGCTGGGATTACAGGCTTGAGCCACCGCGCCCGGCCTAAGTGTAAGAGTCTTATATGTTCAGTATAGTCTTATAAGTGCTGTGAAAGATGTTAGTGGCAGTGAATATTCTGGGCCACAGAAGAATACTCCCACCTAGAGCTTGCTTTGTGCTTGAGTGGAGACTTAAAGGAAGAATAAGACTTACCATAAAAAAAAAAATGAATAAAAGTAGAGAAGGACATTTGAACAAAGGGAAGAGCATGTACAAAGGCAAAAGGGGAAGAGAGACCATGCACATTCCAGAAGTTACAGGAAATTTGCCTGGAGTGGGGTGATTGTGAGGCAGTTGTGCAGAGAAAGCTGGAGAGTAAGCAAAGACTGATTCGTGAACAGCTTTCTATAAGTACCATGAAAAAGACTGGGTTTTAAATACTTGAATAGCCTTGGGGAGCCACTGGAGGATTTTAAGTAGAGAAATGACCTGATCAGATTTGCAATTTAGAAAACTCACTCTGAAAGCTGTGTGGAGAGATAGAGAGAGAGAGGAAGCTAGTGGAGGGGACAGCACAAGGATCCAAGTGAAAACTGATAAAAGTATGAGCCACGCTAGGTAGAGTAAGGAACGGAGAGGAGAGGATTGCATGCAATCTAAAGATTTCAAAAAGCTGGGAATAGTGTGTGCCCATTTCAAAAGACTGGGCAAAGATGATCTATTTGACCAACTTCTAGCAAGATAATATTAATTAAACACCCATAGATTTAACGTAGGCAAAAAGCATTTACTTTTATTACAATGCATTTACTTATATCGCCTATACATGTCCTTTAACTGTAAATTATTTCACATGATAGAACCAAGTACCTTTTGCAGAACACATCTTTTTAATAACAATGGAAGTTGATGAGGAAATCAACATTTTACTCTCTTCAGGTTTAATTCTCCCTAAAAACACAAAAACAACAAGAAAAACACAGACAGACACACAAACACAAAAAAATTAAAACAGCAACCAAACAAAAGAAAAAATTATTTTAAAAAAGATAGATAGATAGATTAAAGACAAGCAACATTTCAAAATTCTGACTTAGATCATTCAGACCTTGGCTGGAGAAGCCTCCAGATCCCATGCTACTCACCTGCTGTCTTGGTTAGGTTTTCCAAGGCAGACTCTGAGATGAGTATGGAATACCATATGTTTATTAGGGATCGACCTTGTGAAAAAAAAGTGAAGGAAGTAGGATTGGACAGAGAAAGACGTTACCTGGATTACAGGCCTGACGACGCATAAACCAATCTGGCAGAGATCTCTGGAGCAAACATTGGCCATCAGAGTGTCCTCTGTCTGGCCAAAATGTCCTGGTCTTTACATCCCAGCCTCATTTTCCAGCTGCAAGCTGCCTCAGGGAGGATGTGATCTCTTGAGACGTGGTTTTTCGAAACTGAGGCAGACCTTGAAGATGCTGGCACTCCCCAGAGCAGAGTAGCATGTTTTTTCTTAAAAGAAGATCTCTCTGTCTCCCACACCTGCACACCCCTGTTTGGATGGCGCTCAAAGATAGAACCAGGCCACATTCTTGGCCTTGGTAGAACTAGATCTAGATTGCTCCAGCCAGATGGCTATATCTCCTATACTTAGAAGTACTATTTTGGAATTATAGAAACATGAAAATTGTGTTGAGAAAAGAATTCAAAATTGAGTTTAAAATCATTTATTAATAATAAGATACCAGTGGGAATGAAATGAAAAAAAGCAGAAAAAAGTTAATACTAATATGAGGTTACTGTTTTCATACTTTTTTGTGTATATAGTGGAAATCACAAAATGAGACATACAAAGCAAGCATGTAGGTTCATAGAACCAGAAGGCAGATTAGAAAGGGGTACAGAGCCTTCCTGAACGCTAGGAGAAAACTGGTTTCCTTCCTCCATTCAGTCAGTTACAGACTCACCTGAGGGACCTTTACCAAGACATTTAAATTCTCTTTGCTTGCATCATTAATACCTGAACGGTATTTATAACAGGAATACTATTATGTAGAAATATGACACAAGGTACAGGATAGAAGTCGAGATAATTTTAAAAACCAATAGAATGACTAAATAAAGATTAGCTCATCAGAGTTTAGAACGTCAGTCTTTTTTAACATCGTGGTAGAGTGAGGCAGAAAATAGTGAAGATCTTTAACTGTGATTCCTGTAACTTGGTACTATGTACTGAGTTCATAAATTCCTCATCCCCTGGAATTTATCTCTATGGTTAAAACTCATTGATTTAGATCCCATAAATTTGTAATGTTGCAGTAATACAGTTGTAGTATGTCATTCTGGCTGAGAAAATATTTTACAATGGTTTCCCCCCTTATAAAGCAGGGGCCTACTAATCTCCTTCAAGCATATCTTCAGATTCTAAGCCCAGCAGTTATTTCCATAGTGTCAAGCGTGGTCATGATCCATTATCATGGACCAGTATTGACTTGTATTTTTTAAACTAATTGACCTATTCTTAGAAAATATCATTTTTTCATAAAATGTAAATTATTTAGAAAATTACAAATAGCATCAACTTCAAAAAATGTATTTTTCACCAAAATTTGGATATGGGGTTTTCTGCTCCACTTTCACATCATAGGTCCCATTGTAACCCCTTTCCCAACCCAACTAATGGAGCTCTGCCTATAGGCCATTCTGTATTTCAGAGAGCTCTGTCCACTCAGGCCCAGAAAAAACAGATTGGTGCAATAATGCTTGGGTGAAAAGAGAAGGAAAAAGGAGGAAGGAGGTTCAGAAATGGGTAAATTATAATATCTAAACTAAAAATAAACCCATATGTGCCCCCAAAATATCTCAAGAGTAACCAAACCAGGCCAGTTTCCCACAAACACTTTCATCCTTGAGTTCCTTTATGACAAGCTATATTACTTGCCTATGGAAAATAATGCACATAAAAGCTACCATCTTAATAACTTTTAAGGCCGGGCGCGGTGGCTCAAGCCTGTAATCCCAGCCCTTTGGGAGGCCGAGACGGGTGGATCACGAGGTCAGGAGATCAAGACCATCCTGGTTAATACGGTGAAACCCCGTCTCTACTAAAAAGTACAAAAAACTAGCCGAGCGAGGTGGCGGGCGCCTGTAGTCCCAGCTACTTGGGAGGCTGAGGCAGGAGAATGGCGTGAACCCGGGAGGCGGAGCTTGCAGTGAGCTGAGATCTGGCCACTGCACTCCAGCCTGGGCGACAGAGCGAGACTCCGTCTCAAAAAAAAAAACAAAAAAACAAAAAAAAAATAACTTTTAAAAAATCCAACAAATTAAGTTAAATGCTTTTATTTTAAAAGTGTCTATGTTTAATGAACAATTACATTAGATGCCTGTAACTTTTTTTAATTGTAAAGAAAATCTTGGTCTTAGGCACAGTATCCATCATGAGTATAACAAGAAGACCCCCGTGGCCCTCCCGCTCTATCATAGTGAGCGCTGCTAACACTAGGCACTGGATGCCAGACCGTCTGCCACTGTCGTCCCCCACAGCTAGAAGCTCGACTGTCACCTTTGCCAGAAAATGGATTTTGTGCAGCACCTACTTCCTCTTATTGTTCTCTTCCAAAACAATTTCTCCAATTAAGGTGTACTGGCTGAGTCTAGGTCACATGTGTGCAAAAAAATATATATATATATTTAAGGGTGCAACCTTGCTATAAGAGAAGCTTAGAAAGTGTGTTTGGGGCTCCTACTTTGGAAAGACCTGACTTCTGCTGTGGGGGATTCCTGAAACACAGCAAGGGTGTTCAAAAGGTAGTAAGTGGCCACAAAAACCTAGGCATGTATCTGTAAGAGTGAAATGCAACCAAATACAGATCCTGAAATGTGTGCATCAAATTACCGGTAGTGGGTGTTAAATTTTCCCAATCATGGAACTAGGGGAAATACTGGTATTCCCAGGGGAGCTAATGAGTCATCTGAGCACCTTTTGCTGACATCTTTCCTGGTGTCCCGGACTCTTCCAGATGGCAGGAAGTTCCTGCTCAGCCTCTGGCCGGGCCTTTCTCCACGAACTGACCCTTGCTACTGTGCAGGGGTCAGCTGCCAGGCCAGCGGGGACAAGGACTCACCTACACAGGTATAACCTGCTCTCCATTAACAATCTGGAAATGTAACTGACACATAGTGGGGTAAAGAAGAGGTTTCCAGCCTTGTTACTCTGTATCTCCTAATTATTAGGTAAAGGGAAACATTATAATTGAGTTATGAAACAACTAAATAAAAATAGAATACCTGACAGAGAGCTGCTTTACATGACGTTTCTACATAAGAATAAACAATCCGTTCTTTGTAGAGCTTAAAATAAAATAAAAAAAGGTTAGCTTTATTCTATAAACTACAATCTCTTGTTGTAACTAGACTAGTGCTTGTATTTGTTGACATCTTGATTTATAAAAACCTGAACAAGTTCAGTTTCAATAATTCTTTGTGTTCAAGGAACACAAGAGAGGGGGGAAAAAGATTGATGTCTGCCCCTAAAAATGGCATATGCAAAAGATTTAGAATTCTCTTTGTTCAACTCTGGGTCAGATTTCATGAAAAAGGGATTGAAATTCCTTTTGCTCCCATTCTTCATGCATGTATGGAGGTTTGTGTTCCTAATGAGCACCAAGAAGCTTCCTTGCACAGAACTTTGTCTTTGAAAGATAAAATAACCTGTTTCCCTCAACTCTTCTCCATCCTGTTTCTCTGTTATTGACACACCCTCCTCAACCACAACAAAGAATGTGTGCTAATTGATTCACTGTTGAAAAATTCAATTTAATGCCTAGAAGTGGTGGCATGTGCTAAGTAATCAAAGTTGGACCTGAGCTGGGGAATAAAGGGGAGACTGGGTTCTGTTATCATTTTTTAACACTGAATCACTATAGGGAGGTAAAAGTAAGAGTAATTGTGTTCATGAAATGGCAAACAAGTGGTTCACCATACATTCAGATTAATGAATTTGGTGTTGTAATGTGCTTTGAGACTCTTTGTTTAGAAAGAAATATAACAAATGGAAGTGGTAATATAAAAATAAAACAATTTGGAAAGAATCCCATGTAAGCCATGCTTTTTCATAAAATGTTAGTAAGTAAAAAAAAAAAACAAAACAAAGGAATATTCAAAGTACAGGTTCTAGTGAGGTAAAGCAACCAGATGAGTTAGAGAAAAACTCTCTATTTGTGTTATTTACAGAGAAACTCCCCTTCTCTAAGTAGCCCCTTATCCTAAACGCATGTGATTCTTATAATGCAGTGCCCCCCTTATCCATATTTGCATGTGTAATTCACTTTCCTACTATCGTCCATGGCTTGTATCACTAGAGTAACAATTACAATTATTTTTAAATTATTATTATTATTATGAGACAAGACCTCACTCTGTTGCCCAGGCTGGAGTGCAGTGGTGCAAATATGGCTCACTGCAGCCTTGACCTTCTGGGCTCAAGTGATCCTCCCACCTCAGCCTCCTGAGTAGCTGAGATTACTGGGATTAAAGGCTTGTGCCACTATGCCTGGCTAATTTTTGTATTTTCTGTAGAGATAGGGTCTCACTATGTTGCCCAGGCTCGTCTCAAACTCCTAGCCTCAAGCATTCCTCCTGCCTTGACCTCCCAAAGTGTTGGGATTACAGGCATGAGCCACCACACCCAGCTGAGATTATTTTTTAAATGCTCTTTTCAGCATAGCACATTCACTTTTGCTACAGGTTCCATTTTCAAGCAAGGCATTAAACCTAATTGCTGATTCAGGCTTAGCATACCAAAATCTTGTAGATAAACAGTACTTTACAGATTACTCAGAGTCCCCCTTCTGTAAATCAGTTTCGGAACCAGAGAGGATGAATTAGGGCTCAAGAATACCCACAAAGTTGTGAGATGATTTAATGGATTATCCCAGTCCCGGAGCTGAGAGGGCCAAGAAACAGCCCCATGTTGCTGTTGCCTGGTGACATGTTCTGCCCCATCACATGACACGGATGACGGAGAAATATGGTAACTAACATTTATGCTCTTCCTGCTCTTTTTTCTTGCTCTTCTATGGAATCAATGACTTATTTTTATTTATGGCATTATAGAGACAGCAGATGACATTTCATGCTTTGTTAACAGAGGCATGCCCTTCATTTTTGCCAGTAGGAATATCAAGTAACAGCTAATATCTTTGAACCCAAAGTTGCCAGGAAATGTGAGGGCAAAATTTTCCCCTACTGCACTGTTTCCACGTCAATCAGACACCACCTGGAGCTCAAATGTGACCATGGCCTACTGTATCCTGATTATCCAGTCTATTACATTTCAGAGTTCTTTTTATTTCCCTCTGTCAATCCCATCTTTCTCTTGGCCACTGCGCTGCTCCTCCACCTCACTGAAGATCTAGAAGGAGAAAAAAAGTGAAATTAGTTTATTAATTGTGCTTTATGTTGGGGAAAATTATTTGGATCAAAGTATTTTGCAAAAAAAGTAGGGTTTGAACATTATCTGTGGGTTTACATCTTTATCCCTATTAGAAAACCAAGTTAATTAAGAAATAAGCCAGGCTTGGTGGTTCACACCTGTAATCCCAGCACTTTGGGAGGCTGAGGCAGAAGGATCACTTGAGGCCAGGAGTTCGAGACCAGCCTGGCTAACATGGCGAAATTTTGTCTCTGTTAAAAATACAGAAAGTTAGCCAGGCATGGTAGCGCATGCCTGTAATCCCAGCTACTTGGGAGGCTGAGGCAGGAGAATATCTTGAACCTGGGAGGTGGAAGTTGCAGTGAACCGAGATCACACCACAGCACTGCATTCCAGCCTGGGGGACAGAGTGAGACCCTGTATCCAATAATAATAATAATAATGGTACTTTTAGATGTACTTACTAACAAAAGCCTTACTGTTTTCAAAGCTCTTTCACGTAATTATTTATTCTGATCTTCCTAAAATTCCTGTGACATATGTTGAGCTGATATTATTTATTTTTTATTTTAATATCATCATGAATTGTCTCATTTAGTAGATGAAAAAACTGAGGACAAAAATGGTTGAAGCTTGCTTGAGAATACCTAGCTAACAGTCATGAAGTTGAGACTAGATACCAGCTCTTCTGACCCATGGTCCTAGATGCTTTCCGCTTGATCGTCTGCCTCTGCTCTCTGGACAGTCGCACAGTTCTTAGCTGGAAGGGTCTTATATACAATTGTCCCCTTCACAACCTTCTAGGTTCCAAAACTGCTGTTGTAGAACTTAGAATGCATTGTCCCACTAGAGCAATCATGCCTATGTTCTATAAACCCCTGTGTCCATTCTCAAAAATCTAGGATTGATCCACAAGAGTTAAGTACGTTACTTCAAAACAAAATATGCTTCACAGAACAATATTCCCTCAAAAAAGTTTCAAGGAAAAAAGTTTCAAGGTCAAATAAGTTTGGGAAGTACAGCATATCATACATTCCTCTCAGAGATTCATAATGTACATTTGCATATTAAAGGCTTTAAGTTTTCTTTAATGAAAAGAAAACTGCTTAAAATGGTTCCATTGAGAATTCATCAACTTTCTTTGATTTTGAAATCTTTCTAGTGAGTAAAACATACGAACACCCCAAACTACAGTTCCCCAAAACACGTTTTGGAAATTGCTGCTATAGAAAAATAAAATGCATGACGATTTAAGATATTTGGAGCACTTTTTCCGCTGTGAGATTAAGGGTTACCCTGAAGGCAAGAGTGATGTTGGTGATCATTCCCTTGGTATCAGTCAGAGACTAGAATTAGTGATGGATGTTGTTGGGACATACAAAGCAGAGCCAGACGTGGAAGGATAAGGAACACAATGATAACGGTGAGGAATGATGCCTTGGAACACTGAGACGAGACTAGGAGGACAGGCTGGAGACACATAAATGGTGAGTGACAAGACAGCGGCTAGCCTGGGATTTGTCCTGTCTTCCTCGTTCTTCTCCCTCCTCTGATCCTGCCACTATAGACACACTCCTGGACAAAATCAAGACTGGGAAGCAGGGATGTGGCAGAGGCACAGAGGGGTGGACCCAAGCATTGAGGGCTGCCATGGAAGGAGAAGACCAGAGGAGAGAAATGCCAAGCAGCTGGAGCAAAGAGGACATCTGGCAGGAGTAACTGGCTTCCAATTGTTCTTCTCAGGAAAGGATGAAAACCAGAGGCTGCTTTTGTACCCTATGTCCTCCAACAGTCGGGTGACCATCCAATTTGTCATCCATACAAAGACACTTTTGCACTATTAATCACCATGTGAGGACAACAGATGTAAACTGAGACTATTCCAGGCATGCCAAGATATGTGTTCACCTTATCCAATATTAAATGATAGTTGAAAGTATGGAGGAGTTATTTGGAGATTGTGGTGGTTCCTTTTTGAACTATGAACCATGGCATTCAGAAAAAAGAAAAGATAAGGAAGTATGTATTGATAATGTTAGTTATAATGACTTCCACTTTAAATAATTTATTTAGCCAAAAATGTTTTCATGACCCCATTCAGCAAGCATGTATTGGGCATCTGTGATGGGAAAAGCACTGTGCTCCGTCCTGTGGGCGATGTGGAGATAAGCAATACACATTATGCTCCAAAGGAGCTTCTGGTCAACACAGTGAATTAGGGGATGTGCTCAAATAGACAAGTTGCAAGTCAATGATCACAGATGGTTATCAGAGCACTAAGAACAAAATTCTGGGAAGTTCTGAGGAGGGGAGGCTAAAGGACACTTTGGAGATTTGACCATGCTTGAACTAGGCCTGGGGGACAAGCTGATTATTCACAGTCTGGGGGCACAGGGAAGGGGAGATAGACCTTTCCAGGTGGCAGGACAGCAGATGCCCAGAAGAGTGTGTTTGAGGTGCTGATGGTGCAATTTGGCAGCAGTAGAGGATCCATGAAGAGGACAAGTGGGAGGTGAAGTTCAGAAAGTTAAGCTGGGCAAGCCGGTGTAGCGACTTAAATGCTAACATACAGCAAATGGATATAATAAATTCAAGAAATAATTGAAAACTTTGATTATGTAGTAGCAGACTAGGACAACCACAAAGTAGAACGGCAGCTCCTTACTGCTCTGGAAAACTTTGGAAATGTTGGGGCCAGCTCCGCACCTTTACAAGGTTGAAGCCAGAAAGCTGAGGGACTTCGAAACATATGAGTTAAATATAAATATAAAGATTCTTATCAAATCTAGTTTAGGCACTCGTTTTAGCTTTCTATTTCTGCTGTAAAACATTGGCTGGGCGCGGTGGCTCACGCCTGTAATCCCAGCATTTTGGGAGGCCGAGGCGGGCGGATCACGAGGTCAGGAGATCAAGACCATCCTGGCTAACACGGTGAAACCCCGTCTCTACTAAAAATACAAAAAACTAGCCGGGCGTGGTGGCAGCGCCTGTGGTCCCAGTGAGCCGAGATCTGGCCAGTGCACTCCAGCCTGGGGGACAGAGCGAGACTCCGTCTCAAAAAAAAAAAAAAAAAAAAAAAAAATTACCAGAGATTTACTAGCCTAAAACAATGCAAATTTATTCTTCTACAGCTCTGTGGGTTAGAAGCCCAACATGAGTTTCAATGGGTTAAAATCAAGGTGTCAGCAGGAACATCCTTCCCTCAAGCCTCTAGAGAAGTTTCTTGAGGCCTGAGAGAAGTCTCTACAGGTCTGAGGGAAGAATGTTCCTGGGTTTTCTCCAGCTTCTACAGGCTACTCACATTCCTTGGCTCGTGGCCCCAGTCCTCCATCTTAAAAAGCAGCAATGGTGGGTGGAGATTTCACACATCCTATCACTCTGACCTCCTCTTCTGACTTCCTCTTCACTTTTAAGACACTTGTGATTATATTTAGCCCATATGAGTAATCCCAGAGACTCTCCCTGTCTGTTGATTAGGGACCTTAATTCTCCTTTGCCATGTAAGTAACATATTCACAGGTTCACAGGTTCATGAGATTAGGATAGGAACATCAGGAACATCTTTTGGGTGCGGGGCGGCTACTATGCTGCCTACCATAGCAACCTAGCAGTCAGGATCTTCCATGATTTTTTGACTCTCCCACAACCCCTGCCCCAAGCATGGGCAAATTGCTTCATCCTGTATTCCTTAAGGCACCTGTAATACCCATTGCTGTATATAACAGACTTCTACTGAAGATGTGTGGATCACCAAGGGTGATCACAGTATCACAGAAAAGCACTTACATTTGAATATAATGTCTTTTTGCTCTAAGATTTTTGGGAGTTTTTTTTAATAGCTATTTTCCCCATTGGTCTGCCCACTCTCCCCATCTCCAGGGAATTTTTCCCTCTTATTCTCTCTTCTCCAAGCCCCAGGCCTGCCAAAATACCTCCCTCCCAATCCTCACTGGAAATGGAAAATTCCTGTTACTTTATTATTTAAAGCAATTTGGCTTGGTTTATCTTAGCTTTTCCTATCCAGGCCAAATCCTGGGCCTTCCCCTTCATAACCAAAAAGATCCATCAACATCTTCTGAGACAAATTCTGTGTCTGCAGTCTGTTTTAATTCTTTTTAATAGGTACTCTTCTTCTCCCTACATGCTATCAGAGAAGACTTTAATACCAATTTTAGAAAGAGCATTCCCTTTCCATTACAGGCAGGTGACCTTCTGAAGTATGGAGACTAATTGGACGGTGGTTTACAAAGTAATGAAACTAACAGGCAAGTGATCACCTGGGATAGTGAAACCAGCCTGAGTCTAGGAATCAAGAGAGCTGGGTATTTTCTCCAGTCGTGCCTCAAATGACCTGGGGACTTTGTGCAAGTCACAGTCTCTCTGAGTCACCATTCTGTCATGTGTAAAATAGGAAAGTTGAATTCGATGTTCTCTGGGTTCCAAAATTCTAGTTGGTTAGATTATGTGCTTTGCACTTTCTTGACGTAGAGTTTGGCTCTTGAAGAAATCAGCTCTAAGCAATCTAGGTAATATTCAGCCTGTGGGTCACTCCTAAAAATTTAGAGGACTTTGATGAAATGATGAAGCTGGAATTACATATTAAAGACATACTTTTTAGTGCCTTAGGGATCTCTGATCATACTGTAAATGCCTCATTGAATTAGTGGCGTTTATGTTTGTAGCCGGGGGAGTTTGACATAATAAGCAGTTGAAAACAACCAGTGTCACATGGGCTTCTGAGACCACAGAAACTCTGCTACTGTGATATCTGGTGTAATCTCCTGGGATTACACTCAATTTGGGGACCCTAAGGTTTTTCCTGTATTATTAAAAGGGCTGTTGGGATGGTAGCCAACCTGTAGAAGCCACAGTGACTGACTGAAAAGAAAAATATGACAAGAATCAGAGAGTTCTGGGGCAAAGATTAATTTAGAGGTTGCATATGGGATGGAAAGAAATAGTGGCAAATAGGCAGCAGGAAAACCAATTAAGAGACTATTGTAAATGTTGTCATAATAAAAATGTAACAGGATGCTGGATGGGACTTTTCCTGTTGTCTCAGGGTTTCCGCTGAAGCACCAGGGCTGGAGACAATAGGCAGTGGGAATCTGCTCATTCTCATGACAGTTCCTGAGCACATCAATATGGGACTTGCTCACCAGGTTTTTGACTGTGTATTCCATCATGCTCTCATCCTATTTATATGGGAAATTAGTGAATCATTAAAGAGAAGACTCTGACGTCTAAGGCAGTTTGGGAAAATGGAAAGTGCTGTGGTTTCTCTCTCCCCTCAAATCACATGCTCCCTGGAGTTTAAAGAACAGAGGCTCATGCCTGACTCTTGACTAGAGGTGGGCAGGGACAGAGAGGACAGCAATGGGAGAGCCTGATCTTCCAGAATTTGACAGGGAAAGGCAGGTGAATTTCCTCTAAGTTCAACAGACAACCTGGAAGGTAGCTGGGTTCCAGGACTGCACGCTGGACCAGAGAGTATTGCTTTCTTGGGAGAAAAGTGTGGTGTTTGACATTCTTAACAGTGACCAGATGGAGAGGTGAGAGTCTCAGAAGAACCCACAAAAGTGTTCCATGAAAGGAAAGGCCAGCAGATGGACAGTTGCCTGGATGGAGGCCATTTGAGAGAGTCCATCAGGAGAGAACTGAAAAAGAAGTATGAGGACAGCAGCTATCATCTCCTCTGGTTGTCCATGCTGCCCGCCAATCCTGCCCCACGCCACTATCCTATCCTCAACCCTAAAGGAGCCAGAGGCAGGTGACAGAGAAGGTAGAACCAGGAGGGCCAAGGAGCAGATCCCGCGCTGCTGCCTCTGCTGATCTGTGGGATCCCTGGCCTGGCCTGAGCTGAGGAGAGGGGAAATGCTTTCAAGTGGGTGGAAAATGGAAGTTTTGATTTAGGTTGGACTAGATGTTTTCAAATTCTAAAAATGAACTGTTGTCTAATATCCTCAAGTAACAGGAAAATACACAGAATCTGCCTGAGGTATCATCCAGGAGTAGGAAAGGGAGGTAAGACAGAGCATGTTTGAAGGCATGAAATTTAAAAATAAAACTACTTTCTGTTCGTACCTCATAGAGTCCAGATCCAATAATGACATGATATGAAAGCAATAATAAACAATGAAAATAGCAGCAATAATAAGAAAAACCATCTGTTGAGCATTTACGATTGTGCCAGACTGTTAGATGCTAAAAATGCATTAATTTACTTAGTCCTTCCAATAATTCCATGAGGTACCTGCTACTATTAAATTTAATCCCATTTAGCAGATTTGAAACTGAAGCTCAAAGAGGTTAAGTAATCTGCCACAAAATAGTGTCAATAAGTGGCTAATTTCATATCCCATAATCCATTTAAAACTAGAATAGGGTGGCAGTTATAAAAGCAGAAGGAAGCAAAAAGTGAAAGAAGTCTATGTGTTTATCATTCTAGTCAGGATGTCATAATTGGCAAAAGGTGGTGATGGTAACACTTTAGTTATTATACAGCCCACAAGTAACATTTGTTGCTAAATAAAAACTAATAAATGCACATGTTAGGTAATTTGCTTTTGTTGGGTTGTTGTGTTTGTTTTGATTTGATTTGTTGTTTGTTTTTGTTTCTTAAGAAATGTTTCTTGGTCATTTTGAAATTCCTTCTCTGGAATGCAACTAATATATTAATTTGTCATTTATGCCATGTAGATGTTCTATTAGGGTATTTGATGGAAATAACTGAGCGCATGTTCATTGTTTTAGTGATGATGTAGCAGCTTAAAATAGACACCTAAATTCAAGAACCGCTTCTACACTATGAACTCCTTGAAGTAGGGATCTTATTTTCCTCCTCATTGAGCTCTAACCTGCATACTCATGAGGTGTGGATGCTTATTAATCTAGGACCTTTTCATTGAGAACCTGCTAGGTTCCAGGCACTGAGTTTTCTGTGCATATGCCAGCGCACACCTCTTTATGGGTGTGTTTTGTAGCCTCGGCCACACCCTTTCTGCCATCTATAGACAATTCTGGCTTTTGCTCTGCAGCTTCTCCTCTACTCTGCTCTCTGAGGCGAATCAGACTTTTTCCAGGTTCCTAGGCATTTCTGATGCAGAATTAAGAGACCTGGAGCCAGAGGGACAGAACTAATGAGGTGGGAGGAAGGGGAAGGAAAGGAAAGATTAGCCCTAGGAGAGCAGGACTTTGGGGAGAAGGATGAGAGAAAGGCGTGGCCATTCATGTTTCTCCCAATCAATTTGTCATAGATTACAAACAGGGTATCCTTTATTGTGCTCTAAGAAACCCAGGTAAAGAATGTGATTTACTTCTGTTTCCAGCCTCTGTCTCTTCTCCAAGAGAGGACCAAGTAGGTCCCAGTTTACATATATATTATTTCTAATACTTAAAACACCCTGACAGTGTAGGCATTATTGTTTTTAATTTCCAAGTGAAGAAAGAGCCTTAAAGCAGGCCAGTCATTTTCTCAGGGCTCCCCAGCTAAAGCTAGGATTTGAATCCAGTTCTGGTGAGCCCAAAGCCTGCTGTCCTTCTGCAGTGCCACACTACGTCCCCATAACCATCTCTTGAATTGAGCTGAATCAAAATGCTTCCCTTGTGAGGGGCCTCTATTTATTCTGGTATCATACACAAACGAGCATGGCTTATTTCTGATATTTGATTCAGAAGAGAAAAGCTTAACTACTATCCTGGAAAGCAGGCCTGTCTTCTGTACTAAGCTTGCCTGTGGGCTTGATGGTTCATTTTGGAATCCAATCACTCTGCACCTAGGAAATGGCAATGTTTACCACAAAAGGTTCAGCAAAGACTGTTGCTAAAATTGCTCTGTGACCATTCATGTTTCTTAAAATCAATTTTTTGACCAGGTAGCTGCCTGATGCACAGAAGTGAGAAGGAAAAGGTTTCTTGAAACTGCCAACCAAGTTACCCCAGACCTTTCAATGGCTGGATAGTAAACAAAAATATATGCACTTGTTTTGGTGAATTATTATCTTAAATGGCTTGAAGGAATGTTCTCATGCTCTATTGCCATAGAAACCATGATAAAATTTCTTATAAATACTTCAGAAACAGGACTACCCACTCCCATGGAAAATGGATAGTGTATACAATGGTCCTCCAAGGAAATAAGTGACTGTGTGACAGAAGATAATACAACTCATTAAAAGAAATCTTTTTACGATCCAAGTCATAATGAATGAACTGTGTGTAGGAACAGGAAAGGGGAAAAAAAATGAATCTGACAGTCATATGAGGTGGTTTTGGACTGGTGTTCAGACACCATTTTCCAAAGTTGCATAAACTTTCTTTCTTACTGAGGAAACATTCCGTAGGCATTAACAGTGAAGTGACTGCATCTATATTCAGAGAGGACATGCACAGAGCCATTATGGACCAGACAGGAATTGTATAAAAATGATTTGACAAAAAAGTCAGTCTGCTATGCCAAAATCCAGAGTGCTCTACCTCAAGGTGAATCATATTTAATTCCAAAATGTCAAGTAGATTTAGCCATTTTAATCTTTTTGTTCGATTAAAACTTGATACCTTTATAAAAAGCTAAAGAAACTGACTGGAATTACAGACTCCAGCACTGATAAATTGTGTGATCTTGGGCGAGTTGCTTGGATTCTCTAAGCCTCAGTTTCCTCATTTCTAAACTGAAGGTGGTGCTTATATTTATGCCAGGATTAAGTCAAATAACCCAGGCAAAGCTCCCCACACTGTTTTCAGCATTCAGTAAGCACTCAATGGTAAGTGTTAGAAATTACTTATCAAAAGTAATAATAAATATAATAACTGATAAGTTTTCACAACTCATCAACATATAGTGCTAATTTTTTCATTCTGTTTTCCCCTTGAACTCATAGACAATATCTGACCTTAAATAATTGAAAAGAATGTGCTTAGAGAGGAAGCAAACACCGATCTGAAAGTCACAGTCCATGCAGTTTCTACATTGCTCTGACCTTTCTGATATTGGTGGATCCGGAACATTCAAAGTGCCATGGGCATCCTTCTTGCAGTATTTCCTCCTGATGTTTGAAAAGAAAGTCTGTTTTCATAAGACCTTGGGCCTGATTTCCAGTGGGAAAAGGGCTGAAAAAAATTTGGCTTCATTTCCAAGTATCTTTGCACATTTCCCCAATTGCACAGAACCTCCAAGCTTCCCCAGATTACCTCGTTTCAATGACATGGAATCTTTCAAAGGGAATGTAATAATTCCACAGAGGACTTAGCATTTCTGACAGCCTACCTCCCACTGTCCTCAGAGCTTCATAAATTATGCTGCCTCTGAATGTGAGCTGGGCAGCACCATTTTCCTGGCCCCTTGCGTGATTCATGGTTTCTCTTAACTATGTCAGTGCCTTGTCAGCAAAGCTGTTCCTTTTGGACAGAGTGTGATGTGATCTGCTTCTTGGAGGACAGCTTGCTAATTATGTACTGATTTTATATACTGATGATTTTGTTTTACAATTTCAAGGTAACTAATAACTATTAACTTTAGAAATTACTTCCAAATTCAGAAAACATTACCATTTAATTAACAATCTGCTCTCTGCAATACACTGTGACCTGAGAAACCACTCTAATGGTAATACACTGTTATCATTAAAATTAACCAACAAACCAAAAGAATGGTGCTGCTAAGGTCAGATATGGAGAGACAATAATTAAGAGAAAGTGAAACTAAAAACAAGTATCAGACCAAAAGATCAACACAGCACAGACATCCACTGTGCCAGCTTCCCTGTTTTGCACTGCCAAAACAGCTCCCTCCTGACCTGCAGTTCTGCAGAATTCCAAACCTAGGCCCTTCTGGAGCTCAGGGCTGAGAAAATGTGTTGTGTGGTTTAGTAATGGAGGCTCAAAGCAAAGTGGATAAAACATTCCTGAAAATGACATGCCTCTAAAGTTCCCTCTGAGGTATCTATGATCTTTACATATGAGAATGAGCTATACATTTTTATGAATAAGTTTTATCTTTTCCCAGCCTTCAGAACTTCCCACAAGTCTTTCAAGCTACACAGGCTCTTCCTGACTTAGGAAGCTTCCACTCAGGGACGTTTGGTGGAGGTTGTTCATCCCAGCACTTTGGGGGCCTTCCCAGCATTGCCCTTGCCCCTGGGTCCACAGGGAGCGTCTTGTCATTGCCAGATGCTTCTTTAGAGCTAGGGAATGCAGAATTGGGAGAAAGAGGAGAAGAGAAGAAGGAAAATGGTACAAGGGATATATCTAGGAAAAAAGGTTTTCAGGATTTAGAGAAGAGAATTCTTGAAAAGCTACAGGATGAAGTCAAGAGGGGTGCAAAAGGAGGCTGTGGACTGTGTGCTGACAGCATGGTGTTGGAGAAAGGCAAATAAATAACTCAATCAATTATTTTGAAATTACCTTTAAGGTACTGGCTATGTTTCTTGGTCAACATGACTACCTTGAGATTAGACCTCTTGAATTTCAGCCTCAGGAGAATTTCTTTGGGAATGATTACTACAGACAAAAAGTTGGCACTACTTGGTTCTACTGCCAGAGTCCATCTGACTTCCGAGGCTTAGACACAGGAACCCTAGAGTTAGTATCCTACAAGGCTCCCTGCCCAACTCCCAGCTCCAGCTGTTGCTCAAGCTCCTCCACCAGTTCCATCCCGGGTCTCTCTCCTTAGAGTGTATTAAGAGATCCAAGGCTTACAGAGAATAAAGGCATAGGGATTGTGCTTCCTTAGAAGGGTTTAAAAGTTGGCCCAGGACAGGCCGGGTGTGGTGGCTTATGCCGGTAATCCCAGCGCTTTGGGAGGTCGAGTGGGGAGAATCACCTGAGGTCAGAAGTTTGAGACCAGCCTGGCCAACATGGTGAAACCTCATCTCTACTAAAAATACAGAATTAGCCAGTCATGGTGGCGCATGCCTGTAATCCCAGCTACTCGGGAGACTGAGGCAGGAGAATCACTTGAACCTGGGAGGTGGAAGTTGCAGTGAGCTGAGATCATGCCACTACACTCCAGCCTGGGCAACAAGAACAAGACCCTGTCTCAAAAAAAAAATAAAAATAAAAATAAATAAATAAATAAAAATTGTCCCAGGACAGAAGGCTAAAAGCCATCATGGGTTAAGTAGGGTTTTTTCAGGGTTTTTTTTGTTTGTTTGTGCTTGGCCTGATAATCTACCATTTTAAACATTGTTTCTGTTGGAAAAAAATGTGTTTTGATATCCCCAAAGTGGGTATATACAGGGATTTTTAAAACAATGCCCAAAGTAGGTCTAGGATTGTCATTCAATGCTGCTTAGGTTACGTTGATGTTGATTTGGCTTAAGTTTTATTTTCAAAGGACAGAGTCACCATTTATATTTTTAAAATATGTGTATGTAGGTATGAATACAAATAAGAGTATTGGATATACACCAAGATGTTAATAATAATCTTTAGGTTGTAATATTATAACTGATACTTTCTTCTCTATATCTTTATATTTTCCAGAATAAGAAAACAATGAGGATTTTTCATTTTTAAGAAAGCAAATAGGCTGGGCGCGGTGGCTCAAGCCTGTAATCCCAGCACTTTGGGAGGCCGAGACGGGCAGATCACGAGGTCAGGAGATCGAGACCATCCTGGCTAACACGGTGAAACCCCGTCTCTACTTAAAAAAATACAAAAAACTAGCCGGGCGAGGTGGTGGGCGCCTGTAGTCCCAGCTACTCGGGAGGCTGAGGCAGGAGAATGGTGTAAACCCAGGAGGTGGAGCTTGCAGTGAGCTGAGATCCGGCCACTGCATTCCAGCCTGGGTGACAGAGCAAGACTCCATCTCAAAAAAAAAAAAAAAAAAAGAAAGCAAATAACATTGAGAAACAAAATTTACAATAGATTCAAAAAACATTGTAAATACTTAGGAGTAACTTAATAAATGGAGTGCATAACTTCCATGCTGAAAAAGGATACAATATTGCAGAGAGAAATGAAAACGGATTTAAATAAATAGAGAGGTAACATGTTCATGGATTGAAATACTCAATGGTGTCATAATGTCAATTCTTTCCAAAGTGATCTATAGATTCATTGCGATTTCAGGCAAAATCCCAAGAGGCTTTATTGTAGAAATTCATAAGCTGATTCTAAAATATGCAGTCATGTGTCACTTAATGACAGGTATATGTTCTGAGAAATGTGTCACTAGGCAATTTCATCATTGTGTGAACATCACAGAGTTTATTTACACAAACCTGGTATAGCACACTATACACCTAGGCTATGTGGCATAGCATATTGTTCCTAGGCTACTAACCTATACAGCTTGTTGCTGTACTGAATACTACAGGCACCTGCAACACAATTGTAAGTATTTGTATATCTAAACCTGTCTAAACTTAGAAAGAGTACAGTAAAAATAAGGTATAAGAGATAAAAAATAGTATTCCTGTATAGGGCATTTACCACGAATGGAGGTTGTAGGCCTGGAAGATGCTCTGAGTGAGTCAGTGAGTGAGTGGCAAGTGAATGTGAAGGCCTAGGACATCACAGTACACTACAGTACACTATGGTAGACTTTTTTTTTTTTTGAGACAGAGTTTCACTCTGTCACACAGGCTGGAGTGAGGTGGCGTGATCTTGGCTCACTACAACCTCCACTTCCTGGGTTCAAGCGATTCTCTTGCCTCAGCCTCCCGAGTAGCTGGGATTACAGGCACATGCCACCACACCTGGCTAATTTTTTGTATTTTTAGTAGAGATGGGGTTTCACCATATTGGCCAGGCTGGTCTCGAACTCTTGACCTCAGGTGATCCACATGCCTGGGCCTCCCAAAGTGCTGGGATTACAGGTGTGAGCTACTGCACCTGGCCCACTACAGTAGACTTTTAAAACACTGCACACTTAGGCTATGCTAATGTATTAAATTTTTTTTCTTTCTTCAATTATAAATTAACCTCAGTTTACTATGACTCTTTAACTTTATGAACATTATAAGGTTTTAACTTTTTGACTGTTTTATAATAACAGCTTAAAACACAAACATATTGTACAGCTGTACAGAGTATTTTCTTTCTGGCCAGGCACAGTGGCTTATACCTGTAATCGCAGCACTTTGGGAGGCCAAGATAGGTGGATCACTTGAGGCCAGGAGTTCAAGATCAGCCTGACCAATACGGCAAAACCGCATCTCAACTAAAAAGAAAATGGAAAATATAGCTGGATGTGGTGGCACACACCTGTGGACCTAGCTATTCAGGAGGCTGAGACTTGAGAATTGTTTAAGCCTGGGAGGCGGAGGTTGCAGTGAACTGAGATCATGCCACTGCACTCCAGCCTGGACAACTGAGCATGACTGTGTCTCCAAAAAAAAATTTCTTTCTTTGTAAACTTATTCTACAAGCCTTTTTTATTTGTAAAATTTTCTTTTTTCTTTTTTCTTTCTTTTTTTTTTTTAACTTTTGAAACTTTTTTGTTGAAAACTAAGACACAAACACACACATTAGCCTAGGCCTACACAGGATCAGGATCATCAATATCCCTGTCTTCCTCCTCCACATCTTGTCCCACTGGAAGGTCTTCAGGGGCAATAACAGTCATGGAGCTGTCATCTCCTATGATAACAATGCCTTCTTCTGGAATACCCCCTGAAGGGCCTGGCTGGAGCTGTGTTACACTTAACTTTGTTTTTTATGTTTAATAAGTAGAAGGATTATGCTTCAAAATAGTAAAAAGTGTGGTATAGTAAATGCATAAAACAGCGACGTAGTGGTTTATTATCATTACCAAGTATTATGTACTGTACATAATTATACATGCTAGACCTTTATATGACTGGCAGCACAGACGGTTTGTTTACACCAGCATCACCACAGACACTTGAGTAATGCGTTATGCTGCACTGGCTATGATGTCACTAGGCCATAGGCATCTTTCTGCTTCCTCTATTATGATCTTATGGGACCACCTTCTTATATGTAGTCATCGACCAAAACGTTTATCTATGGCACATGACTGTACAGAAAAAAAACTGTTGATGTTTCCTAACTTTCCATTCCTCGCAGGTTATGACTCCTGCTGCTGCTTTTTACTGGGCCCTGCCTTCTTCCTCTGGTTCGGTAACAGGGCTCCCATTTGGAAACTGGTACGAAGGCCCCAGTTGCCTACCCAGAAACAGCCTCAGGTGTTGTATGGGCAAACCTTACCCTTTGCCTCACGTGGTTGAGCCTATTTGAGAACATCTTAATAAAATGTTTCCTGATCAGTATGGACAGAGGGATTTTTATTGTTGGGGTGGCCCAATATTTTCATGTCCCCGGATTTCTCTTTTATTGTTTCCCTTTCTCTGATTCCTTGTCCACCATCTGCTGCTCTCTCATCGTTGTGTGTTTCTTCTTTAACGGCTGGGGGTCAGGTTAGCAGCTGCAGGAGAACTTGATTAGTGCCTTGTCTCTGTGCAGAAGCATTTCCCTGACAGCATTGATCCCAGTTTCACTTTGCAGGCAGCTCCACAGAGAGGCTTGTGCTGCAAGGGAGGTGGACTGTTGTCTGGTCAAGGTGAGTTTGGGGCAGTCTACTAATTCATTCCTCTTTGCTCAGCTGTTAATTTTGCTTAAATAAGAACTGGCTGCAAGTTTTCATTTAAAATCCATTGCCTGACTGAGACCTTGTGATGGCAAGATTCAAAGACAATTTTTATTGCTAAATTATTAGTCCTTTGAAAGAAGGAAAATTTGATGTTTAATATTTAAACAGTTTCTATTTTGCAAAATTATTTGATATCTGAATGTTAACTGTGTAACCATTTAAGGTCCATTTCCACAGACTTTTCCAGACATTTCAAGCATAGAAGAATTTATTTGTAATGTTCCTGCATGAAAAATTGACATCTATTTTCTGCCATGGTGGCCACTGCCAACAGATATGTCCATTAGGAATGAAATAAAGAAACACTTTATATTTTGATGCATTTCAATTTGTCCATTATACCAGATTGTTCCTTTCTTGAGGAAAGGAACAAATTCCTTTCATCTTTAAAATGTTACCACTTTTTTAAGTTTTGGAAAATTTAACAGAATTTAGCACAGGGAAATTGCATTATCTCTGGGCAAAAAAGAATAACTCTGAGCATTTTCGTTTCATTTTTTTTCTTGATTTTTGGTTTGATGTTCAGGAGTCATTTAAAAAAACTGGCATAAATGTGCTCAGGTGTAGACCTGACTAAGGGTTAATTTCTCTATGCATTTTAATGATGTCTTTTAGGACATCCCCACTTTTATGGAGCTGATGCTTCCCTTAACCAAAATGTTCCATCTCCAAAACACTGCACATGATAATTTAAAGGCATATTCTATTACTGTACAAAATTGAACTCAATTACTCTCCAGCCCAAAACAAACTGTTCAACTTTTCCTTTTTGTAGTAGCCATAATTCCTACAAGTTGGTACCATACCAATATAAGAAAGTGAATTCACAAGCTTCCAGTAGAGTACAACACAAAAATTTAAGTACAACACTGAAGCGTGGTACTAGGAAGAGAAGCCAAAGTTCACTGTGGTTCAAATTAACAAATTCATTCACGAATGCTAATTATGAATTAAACTGTAGATTAAAAAGAACAAAACAAAACAACTTTCTTCCATAAATTGTGTACATTTGCGTAGACAAAAAGGTAGCCTAATATGGTGGAAACTAATCAGGTAGAAACCTAGGCTTTGGTCTCTAGTTTACTTTGCCAAATGAGCTTGGGCAAATGATCCAACCATTGGTCATAGTTTCCTTAAGTATAAAATGGGGATAAATTATTCCAGATCGAAGATTATATGAAAACATTCACAAAACTATAAAGCCACATTTATGTATTTTTGGTTTGTGGTTGGAGATGTATTTGAAGTGTCTGCATTACTCAGAGCCCCTTTCTCCAGAAACTGCCCTTACCTATAACCTTTGCTAAAGTGGTAGGCATAGCAGTCATGTTTGTGCCACCCTCCCTAGTGACACTGGTGAACCAGGGATAGACACCTGAGCAAGGACACTCAATAGCAGTGGGGACTCAGATCTTCTCTTGAAATTAAAGAGACTTAAGAGTGTCCTAGATAGCAATATGCTGATCATAAGAAATTGAGATCTATGGTAGCCATGTTCAACCATAAGCATGCTGATGGCAGGCAGAAGGCAATGGAGAATGGAGCAGAAGTACAGAGAGGAGCAATAAGAGAAGAAGCAGATGCCCAGAAAAAAGGAAAAAGTGCCATAGGGTGGCAGGGGAGACAAAGGAAGTACCTTAGTTCTAGGTCCGGTCCTTAATCCAGCCCATGGGCTGTACAATCTTTTTTTTTTCCTAAGATGGCCAGAAGATGGCCCATTTTAACCTCACAATAAAGTCCCTTGGAATGACTCTTCCTCGTAACCAATAGAGCTTAAACAATAATACCACAAATGAAAAGGTCATTACCAAGACCACTGCAGATTTTATTGTACAAAAAGCAGAAGTTTCCAACTGTTCTTTGTAGCTACCAGGATGAAACTCTTCCCAGATATGTTTTTCCAGATGTAAAATACAGATGGGACCATAGACAACAGAGGAACAGGCCCACTTTGCAGCACATAGATTTACTAAGTAGGTTTGAAAATCTACTTCAAACAATATGAGATATTTTCCTCCAAAGTAATTCTCTCCCTCTGAGCCCCCCATATGAAATTTCATAATCCACAGAAAGCAGCACACTATAGTTGGAAACACCATACACTTTAGAGTTAGACCCAGATTAAAGTTCTGGCTCTTCTAAATATGAACTCTGGACTTGGACAAGTTATTTAACCTCTCTTTCAGTTTTCTCTTCTATACATTAAGAGTAACAATATTTCCCTTCCAGTCTGTTGTAAGGAATAAATGAGTTAATTTATGAAAAAAGCTTGGCACATATTAGGTACTCAATAAATGTTAATCTCCTCCTTCCTCTGACTCATGATGTGAGTCCTAGTACTTTACAGCCCATCACAGAATTTTACTCCAAATCAATGAGCATGATTTGGAAGAAAACAGAAATCTCTTTTTGACTTCTTGATCTAGTCAGCCAGAAAGTCTCCTACTATGTAGGCTTAAAATAGCTGTCTTAGTCCATTTGGGCTGCTATAAGAAAATATCATAGACTGGGCGGGTGGCTTATAAACAACAGAAATCTATTTCTCACAGCTCTGGAGGCTGAGAAGTCCAAGATCGAGGTGCTGGCAAATTTGCTGTCTGGTGCTGGCCCGTTTCCTCTTAGATGGTGCCTTCTGTCTGGGTCCTCACATGGTGGAAGGGGAGAATAAACTGTTTGGGGCCTCTTTTATAAGGGCACTAATCCCACACATAGGAGCTCTGATCTTTTCACTTAATCACCCGACAAGGGCTCTACCTCCTAATACAATCACCTTGGGGGTTAGGATTTCAACACATGAATTTTGTGGAGATGCAAACATTCAGACCATAGCAGATTAGAATTGAAAAGAGCACCACAAAGGCCTCCCTCCATTCAGATATGCATATTTTGGTCAACACATCACTTTCTCAGTAAAGTAACATCCGATGCTAATACATGTCCAAGCCCGTATGTGCTTGTATCTACATGTGCTAATAGCACACAGCCAACAGAGTGGCTTTTTTCCCAAATAGATTCAAGATTGACTTGTTAAGTGTATCTGCTCATTTGCATGAAGAAAGCTAGAATGCTTCATGTACTGGGCACACTACTTCAATGTTCAGCTACAAAATCTATTAAGCTCCTTAAGTTATTATTTTGCTTTAAAGAGGAATATTCTTGACAAGGAAATCCTAGAAGAAATGCACTGCATGATATCACAGGAAATGATTCTGGAGGACTGCAATGAGTCCAGCCAAATCATTTCAGACATCTCCACAGCCTGTCAGTCCACGTAACACTACAGGAAAACACATGCGTTCATTAAAATGTCTGATTTCGTACATGTTAGATATAGCAAAGAATCTGCTGGAAGCGGGACTTCGGTAGCCATGACTAGTTTGCACTTTAAGGATTTAGATTGCATATTTTCAACTGAGGAGCACAAAAAGAAAAGAAGACAAGGGGATCATGCTCTACTAGCTACATACAAGCAGAATTAGTCCTTAAGCAACCTAATGAAAAACATACAAGAATCATGAAACCCTAAAGGGGAAGACCCAGACTCTCTCCACCCATCCATGTCTAGTGCCGGTACCAGCCCAAATTACCTTGCAGCAGATACAAAATACAGAGAAATATTTATATCCTAAAAGAAGAGTTTTCTTAAAAAGGAGTCAAAATACTAACTATACCCTAATACATTATATTCTTATGTTAATGTTCTTTTGTGGTTATGAAAAACCATAGCTCCATAAAGAATAGGAACAATGCACTTCCATTTGTATTATTATTCTTACACTGTACACATTACACACTTTTGTAAGAGAGGTATCAACATTTGTAAGAGAGGTATCAACAATGACAAATCAAGTTTAATCAGGTTATTTAAATTGAAGATTTTATAGCACCAAAATTAATAAGTCATAATCCACCAATCCATAGTTTTATACCAGCCTCTGTCTATTTGAGGTCAATTTGGAAAAGTTTTCAAGCAACTACTCTAAACCTAACCCCCTTTTTCATTTTGTTATTTGGTTAGTGTTTAACTAAATAAGTTTATAATATAAGCATTAAGACTCTCTAAAAAAGCATCCCCCCAGCACCCCCCCAAAAAAACCCACACTAATTTAGGTTAAAAACAAAGTAATGGCAGCAAAAGTGTCTTTAAGTTTTGCAATAATCCTTCCAGTACTTTTGCATCCCAAAAGGCTCCAGATGTGACCAGCCACTGCAAAATGGTAAGTTGTTTATCAGCATTCTACAATGGGAACTGGCACCTGTAATTTTACTCTTATTTTGCATCAGCATTATTAAAACCCGTAAAAAAATGACCAAGTGAGGGTTTTGTGTAATCACACGTACACCTTCGGGGTGAAATGCTCTGTTGGCTGCCTGTTGTCCTGAAGGTGACGGTTGTACCAAGCAGCTTCCTTCTCTGTTGTCTGTGTGTAGCTGCTATGAGCCTCCTTCTATAGGGAGTTTCTGCTGGTAGCAGTGACTGGAAAATAATGTTGAAATGTTGTTCTCACAGCCTTTAAAGAACCGACTGTTGATCACTTTTGATGATGCAAAGGATCACAGTGCTTTTCTTCTTCATTCATTTTTTTTCTTGTCTTCATTTTTCTTTCTTTCTCCCTGTTGGTTGCTAATAGTCATCTGTAATTACAAAGAGGCCCCCTGTCCGCCGCGGTCTGGAGTGAAGGTTTAAGAAATAAACATATTTGAATCATGTGATGACAATTAACCACTTTGTTAAGCCATAGATCCCACTTCACCTTTACCACCTCCTCTTAACCCAGAGCTCTGTTCCATCCTGCCTAAGGTTTTCCTCACTGCTTCAGCCTGCTCCCATCTTTCCAGTTGTTTAGAAGCATGACCAGCTGACTTTTGCTTGTTGGCACTTCAACAATGTAGATTACTGGAACTTCGCTTTTGCTTGACTGCTGATTTCCAACCCTATAGAGCAACAAAGTGTAATTTGTTACTGATATAAAATCAACAGGAGCTAGAAATTTGCTTTTTTAAAAAGTTTCTTTTCTTTGTTCCTGTCAAACAATTACCCACTCAGACGCTTGAAAACAGGTTTTTTTTGTTTGTTTGTTTTTTGTTTGTTTTTGAGACGGAGTCTTGCTCTGTCACCCAGGCTGGGGTGGAGTGGCACAATCTCGGCTCACTGCAACCTCCACCTCCTGGGTTCAAACGAATCTCCTGCCTCAGCTTCCTGAGTAGCTGGGATTACAGACGCCCACCACCACACCCGGCTAATTTTTTGTATTTTTAGTAGAGACGGGGTTTCACCGCGTTAGCCAGGATGGTCTCAATCTTCTGATCTTGTATTCCGCCCGCATCGGCCTCCCGAAGTGCTGGGGTTACAGGCGTGAGCCACCGAGCCTGGCCGAAAACAAGTCATTTTTTAAAAAGACTCTTTCTGCAAGTCCTTTGCATACATGTGAAGAGAGACGAGTTGGGAAACTGAGGAGCAGAGGATTTAAGTGACTCACCTAGGACAGCAGAGTGAGTCATCACCAAGCTGAAGTGGGGACTCCGTGTTCCTGACAGCTGATGGTCAGCACGATACACTCGATTATATGGCCTTGGGAGTTAGAGCTCCACAAAATTCTCATTTCTGGTTTAAGCTGGGCTTTGACTAGTTTTGTTTCTGCTTCTTATTAGTGGCAATTAAACATGTGGCGATACATTCAAATAACCACAAGGCCAGGGATGCTCTACGTAAGGCCATCCAGGAACTTCCAATTGCTGTTTGCCGTGCACAGGTATACTGAAGCTTAGCGTGCTAAGAGTATCCAGCAAAACCTAGCGCTACGTTTATTTCCCTGAGTTAGTTTTAAAATTGTCTTGGGCGGATGCAGTGGCTGATGCCTGTAATCCCAGCACTTTGGGAGGCCGAGGCGGGCGGCGGATCACCTGGTCAGGAGTTTGAGACCAGGCTGGCCAACATGGCGAAACCCCATCTCTACTGAAAATACAAAAATTAGCTGGGCGTGGTGGTGCACGCCTGTAATCCCAGCTACACGGGAGGCTGAAGCAGGAGAATCGTTTGAATACAGGAGGTGGAGGCTGCAGTAAACTGAGATTACACCCGTGCTCCAGCCTGGGTGACAGGGCAAGACCCCATTTCAAAAAGAAAGAAAGAAAAAAAAAAAAGGCTGGGCGCAGTGGCTCACACCTGTAATCCCAGCACTTTGGAGGGCCGAGGCGGGCAGATCACGATGTCAAGAGATTGAGACAATCCTGGCCAACATGGTGAAACCCCCTCACTACTAAAAATACAAAAATTAGCTGGGTGTGGTCGCACGTGCCTGTAATCCCAGGGAGACTGAGGCAGGAGAATCACTTGAACCCGGGAGGCAGAGGTTGCAGTGAGCTGAGATCAGGGCACTGTACTCCAGCCTGGCGATAGAGCTAGACTCCGTCTCAAAAAAAAAAAAAAAAAAAAAAAAAAAAGATGGATTAAAGAAGGTTGAGAAAAGGGGCAGAGACTAGTAGACTCGGGTGAAAAGTTGGTGAAGAGTGGGAGTGTTTGAAGATGTATGAAATACATTGCAGCCTGGGTGACAGGGTAAGACTCCGTCTCAAAAAAAAAAATTGTCTTTAGTGTCAGCATGGTCAAAATGTTTACATCCATCCAAACAGCTTATTACAAAACAAATACACCCAGCAGTTGGCCAATCGAGGCTTAATATTAGGAGAGTCTCATTAATATTAAATGTGCAAGGCTGTGAAATGTGTAGGTGAATGGGAAGATAAGAAGATGCAGAGTGGTCACATCCCTATTCGAATAAAAGTGAGACCTCATGCACGACTGACCAGAAGAGAATGACCACGGTGCCCCAGTGACAGCTGTGTCAGGATCCATTAATGTTTCATAACTCACGGGGCCCATTATTAAGCATGCCTCTCCTCAACAGCGTTTGGGGGTTTGACCCCAGTCCTCTGCATGTCACTTCATTTTAAAAGGCTATTTTTCAAATCTGGCGCCATCATCAAAGGTCTCAAAAGATAAGTTATTTAATGGATAACAGAGTATTTTCTAGTAATATTAGTTATTTTAAAGAAATAAGGTGAGACTCCTAAAAACTGGAGCCAAAGAATCCTTCTGACTTGAGTGTGGAGGAATAGACCCTCTCTTCTCCACCGTAAGCTCTCAGTGTAGAAGAGTCCCTTGGGCGAAGGCAGAATCTGAAGAGAATCAAGATCTCCCCCTGAACTTATCAGGAGCCCTAGGAGAAGCCCTGGAACCACCTGTCTCTAATTAATCTCTCCTGTATTCCCTTAGCACTTACACCTCATAATTATATTTATGATTGTAATTGTATTATATTACAGTTCAGATCTCCTTACGATAAATACTATCATAATGAAAACTTCACTATTATAAAAAGATTCCCCAGCCTTAGCCAATAACCTACTTATTTCAGAAATCCAATACAATAAGATTGTATTGAAATACAATCATCTGGATGTTCCTTCAATTATTTTGTAAAGGAATTTGACCTCGCAGCCATATTCTTTGTCATGTGGGAGTGCACGGGCCCTTCCATTGGGTCATAAGATCCTTAACAAAATAGTCCCTAAGACAGTTTCATACACAGTAGATGCTTAATAAACACTAGTACAAGTGAATGATTTGCAATAGATGTGTATTGGAAACTGGATCCCCCAGTATATAGCAAAGGCATCACTAAAATTATTGAACTGCAATTAGCATGGCCTTCATTCTTCATTACCATTTTTATCATTATTTGAATGAATTAAGTGTGAAACTGTAGCCCTGATGTGAAATCTTCTAGACCCTTTGTTCATCCCTGATGCTTCCTTCAAAAAGCAACCAGTTTCATATCAGCTAGTAACAGAAGACCTATTTGTGCCTACATGACTCTGCCAACACTGGCATTACCTGGCTGGTAGTCTTCTGGCCTGTGATATTTATTTCCCTACAGATACAAATTCTTCATTCCTAGTGGAAGACAATTTTACATGGACATTATTGGTCCATTGTATTATATAGTATTATCTATATATACAAGCCATGGCACATATTTGTCCACTCTTTCAGAAATCGACATTTTTAAAAAGATAGTGTCATAGTGGCTACACTGAAAGTAAAATATTTTAAATCAAAAGTTTAAATATGATAAGCAAACACTAATTTATTCTTACTAAATGTGAGCAGGATCTTTGAATCAAGGAAGCAATATGAGTATTAAAACTCCTACCTCTACCTGATGAGAAAAGATCATATTAGAAGATGATGGAGTAGGGGGCTTAATTGTTACCCTCTGAAAGGAGGTTTTTCTGGGCATATGCTGTACATGCTTATCAAGAGAAATATACAACAAGCAAATGGCAGAGCTGGAATTCAAAGCCAGAGTTGCCCTTTACCATTGTGCTACCCTCCTTCCACTCCAGGAACGCCCTTTTGACAACTGAAAACAATTAACATTGGAAGAAATACTCAGTCCCACTTAGCCAATAATGCCCCACAGATTGACAAGAATAGAAAGAAATGCAATAGGGCAGAGTTGTACAAATCTAGGAAAAATAAGTAATTTAGGGCCATATCCTATATCCTTCAATAAAGATGATAATGTGCTGATGGAAAGGAAGGCTATAGAGGTTAATGTTAATGTCAAATTCTTGAATCACTGGTGATTATGAGATTATTAAACAAGTTATCCTTTCTGTACTAGTCTCCTACTTGTATGTCTGGTCAAGTACCCAAAGCTGAAATCCTATATCTAGCCCAAAGGAACGGGCTAAGAGCCCCAAGATCTCTAAGAAAAAGAGCAGCAGCCATGCAATGAAGTATAAACTTTGGAGACAAATTCAGTTATCAATCTCAGCTGTGGTGCTTAGTAACTGCATGACTTTAGGCAAGTTATGTAACCTTTCTGGGCCTCTGCTTCTTTGTTAATAAAATGGGGATGATGGTTACTGGCATGTGGTTTACAGGACTATTTTGAGTAATAAATGACAAAATGCAAAAATCACACTTGTGTATACTACTAATTGCTCAATATTGTTTATTTTAAATAGTTCTTTGTTGACAAACACAAATTTGACATTCACTTCCATCAAAATTATCTTTATACATGACATGCCCAAATCCCTTTAACTAGATTCATTTTTTTTTTTTTTTATTGTAATGCTCTCATTAGAAGAGAGAATCTATTTTGTCTGGAAAAAGAGCTACACTAATGATCATGCAAACTTCATTCTTCAACTTTTTTTTGTAAAATTTTTGTAGAACATACAGGAAATAACACCAAAATTCATTTATGGTGCTTAGCATTATTATTGTAGTTTGATGATTTTCCTTGAAATTGAAAATTTTGTAATAATTTATTAAAGAAAGTTATCATCTGGGCTCTAAAATTCCTTCAGATTCATAGACCTGACAAGAAAGAAAGTCATCAGGAGTGTCGGATAAATAATAAATGGGACTCAGTTTTAGAAGGTGCTTGAGTAATACTGTCTTCAAAGTTCTCAAGAATGAAAGGATGTGCATTGGAATCAAACCAACACATTTACAAGGTGGGGTATTTGCACTGTTGAGGTGCCCCCCTCACCACCCAGGCCACCTGCTCTAGAAGGCCTTCCTGGGCCCTCGACAGCCATTGGGGAGGCACCTGGCCCCTCAGGGCTTTTGCAGTACTTTGCGCACAGTTCACACATAGCAGTTATCACACATACGCCTTATTTTGTTTTGTTTGGGTTTGGTTTGGTTTATATTGCATCCATTGAGATTTTTCTTTAAAAATGAAATCTAAATATGCTGCTGGCCTGCTCAAAATCTCTCTCGTTGATTTTAGGAGAAAAAAAATCATGAACACTTCCACGTGGTGTTTGTTACAAGTCATTTACGGTCGGCCATGCTTCCTTCTCCAGTCTCATCGTTTTCCGCTCTTCCGCTCCTCACCCCACACCCCAGGGAACTGTGAACTGTCGCCTGAGTCAGGCTGTGCTCCCTGTCCCCCTGAGCTTTGGACCTGCTGCTTCCTTGCTGGAATGCTGCCTCGGCCCTCCCGCGCCCCCAACACCAGTCATCTGGCAGGCTGCTGCTAATATCACTTTCTCTGGAAAGCCTTCCCAGACCTTCCTCCCTCAGAACTGGGTGGGCTGACTCTTTCATATCAACCAATATATACCCTAATATCACACTGAAGACTTGGCGATGAAATGCCTGTTTTCTTTCCCTTCTTCCCCACTCAACAGGGAGCTCACTGAGGGCAGACATCAGGTCTTGCTCACTGGTGTAGCCCCAGCTTCTAGCCCATTGCCTGGCTCATAAAAGACCCTTAGTAATTATCTGTTGAAGAGATTAATCTGAATCGACACACTTAAATTCAACAAAAACATAATATTATCTTTCAAATAACAAGGGATATATAACATATGGAGAAAACGCTATCTTCTTGGCAGCTGGTGTGAGAATTCCTTTGTAGGAAGAGGCTTGCTCTGCTATAAACAGCCTCTGATAAGCCTGCTATGAGGTAGGAGCAAGCTTCCTGCTGGGGTCCAGGCTTTGTGCAGAAGAAGAAGACTCTGCCTAATAAAGGAGAGAGAGCAACCAGGTGCAAGGCCAAGGGCTTCCCCAGGGGAGGAAATCAAAGGAAAGAAGATTCTAGCTTACGGCCCAGCTAGAAAAAGACTTTGGGGAAAAATGCACAATGAAGGCTTTATTAAGTTGTTTCCTATGTGGTGTGTGATGGAAACCTCTTCTTCATCCAGCCTAGTAAATCTTCAATAAGCCTCCTTTATTTTTTTTTTTCACTTTGATAATTAATGCTTTTATACAAAAAAGAGTTTTGTGATTTTGGAAGCTCAAAGAGGACAGGGGGGAAATCAACATATGGTTATTACACATTTTTTAAAGTACATTTCTTCCTGAGACTCTCTACAGGCTTCCAAAAAAGTCAGGCTTCTAAGGTCTATAATGTGAAGACACCAGCGATCAAAAGTCTTCGGATCACATAGATCTATCCTCCTTCCTTAGGAGGCAGAATCCAGCAAGGAGCTGCTGGCTCACTTGGTTACATCTTCAGTAGATAAGCCCATCCCAGGCTGTCATCCAAGCAAGCTAGGAGGAAGTGAAATCTTTGGAATCTTTCATTCTAAACCTAGCTTTCATTCTAAATCTGGCTTTGTCTCTGTTAGCTTTGTCATTTCATGCAGTCAATTAACAAATTAATAGCTATAAAATTAGGCTTTATGAATGGAAAATGTGTGCAGGAAATAATTGGAGATGGGGTTGTTATTCATGAATCCACCTACCTCTCCCTTCTAAGGGTTGCTTTGGGGAATTATTTTGTGCTGAGCACCTGCATGTGGGCAGGCAAGTTTGGGGAAGTGGGAGAAGTTTGGTGAAATGGCTATGCATAAAGCACTTGGAAGGGACTGGGGAAGAGGGACAGGGTCTGGAAGGCTAAGCATTACACTACTGGAGGAGGGAGGAAGAAAAGAAGAGGAGATATTCTGTGGTGTGTGTCTAGTGCAGGCCAGACAGACTTGGGAAGAGAAGCCCTGGTGAATAGAGGGTTTATGAGAGTGTATCCCATGGACGCTATAAAATCATCCTTCATTTCCCTTCCAAAATCCTTAGGAAATTTTACATTATGGACTAATGTTTTGGGTGTGAGTAGATTATATCTGACACCATGGGTGTTTATAAGTGACTTGAAAGTGACTGTAGAGGCTACACAGAAATCTCTGTGAGGGGCATGTAACTGTATTCATTCAACAATTCTGCTGTGCTTCTCAGATTGCAGAAAAATCACTGCTCAAAAACCCACTTGTCAACTTACCCTTAAGACATTTTTCACAGGATCTCTGATCATCATCACCCCACACTTTGTAGCGGGGCTGTTTTAGAAGCAGTGTTGCTCTTCCTCCCACATTCAGTCCAGCACAGCGGGTGGCAGTCGGCAGACTTTTGATGTTGGAGACCTTTTAGGCACAGGAGATGTGTATGCTGGAACTCTTCTAAAGGGGGAGAATGAAGCTAAATATCTTTTGTGTGAATTAAAGTCCATGTTTCTGCCATATTTCTCCTAGCTTTCTCATATTCCAAATCCTCTCAAGAAGGAATAAACACTAATATATGTTAAGTGTCTATGAGCCAGGTACTGTGCTAAATACTTAACGTGAGTTAACCTCAGGCCCACATTTTTCCATAACTATGTACCAAGAAATAATGGGCTAAGAAATTTTACCTGATGATGGACCCTCCAGACCACTGCCTGATTCTATAGCATCCCTGCCATAAAGATGATTTGTAAGCAGACTATTTGAGGCACAGGGAATGGTCTTGTTTAGAGTGGGTCTAAACTACCATTTTGATTTAGAGACATCCTGGGGTTCTCAGTTCAAGTTTATATCAATCACAAAGATTCGGTAGGGGAGGGGGTTATATTTATTAAAAACTTCCTAATTGACAGTTATAGACTATATACCTTAAATACCGTCTTGAAACCTGCCTTCAGGATTTTAGTCAGGTTAGCATGCTATCTGGGGAACAGAAAGAGATTCACAGAGGAGAGCTAGCATCCCTCTCTCTCAAATTATTTGGAACTCTTAATTTTAGGATGAAAGAGGGGTAACCTAGACTTATTTTTTTTTCTTCTGTCCAAGGGCTTTCTTGAGTCAAAAGAAATTAGCTTGGGTGATTCTAGATTGCAATGAATTGTCTGGATTCAAATGGGTTCAAATTCAAAGCATCAAATTCAGAGTCATCAAGTGAGTAAACAGCAGGTTAGGACACACTCTGACACTCTATGGCTGCTAATTTTATTGGTACCTCTTAGGAAGAGACAAACTGATACTCCAATTTAATGTTTTCAAGTATATGACTTGAGTGACTAACACTATTAGAAACTAAGGTTTAGATTCAAAGCATATCTAGAAACGTTAAAGATCTTTTACTTTTCAAGATAAGAAAGAATTATACCAGGGTTAAAAGACTTATTCTTGGGGGAATAGCATTAAAACATAGCTCAATGTTAGAAACAGGTGACAGTTTACTTATAAGAAAGCCGAAATGTAAATAGCTTTGTAATTCATTACCATTTTGGGCTCGTGGTGTTCAATACAATTTTCATTCATAAGGAAATGGAACATCAAGCATCCAGGATAAAACTAAAATATGACTCACTAAAATAGTGGTTTTTGTTTTGTTTTATTTTTGAGACAGAGTTTCGCTCTGTCGCGCCCAGGCTGGAGTGCAGTGTTGTGATCTCGGCTCACTGCAACCTCCGCCTCCTGGGTTCAAGCGATTCTCCCTGCTCAGCCTCCCAATTAGCTGGGATTACAGGTGTGTGCCACCAAGCCCAGCTATTTTTTTGTATTTTTAGTAGAGACGTGGTGTTGCCGTGTTGGCCAGGCTGGTCTTGAACTCCTGACCTCAGGTGATCCACCCACCTCGGCCTCCCAAAGTGATGGGATTACAGGTGTGAGCCACTACACCCAGCCAAAATAGCAGTTTAATGAAAGGTTATTTGTTTTTGTTTTAAAATCTTAAGCACATTGTAACATTACCTTGAATAAACATGGCTATTAACCTTCAGCTGTAAAGTGATTTTCAATAATGAGAAGAGGCATAATATCCAAGAAAATTGTCTAATACAAATAATGTGTAGAGAGACTAAATAAAAGGTGAGACTCTTCACTGAAACTGGCCAAAGCAAGATGCAAATTAAGAATTTACCCAAAATAAAGTAGGAACCCATTTTATTAGAAGTAAAGCAAAATAAAGGCTTCAACCACCCGAAGTCGCACACCAGTGATTTAATTGGAAAGGTCTTTTCTTATAAACAGGATTAATTCCAATTAATGGAAAATTCAAATTATGTTTATAAACACTAACAAAACATTATCATTCCATAGCATATTACTTGCACAGCACCTATCCTATAAGACATTTTATGAAAGACAAGGGTTCATTAATTTTGCTAATTCCCTATTTTATAGATGAAGAAACTGAAGCATAAAGCATTTAGAAGGCTGCAAGTTTCCAGAGAAGCTGAAGAAAATCCTTCTCTTAGTCCTTTGTTCATGATATTCCTGTAAGAAAAAAAAAAAATTAAAAACAAGCCCCACGTAGCACAAAATATAAAAAGTGAAAGCTTGGTAAGGATCTATTGCAGCAACCCTGAAGAGATGTGGAATTGAAAGTGGGAAATAAATACAGATGCAAAGCCTTAAATTCCATCTCTCTGGCCCTTCTAATTAGGCATGAATACAAGCGTTCTGCCTCACCCAGGGGAAGAGGTTCTTGATACACAGCTCTTATGCTTGCAGTTCTTGACATCTTCTTTAGCACTTTGAGGACATTTAGCATCCTTGAAGCAAGAAAGTTGATGCCATTGTTGACACTATCAGCCACACTGTGACCTGGTGATGTGAGGTTTCCTTACGGAGGCCTGCTCTCAAGTTATAGGGCTGGGTCAACTCCTAACTTGCTGCTCCTGGACTGGGAGCTAAATTATAAAAAGCCCACAGCCCAGGAAGTAGTAGCTAAAAGCTATCTGAGCAACCAGCAGAGAAATGTACCTGCTAAGATTCTCTATGAGCAACTCAGAAGTCACTGTTGTCATTGTCCCAGGCTGTGTGTGTATATTTGTGTGTGTGTGTGTGTGTGTGCGCGCGCATGTATGTGAAAGAGAGGGAGAGAGAGAGAGCAAAAACAAGTCCCGGGGGACTTTGGTTGTTGCTATCTGTCTTCTGAAGGAGCTCCTGTAGTTACCCAGCAGGGCCCAGGGTGGGAGAAGAGCAGCAAAAGAAGCATTTGGAAAGGAAGGAGGGGTTGGTTACAGAGGGCCTGCGGTGCTCTCCATGCTATAGAGCTCAGATTTCATCCAGAAGGCATTTGGAGGCTGACGAAGGTTTTTAGCAGAGAAATGCACTTTAGAGCCATGGTTCTATTCTGGCTGGCTGCAGTGTGGAGTAAAGTGAGCAAGAATTGCTTTGCTTATCATTGTAGCACAGTGTCCGGTACAAAGTTACTAAGTAGGTGCTCAATAAATATCTATTAACTAGATGAGTGAATGATTTAAATGAATAAATTTAGTAGGGGAGAAAGAAGAGTCTGGCAGAGTTCCCTGTGTTGAAGGTTACCAACAGTATCTTAATCATGAGATGAATGAGATTTCTTAATGTGTAAAAAGGAGGATTACACTATCTGCTTCATAAGATGATTATGCCTTTTTGGAGTAGGAGGAAGAGAGGGAAAAAAAAACTCATAATAATGGTGGAGGCAGAGAAAAAGACAAACTACTAACGAATTGTGGTTGGTATCATGAAAGAAAACAAAGACCACTCTAGAGAATAACAACGAAGGTCTATTTGGGAGAGTATAATTGAGAAAAAAAATCTCCTTAGAATGTGATATTCAAGCTGAGCCCCAAATGTTGAGAAGGAACTGACTATTTGAAGAAGCGAGGGAAGAGCTTTCCAGGGAGAGGAACAGCTTCTGTAAAGGCTCTGAGGCAGGAAAGAGCTCATTTTGTTCAAAAAATGGCAACAGTGGTGACTGGAGTTCAGTAACAGAGGTAGGGGCCAGATCACTCAGGGCTGGTAGATGGTGATCCTGCCAACCCCCTTCCCTGTTCCAGCAGGAAGGATGAAAGGAGTCTAAGCAAGGTAGCAGAACAGACGAACAACTGGAAGTGCAAGGGAAATGTCAGGCCATGTTTATTCTAAAGCTTCTCTAAAGGGACCACCACAGCCTAGAGGCACTCGGAAGGGAAAGAAATACATATGTTGAAGACAAAGTTTTCCAACTTAGTCAAATAAGATGCTTAGAAAGTCCGATTCCTGGACAGCCATGCTTTCTCTTTCCCTCCAGAAGAATCACAAACCTGAGTCATGGAAAGAAAGGGTTTTTTTGGTTGGGTTTTTTTCTTTCAATATTATAGCCCATTCCAAAGTAAAATTGACACGAGGAAAACTGTGTAAGAAATGAGTAGGGAGTGGAAAAAGCTGCCAAGACAGTGCAGAGAGTGGGGAGGTGGGGAAGCAAGTCAGTAAAGGAAGAATTGCTTTTCGGCTTTTTTTTTTTTTTCCTCCTGGCCCACTGCTACCCCTTCATCCTCATCCCAAAGGAGATGGGACTGGCTGAGTGTGGGATTAGATGGCCCCGAGGGAAGACAGTTTTTACCTCTTGACTTCCTGAACTTGCTGCATGTTAGATTTTTCTCCCGCACAGAGGTACACCTATATAGGAAGTTCCCCTTCTAGTGGGGAGAATGTCCTTTTTAAAAATTTTCTTTGATAATTCCGGATTAAGGTTCTTCAGATTTTGCCTGCAACTTAGTAGTTCCATAACTTGTCTAGGAAGAAATATTTTGTAGCTGAAAGCAGAGGGGATCCCAGTATTAGGAGGGGGAAATGTGTATCTTTCATGAACTGGAAAAGTCTGAGATGAAGGACTGGTTGTATCTTGGGTACCTCTGACTGCTGGGTGGGACTTCTCTCTGGGCTCATTAACACACAGCATAACAAACATGGAGTAAATCCCAGATCCACCGCTTCTACTACAGGACCCTGAGAGAGTTACTTAGATGTGTCAAAAAATAAATCTCCTGTAACTCTGTGTTTTTCCAAAGTTGGTGATCATTAATAGGCCATGAATTAAATTTATAGGATCAACAAACATTTTTTTAAAAAAGAAATAGAACATAATAGAAAATGATAAAGTGGCTCACACACACACACACACACATATATATATATATATATACATGCAAGTTATATATATGTAGTCCTGCTTATGAGAATGCATGTACGTGTATGTGTATATATACATACACATGCATTGCTTATCATGGGTAATCATCAAGGAAATTTGGAAAATACTGATAACTTAGTTCCTAGCTTCCATTCCCACTCAGAAGTCGGAGAAAAAGTTAAAATTGTACATTCAACACTGCTCAGCATCTTTTAGTTTCCAATGGTCTATTTTGGGAGTTGGTATGTCCGTTCCTCTCCTCCCTTTTTACTTCCTTCTCCTTCCTGTTGGGCCACATTCCTCCTCCTTCCTTGGGGCAGTCTGCCTCAGTCTCAGTGCTATTAAAGCTTCAGGAAGACAAACCAACCAACAATAATCCCCTAACGTCCCAAGACTTACCAAGAGGAGGGAAGACAGCAGGAAATGCTTCTAAAAATAATATCCCACATTACATATATAACTTACCTGAGACTCAGTTTCCTTATCTGTTAAATGTGGTGAAGATGAGAATAATTGTTTAATATTTAAATGCTTACAACACTTTAGGTGCTGGATAAATATGAATTCTTTTCCTCTTTAGGCTCTTGTATTGTTCATGTTCTGTGCTAAAAGAATTTCTCCAAGCCAGCCTTTGCTCTCTGGGAACTTAGCTGAGAGATGGATGTGTATGGTACATGGAGACAGCAAAATGAAAACAAATCAATACATCAATGGGGTGGAAGGTATTCATATCATACTCAGTCAAGTGTGTTTTATGGCCCACAGCCAAGGGTCTAAGATACCTCAACTGATGAATCCCCTAAGAAACTAGTTCCAACATATTCAGATTGGGGGGGGGAAAAAAAAAAGGACTGTACCCAATTGCAACAGTGTGGGCACAGGCAGAGTCAACCAACCCTAAGCAAATTTGAGAATGGTGACATGTCCTTTCCTCAGGCCTGCTACCTGCCTGTCCTGCTCCCTAGTTCAGGGTCTGGTGACAGTCCTCTGATTGAGAACTTGGTTGTCCTCATGCTGCTTTTATTTTTTATGTATTTATTTTTATTGAGATGGAGTCTTGCTCCATTGCCCAGCTTGGAGTACAGTGGTGCGATCTCGGCTCACTGAAACCTCCACCTCCCAGGTTCAAGCCATACTCGTGCCTCAGCCTCTCGAGTAAGTGGGACTACAGGTGTGCACCACTATGCTCAGCTAATTTTATTGTATTTTTAGTAGAGACAAGGTTTCGCCACGTTGGCCAGGCTGGTCTTGAACTCCTGACCTTAGGTGATCCGCCCACGTCGGCTTCCCAAAGTACTGGGATTACAGGCATGAGCTACTGCACCTGGCCTCATGCTCCTTTTAAAACACACCTCCACCAACTATCCTGAGAAGATTCTAATGGCATGTAGAATAATTGACACTTTAACCAAAACCCAGTCCAACTCAAGGTATCTGTGGGGAGAGTTATACATATATATAAAAATAGAGCTTTTTATATAAAAAGTAGTGATATATAATAAAGTAAACAATAATATAAAATAAATAAATATAAAAAATATATTCATATATAAAATACATTTTTCTCCCTTTTCTCCCTGAAGAACCTTAGCTTAGCCTCCCCAATGTGGCATAGTGGGTGAGTGAGGAACGGCTTAGAAGGGGAAGAGGGCCCATGATCTTGCCTGCCCACAGGGCATGCCCTCTCTAGCTGAAGACCCCCGACCAGTTCCTAAAGCAAATGAGGTAGAGAAAGATGCCTCCACCAGAACTAAAGCTTGTCCATGCAACAGGCATGGAAAGACCTCAACCCCCAGGTCATTATGCCCTAACCTGTCCCCTACTATTAGGGTTTTCCAGAGAATTAGAACCAATAAGGTGTATGTGTGTGTATGTGCATGTGTGTATGTGTCTGTGTGTATGTGAGTGGAGAAAAAGAGAGACGGGGAGAGGTTTAGTTTAAGGAACTGGCTATTTCAATTATAGAACTTGACAAGTCCAATATCTGTTGGGTAGGCCATAAAGCTGAAGATCCAGGGAAGAGCAGATGTTGCAGGTGAAGGCCACCTGCTGGAAGAATTCCTTCTTGCCTCGGGGAGGTCAGTCTTTGTTCTATTCAAGCTTTCAACTGATTAGATGACAACCACCCACATTATGGAGGGCAGTATGCTTTACTCAAAGTTCAACAATTTATATGTAAATTGTATTCAAAAACACTGTCACAGAAACATCCAGAATAATGTTCAATCATATATTTGGGTGTCCTGGCCCAGACAAGGTGACACATAAAATTAACCATCACAGAGTAAGTCTAGGTCAGCAAGATGGCTGACTAGAGATGCCTGGCACTTGTTTCTCCCACAAGAAAGGACCAAGGTAATGAACAAACAGAGAAGATTTGACTGGAGTGTCAAAAGGAGAGTAGTGGAGTGCAGCAGGGGCGTGGAGGTATGACCGTGGTGATTGGAAATCTAGGAGGTCATTGTGGAGGCACCCAGCCTCTGCAGCACTGTCTTCCCTGGCTGGATCAGATCTACCTGGAGTCCCACTGTGAAGGAAAAGGTAAGCAAGAAACTCCACCAGCCCCCACTGCCACCACAAATACCTAAAGTCCCTACTGCAGTAGAATCCTATTGTCCTCACAAGCCCTGAGCCCTGTTTGAAGAGATGGTGGGAATTCACACTGCTGCATTTCCCTGCATTAAAAGCATAAAGTGTGCACTCCCCACTCCTCACCCACCCGCTATAAGCCAGGCTTTGCAGCATGGCACCATATTGAGACCAGAGCCACTCCTGGAAGCCAGTAGCCACTGCCCCTGTCCCGCACTAGGGTTCCATATTCATTCCACTAGCCCACCCAGGTCGCTGAATGCCACAACTCCAGCTGCATGGAGCCTAGGCCCAGGATCAGCTGTCACTCTGGTCCTGTTTAGCAGGGAAACCAATTCCTACCGCCAGTTGGAGGAACAGTCTTCCAGTTGGAGGAACAATCTAGCAGTCCTGCCCAGGGAAAACCTGCCCTTGAGCTAGCCAAACTGTTGCACACGTTCTCCCTGAGCAGGAAAGGCCCTCAAGCCTCCAAGCAACTGACATGCTCTTGGGCTGATGGAGTGGCTACATGTCACTGCCCAGGGCCTGGGAAACATCCCCACAGTGCCCAATCCCCTGCAGACAAGCCCCTGGCCTGCCCATTCCCCCATGCCCACAATGGTAGTCCAAGAAACAGCTCCATGGGCTGCCCCTGGAAGGCACAATCCCCAGGCCAACTAAGCAGCCCAGGACCCACATCCCAGGCCTTAGAAACAGCCCCATGAGCCACCTATGGTGGGCACACCTCTCCGCCAACCAAGCAGCTGTGTGCCTGTTTCTCAGGCCTGAGAAGCAGCCCCACAAGACACCCCCAGGAGAAATGCTCTCAGGCCAATAAAGCAGCCATGCACCTGCATCTTGAGCTTGGGAAGCAGCCGTGTGGGCCACCACCAGCCGACATGTCTCCAGGCTAGCCAAGAAGCCATGCAAACACATCCTGCACCTAAGAAACAGCCCCATGGTCCGTCCCTGGCAAACATGTCCTTAAGCCAGCTGAGCAGCTGTGTGCCCATGTCCCAAGACTGAGAAATTGCCCCATTGGCTGCTCCTGCCAGGCACACCTCTATGCTGGCTGAGCAATGGCGTGCAGCTGCTCCTGGCTAAAGTAACAGCTCTATAACCCCTAACCTCAGCCCCAAGTTGGCTGACCCACTGTACGCATGCACACACCTCTGACATAAGAAATAGCCCAACAAATACCCACCCCCGGCAAAGTCACACCACCCTCACCACAAACTTTCTCATCCTAGGCTACTGGGACACTTGAAAACATAACTAGTATGGATTACAGCTAAGAAAACTACATGGAGACTATGCTAGTGCATCCAGTTAGAACTAAAGCCAATGCATCCAACCAAACCAACACCCTAAGGCCCATTTATATGCCTAAGTCTTTCCCTACAAAATCAACTCCGTAAAACTGGAAGAGGTGACTCTTTCGCCAGATGCATAGAAACCAACATAGGGAAACATCAAACATGAAAAAGCAAGGAATCATGGCATCTCCAAAGGAACACAGTAATTCTCCAGTATTATTCAGGGTTATTATTGACAGGAGAGGACATACTCTCCTTACTGAATCTCCTCACATACTCACTGAGTTTCCTTAAGATTATTATTTTGCATTCTTTTTCTGGCATTTCATATAACTCCTTATGATTAGGTAACAAGAACCACCATCATGAAAGCATGCAAAACTATAAAACTCATTGATAGAACCAAAGGAGAAAGAGTAAATAATCAAACCTTATCACTACAGAAAACTACTCAGCCACAAAAATAATCAGAAGGAAAGAGAAGAACAAAGGATATACAAAACAACCATAAAATAATCAATAAAATGACAGGTGTATGTTCTCCTCCTGTCAACAATAACCCCAAATGAGCATGGATCAAATTCCCCCTTTAAAAGATATAGACTGGCTGAATGGACTCAAAAAAAAAAAAAAAAAAAGCAAGAGCCATCTACATGCTGCTGGCAAGAAACTCACCTCACCTGTGGCTGAAACTGAAGGGATGGAAAAAGATATTCCGTGCAAATAGAAACCAAAAGTAAGCATGAATAGCTATACTTATATCAGATAAAACAGACTTCAGGTCAAAAGCTGTAAATAGAAACAAAGAAGGAAATTATACAATAATAAGGGGATTAATTCAGCAAGAGAATATAACTATTCTCTTCATATATATGTACCAAGACTGGAGCATCCAGATATATAAAGCAAATAATATTAGATCTAAAGGGAGAGATAGACCCAATACAATCATAGCTGGATACTTCAATGCTTCACTCTCAACATTGGATAGATCATCTAGGCCAAAAATCAACAAAGAAATATTGGATTTAAGCTGCACCATAGACCAAATGGACCTAACAGACATTTACAGAACACTTCACTCAACAGTGGCAGAATACACATTCTTTTGGTCAGCAAAATGTAACATTCTCCAGTATTGACCATATGTTAGGACAGAGAATAAGTCTCAAAAATTTTTAAAAATCAAAATCATACTGAGTATCTTAGCTGACTACAATGAAATAAAACTAGAAATCATTAATAAGATTAACCTTGAAACTATATACACACATGGAAATTAACATGCTCCTGAATGACCAATAAATAAAGGAAGAAATTAAGAATGAAATTAAAACTTTTTTTTGAAACAAATGAAAATAGAAACACAATATACCTGTAGGACACAGCAAAAGCCATAGTAAGAGGCAAGTTCACAGCAACAAATGCCTGTGTCAAAAAACTAGAAAGACACAACCTAACAAAAAACCTAATGATGCACCTCAAGGACTAGAAAATATGAACCAAACCTAAAATTAGTAGAAAAAAAGAAATAATAAAGGTCAGAGTAGAAATAAATAAAATTGAGACTAAAAAATTACAAAAGATCAATGAAATTAAAAATTGTCCTTTGAAAAGAGAAAATTGACAACCCAATAGCTAGACTAATTAAGAAAAAAAGAGTGAATACCCAAATAAATAAAATCAAAGGTGAAAAGGGAGGTATCACAATAGCTACAACAGAAATACAAAGGATTATTATTGATCACTATGAACAATTACACATCTGGACACATACAATTTACCAAGATTGAACTAAGAAGAAATAGACAGCCTGAACAGATCAATGACAAGTAATGAGACTGAATCGGTAATAAAAAAATCTCTAAACAATGAAAAGTCCAGGACCCAGATTCACTGCTAAATTCTACCAAACCTTTGAAGAAGAATTAATAACAATTCTTCTGACTTATTTTAAAACCTGAAGTGGAGAAATTCTCCCTAACTCATTTTATAAGGTCTGCATGACCTGATACCAAAACCAGACAAGGAAGGACACAACAAAAAACTATAGGTCAATATCTGTTATAAACATAGATGTAAAAATCCTCAACAAAATACAAGCAAATCAAATGCAACAACACATCAGAAAGATAATATGCAATGATCAAGTGAGATTTATCTCAGGAATGCAAAGACAGTTCAACATATGCAAATTAATAAATATCATACATCACATCAACCGTATGAAGTACAAAAACCATATGATAATCAATAGATTCAGAAAAAGCATTTGATAAAATTCAACATCCCTTCATGATAAAAACTCTCAATAAAGTAGGTATAGAAGGAAAGTAATTCAACACAGTAAAAACCATGTGTGACAGACCCACAACTAACATCATACTAAATGAGGGCAATCTAAAAGCTTTTCCTCTAAGAACTGAAATGAGACAAAGATGCCCACTTTTACCCCTCTTATTCAACATAGTACTGGAAGTCCTGACCAGAGCAATCTAGCAAGAGAAAAAAAAAAAAACAAAAGGCATTGAAATTGGTAAAGGAGAAAGTCAAATTGTCCCTGTTTGTAGATGATATGATCTTATACGTAGAGATAAATCTAAAGACTCTACCAAAAAACACTTAATCAACAAATTCAGCAAAGTTGCAGGATTAAAAATCAACATACAAAATTAGTGTTTCTATACACAAAGAACAAGCTGAAAAAGAAATTGAGAAGGCAATCTCACTTACAATAACTACAAACAAACAAACAAAACCCTAGGAATAAATGTAACCAAGGAGGTGAAAGACCTCTATAAGGAAAACTACAACACTGACGAAAGAAATTCAAGAGGATACAAACAAATGGAAAAAAATCCCATGCTCATGGATCAAAAAATGTATTGTTGTTAAAATGATCATATGATCCAAAATAATCTATATATTCAATGCAATCCTCTTCAAAGTACCATACCAATGACATTATTCACAAAAATATAAAAAAATCCTAAAATTCACATGGAACCACAAGAGATCCTGAATAGCCAAAACAATCCTGAGCAAAAAGAATGAAGCTGAAGCATTACACTACCAGACTTCAAAAAATATTACAAAGCTGTAGTAATCAAAACAGCATGACATTGGCATAAAAATCCACACAGACCAGTGGAACAGAATGAAGAACTCAGAAACTAATCCATATATCTACAGCCAACTGATTTTTAAAAATAAAGATACCAGGAACATGCACTGGGGAAAGGACAATCTCTTCCATAAATGGGTGCTGGGAAAACTGGATATCTATAAGCAGAAGAATGAAAATATATCCCCACCTCTCACCCTATACAAAAATCAATTCAAAATGAACCAAATACCTAAATATAAGAAATAATAACTACTAGAATAAAACACAGGGGAAAGGACATTGTCCTGAAAGAAGATATTCTGAATAAGACCTCAAAAGCACAGACCACAAAAGCCAAAATAAACAAATGGGATTATATAAAACTAAAAAGCTTCTGGGCAGCAAAGAAAAGAATCAACAGAGTGAGAAGAAAACCTACAGAGTGGGAGAAAATATTTGCAAACTATTCCCCTACCAGGGACTAATATCAAGAATATTCAAGGAACTTAAACATCTCGATGGCAAAACAATGAGCAATCTGATTTAAAACTGGGCAAATTATCTGAACAGACATTTCTCAAAAGAAGACATACAGATGTCCAACAAATATATTTTTAAATGCTCAAATCACTAATCATAAGGGAAATGCAAATCAAAACCACAATGACTTCATCTCATCCCAATTAGAATAGCTATTATCAAAAAGCCAAAGGAAAAAAAAAGTGCTGGTGAGGATCTGGAGAATAGGGAACTCTTATACACTGTTGATGGGAATGTAAAATAGCACAGCCAGTCTGGAGGACAGTATGGAGGCTCCTCAAAAACTACAAATAGAACTACCGTGTGATCCAGCAATCCCTCTACTGGGCATTTATCCAAAGGAAAGAAAACCAGTATACTGAAGAGACATCTGCACATTCACGTTTATTACAGCACTATTCACAATAGCCAAGATATGGAATCAACCGAAGTGTCCAACAACAGATGAATGGATAAAGGAAATGTGACATATATACACAGTGAAATACTATTCAGCCATAAAAAAGAATGAAATCCTGTCATTTGTGGCAACATGGATGGAAGTAGAGAACATTATGTTAAGTGAAATAAGCCAGGAACAGAAAGATAAACACCACATGTTTTCAGTCATATGTGGAAGCTAAAAAAAGGTTTATCTCATAGAAGTAAAAAGTAGAACACTGGATACAAGAGGATGGAAAGGGTTGGGGGAGGGAAGGGATAGGAAGAGATTTGTCACAGGACATGAAATTACAGCTACAAAGGAGGAGTAAGTTCTAATATTCTTTACTTATAAGTTCACTGTAGGATGACTGTAGTTAACAATAATACATAGTTTCAAATGGCTAGGAGGAGACTTTTTAATGTTCCCATCTCAAATAAATGATTAATATTTGAGATGATGGATATGCTGATTACCCTGATCTGATCACTATAGATCATATGTATTGCAATAACACTATGTACCCCATAAATATGTACAATTATGAGGTATCAGCTTTAAAAACTAAAAATATAAAACAACTTTATGTTTAAAAAAATTAACCATTGCAATTGCTACAGCCTAGAGCAGACCCAACACACTGACATTAACCCAACTGTTTTCAACTCCAGCACTCTTTCAAAATTCCCTGAGTCAAAACGGTAAATTGTAGTACATTTTAAAATTTTAGGGCTGGGCGTGGTGGCTCACGCCTTTAATCCCAGCTCTTGGGGAAGCTGAGGCGGGCAGATCACTTGAGGTCAGGAGTTCAAGACCAGCCTGACCAACATGGTGAAACCCTGTCTCTACTAAAAATACAAAAAATCAGCTGGGCATAGTGGCATGCGTCTGTAATCCCAGCTCCTTGGGAGGCTGAGGCAGGAGAATCACTTAAACCCAGGAGGCAGAGGTTGCAGTGAGGCAAGATCGAGCCATTGCACTCCAGCCTAGGCGTGACAGAGGAACACTCCATCTCAAAAAAACAAAACAAAACAAAACAAAACAAAAAAAAACCAACTTAAAAGATTTTAAAGATTGCTTATGGTTGTAATTCCCTCTTATCTGACACACAGAAGCATTGTAATATATTGGGGTTAGGGGACAGGAAGGTTTCAAACAGTTGTTCTCAAATTTTTTGGTTTCAGGACTCTTTTGCATTCTTAAAAATTAAAAATGCGGCCGGGCGCGGTGGCTCAAGCCTGTAATCCCAGCACTTTGGGAGGCCGAGACGGGCGGATCACGAGGTCAGCAGATCGAGACCATCCTGGCTAACACGGTGAAACCCCGTCTCTACTAAAAAATACAAAAAACTAGCCGGGCGAGGTGGCGGGCGCCTGTAGTCCCAGCTACTCGGGAGGCTGAGGCAGGAGAATGGTGTAAACCCGGGAGGCCGAGCTTGCAGTGAACTGAGATCCGGCCACTGCACTCCAGCCTGGGCGACATAGCGAGACTCTGTCTCAAAAAAAAAAAAAAAAAATTAAAAATGCAAAATAGCTTTTGTTTATATGGGTTATATCTCTAGATACTATGCTTTAGAGAAATATATATGATATTAAAAATGAAAAATGAGACATTTTAAAAATATTTACTTAGAAATTTATTTTATTTTATTTTATTTTAACACAGTCTTGCTCTGTCAACCAGGCTGGAGTGCAGTGGCGTGATTCTGGCTCACTGCAACCTCCGCCTCCTCGTGCCTCAGTCTCCTGGGTAGCTGGGATTACAGACCTGCGCCACCAAGCTCAGCTAATTTTTGTATTTTTAGTAGAGAAGGGGTTTCGCCATGTTGGCTAGGCTGGTCTTGAACTCCTGACATCAAGTGATCCTCCCGCCCCAGTCTCCCAAAATGCTGGGATTACAAGCGCAAGCCACCACGCCCAGCCTAAGAATTTATTTTAAAATAACAATGAGAACAAATGTTAGCATAAATAACATATGCAAAATAAATGTTTTCCAAAACAAAAATAACTGGTGATGTGTATCACTTTTCTGTAAATCTTTTTAATACTACCTTAATAGAATATGGCAAGATTCTCATATCTGCTTCTGCATGTAATAGGTTATGCCCTGTTGTTTAAAAGAAATCCAGTGTCACACATATATCCAGTTGGAAAAGAGGAGATTTGCCCTGGACTCTTTGGACCAGACTTTGAGAATCACTGGTTTCATAGAAATACCTCTTTCTGCGAGTCACAGCCCTAGGTTTTTGCCTCTGCTGTCAGTAACCCTTTGTGCCACATTGGGCAAGTCACTAAACTATTCTGGACTGCAGACACCTACTAAGTGTCAGGCACAAGTACATAAATTATTTAATGGCATCTTCATAACAAGCAGTTGTGTAGTGGGTAAGTATTTTACCTGGGAGGAACTGGTTCAAGATGCTAACATGGATGCAACTGATACTGCAGAATGGGACATGGAGCCCCCAGAATGACACTCACCAGTTTAATTCACACCCTGATTACTTCTTTCTTTTTGTTTTGTTTTGTTTTCTTTTTTATTTATTTTTTATTTTTTTGAGATGAAGTCTCGCTCTGTTGCCTAGGTTGGAGTGCAGTGGTGTGATCTCAGCTCACTGCAGCCTCTGCCTCCCAGGTTCAAGCAATTCTCCTGCCTCAGCCTCCCGAGTAGCTGGGATTACTGGCACGTGCCACCATGCCAGGCTAATTTTTGTATTATTAGTAGAGACGGGGGTTTTGCCATGTTGGCCAGGCTGGTCTTGAACTCCTGCCCTCAGGTAATCTGCCCGCCTTGGCCTCTCAAAGTGCTGGGATTACAGGCGTGAGCCCCTGCCCCCAGCCTGATTACTTCTTTCTGATGAAGGGTAGCAGTTTGGTGTGGGATACAAAACTAGTACCCACTTTCCCCATAAGACCCTCTACTGCATTAATAGAATTCTTTGCTGATGTGTGCTGTGAAATATATACAATAAAGTGTGATTGGCATTAAATCGCTGGTTTCTATTTTCACCTCTCTTATTCCTCCACTCCAGGACACGTGGGAGGGATGAGGGAAAGAGCTGATATCTGGGAGATAAGGGTAGGTAAGGGAGAGGAAGTGATGTACCAGAAGATGAGGAATGCAGTCTGAATTTGAATATCAGTGGATGGAAGTGATGTTGGATACATGGAAGTGAAATGGGAAGGATTAGGGCTGGTCATGCCCATGAAGGTTAGGGTTTTGGGTTAGGGTTAGCTTGTGGGCCCAAGGAAACCCTGATTTGTAGCCTTTACCAATTTCCGGGATACAAATACCTCCACCATGGCTATCTTTAAGTTACCAACATCTGAACAAGCTGGGAAGAGATGCACATGAGTGGCTTTCAAGAGCCAGTGCCAAAGTAAGCCTCTTCTTTACACAGCAGAAGGAAGAAACTAAGGCATAAAGAGATGAAAAAACTTGCCTGAGAACATACATGCTTTCTAAAGCATAGGAGGTCACATTGTTTGGGAGGATTAAATGAAATCATCAGGTAAAAGGGCAATGCCTGGCACAAACCAGGTGCTCCATAAATGCTAGCTTTATTATCATTGTTATTATTGCCTTTTGCTACTATACCTAGGATGCCTTTCAACTCTAACTTTATACAAGGTGAATTTCTAGGGAGTGGCTTATTTAGAAGTGCATTGGTGTATAGTGTGCCACAAGAATATATAATCTGTTTCTAAAGCCATTATTTTACATCACTATCCCAGAGTTGGAAAGATCATGCCCATCTGCATTTATGTTTTTTTTTTTTTTTTTTTTTTTTTGTGAGATGGAGTCTCGCTCTGTCGCCCAGGCTGGAGTGCAGTGGCCGGATCTCAGCTCACTGCAAGCTCCGCCTCCCGGGTTCCCGCCATTCTCCTGCCTCAGCCTCCCGAGTAGCTGGGACTATAGGTGCCGCCACCTCGCCCGGCTAGTTTTTTGTATTTTTTAGTAGAGACGGGGTTTCACCGTGTTAGCCAGGATGGTCTCGATCTCCTGACCTCGTGATCCGCCCGTCTCAGCCTCCCAAAGTGCTGGGATTACAGGCTTGAGCCACCGTGCCCGGCCAGCATTTATGTCTTAATTGATCTAATCCTTCCTGTGAGGCTTTCTGAATGAGGCTGACGAAAAAATAATGTAATTCTTCAAGGAAACTTAGGAGGCCTTTGACTAGCAATTCTTCTTCTAGGAATCTATTCCATAAGATATTCTGTTTAGTCAGTAATACCTGTGATAGCAAAAATTTGGAAACACCCAAAAGTATACCAATTAAAAAATGGGTTATATAGATTTTGTACATCTATAAAATAGAATATTATGCAGCTATTTAAAAGAACAAGGCACTTGTCTATACATACTGACATGCAACTATCAAAGTAAATCTGATTATTTTTAGGATAAACTCAGTCACATTAAAAAAAGCAAGAAAAAATCCATGTATAAATTCACTGTATATAAACAATAGAAAAAGGTCCAGACAGCTGTATGACCATGTACAAACTATGAACAGTAGTTTATCTGGAGGGAAGAAATAAAATGGGAATGAAGGGGATAAGCGATTTTAATTTTTAACTGTATATCTATTTTAATTTTTTTTACAGTGAGCCTGTAATTGTGCATTCCTTGTATAATTTTAAATAAAACACTTTTTAAAGAGACTCCAGGATGTGATTAGATATATAGTTATATAGCCTTAACATATATGATTCAAGGTTTTCAATAGCAGACTTTGGAAGGGGTTAGAAAGTCTCAGAAAAAGAAAGAGATTGAAAGAGGGAAAGACTGTATATTGATGTAGTGTCTCCTCTGCCAGGTCTCTTAGCAGTTCTCTTTTCATATAATTTTTCTCCACTGGCTAAACTTGAGTTATTGAACAGAAATTGTCCTTTATTCTATGGCTAATTGGAAAGACCAGTGGCTCTTTGGGTAGACTATATTAAAATTAACCTTGAATCCCATACATAAGCCAAGGCTCAGGTCTTAGTTTGTCAATAGTTACTGAGCCACTTAGCTCAATTGGTGAAATCTGGGATCAGCATAAAGCAAATTTCAAATTGTTAACCTCTTATTCTTCAGGGATGTATTTGTGTGTGTATGCATGTATGTGTATACATATGAGCTTGTGCATATGTTGGAGTAAGGGAGCTTTTGGTGAGTTGGGCCATGTAAGGAAGAATAAAAAGATATTGCTCTAAAATTGTTTTTTCACATCTTCTACAAAGTAATGATTAACTTGAGCTGACAAATTATTCTTTTAAGGGTAAAGGCATCAATACCTTAGCATAAATTAATTTAGTTAGACAATTGTTTTTCTTCTTCCTGACAACTAAGATGTAGGGAGTAAGAAAACTAATTAGGGAGAAGGGGGAATAATTTGTCGTATGGGGCACCAAATTTTATATGGGGAGGGATCTGTAGAGAAGCATGCGAGAAAAAGGCAAGCCTTTGAATCTGGGCTTGTCATTTACCAAATTTTGCTTCCTAGGACAAAATTTTTAATCTTTCAGATGCCGAATTTTCTCAACCATAAAATCAGGATTGTATAAATTGCTGACTGTTGTAAAGACATATATGTAAAAGCACCTAGCATAGAGACTAGTACATAGCGACTGTGCAATAGATTGTGGTTATAATTTGGAGAGCAAGAAAGGGTAGCCAAGAAGATTTGAAAGAAACTCTATGAATTGAAATCCATTTAAATAAGTGTCAACAAATAAATAACCTTTAAACACCTATGGTTTGGATGATCTCTCAGGTGCCAAAAGTTTGAGCCAGCCACTTTCTGGAAATGGGTTGCTTACTAATAGGCATATCAGGAGCTGAGGGGTACAGGAAGGGATGTCGAAAGAAGCCAAAGGAAAACATTATTCCACAGTGACAGAGGGGAGCTTCTCAAATGTATTCCTGCTTCTCAAATGTATACCTGCTTCTCAAATGCATTCCTGTGGGCAAGACGACAGAGGAGAATATGTGCAATGGCTCATCTCCATTCTCTTTAAACTCAGCAGACAACCCCGGTGGGCATGTTAGGAGAGTCAATCCCCCATGCCATCTTTCTAGAGCAAGAATCTGGCATGTTAATGCCTATTGTGCCTCACCCATAAATAGCAATGATGCTACAAATAACGAATTAGATGAGGGAAGCCAGTCCTCTGATGGAACTCTCAATTTAAATAGAGGGCATTTGCACTGAGAATGGAATTTGTGAAAGGCAGAGCCAACTGAAAGCAGGGAGGGAGATTAGTTTCTGTCATCAGTCATCGCTGACACTGGGCATTTCTGAGATTGTTGTGATGGTCAAGGAAAAAGCCTTAGAGGAGAAAATGAATCTTTTAGAAAGATATGAGGTTGCTTCATCTGGAAGACAGAGGAGGGGTTTGAAGAAGGAGGAGAATAAGACTGGAGTGAAGGGAGAGAAAGGTTACTCGAAGAGGATTTTGAACTGACTGAGGCAATGTGAGGAAGAAAAATGAGTTTGCAATAGTTGAGATAAGACTTGACACTGGTAAGTGTGGTGGTGGTGATGCTGAGGACAATGATTACAAAGATATAAAGATTATAACGTTAAGCTACCCTTACAGTTTATACATTACTTCCACATTTATTCTTCCACATAATTCTTCCTGTGATACCTTGGGGGGAAAAAAGATGGTAAACAAATCGTCAAAATTCACTGACTCAATTCATTTGAAAAGCTGTCAATATCACAACTGGGGAGTCAGATGCTATGTTTCTAAATTATTTCAGACTCATCACAACTTTAAATGTGTTCTTAAGTGTCTGGCAAATCAAAGATTTTGCTATTAAACAAATTAACGATCCTGCTTTTCTAGGACTCTGAATTAACCATCCCACAAAGGGTCTTATTATCGCTCAGGTAGATCCTTCACCTTCCACAGAGCAATGGTGAAAAATCCAACCCACTCAAAAATGGTCATTCAATCTCGGTAAACTTTCTGTACACACTGAAAAATTTCCCCCTCTACTAAACATTGTTGTAAAATACTTGAAAATCTAAATTGAAATCGTTTCTATAAGAGCAGATATAAAGGATTAAAATAAAAATGGCAAGGACAACTGCAAGCAAAAGCATTGTAGAGTCAGCAAATATTACATTTAACTCCACATTAATTCTCAGAAGGAATTTAATGTAATTTCCTTCATTCTAACTCAAAAATTAATTTCTGTATATTGTCCTTGAGATTTGGATTGGGAATGAAAAAGAGAAAACTATTGAAAGTATGAAGATTTGACATGAATTAATCAGCCAAGAGTTCAGACACTGAGGACTGAAGATTAAACTTTATGGTTTAGAAACCCAAGGGCAGTACTTTTTCTTCTGAGTGTACTTCACATTAAAAAAAAAAAAAAACCTCTACTAATATGTATATTTAATTCACAACATTCAAGTGAGGAGGTAATTTTTATGATATTCCAAAAAGAAGGCTCAAAGAGATTAAACAACTTATAGAAAAGTCAAGGAGGAGTCAACGTTAGAACAAGATGGCCCCAATCCCAGCATGATCGGTATTTTAGACACGAAGACAATCTCATTCCTCTACCCATTCACGTTAAAGCCTATGGAGGGTGAGACATTTCAACCTTAAAGACTCAGAGAAAGTTGTCATTGTCTGTGGGGTTTTGGCATTCAGAAAGAAACCCTGAAGGTCTTAGCCATTGCTGTGTTACTCCAGGAGTGATGGTGGTTGCACAGCCCTGTGATCATCTCCATCCACTGCTGACAGCCTGGTGAAGCTATCAGTCACTGCCTGAAAGAATTCCGTCCAGAAGATTAAAGTGTGGGGTTAGCATATAGGTTCCTCTGCCCTGGTCTTCCCCAGGGAAGATGAACACAAGTACTCTGTGGGGCTAACATTCGGTTTAGCCTTCATGCCTCTGTACAGTAAAGAGCTTAGTTTGTAAAAGTTGCCTAATCCAGATATATAGAGTATCTCTGCCTTTTCCAGAGAATAATCTAAAAAAAGTGTGAGCAAATGAACCTATAGAATCTGCCAGCCTTCATCACGTTCAAGTCCTAGTCAGCTTATGAAACAGCCTAAAACACCACATGCTATGTTTAGGGACTGGATTCCACATCTCATAGAGTGAGCGAACTTTTCATTTTTGTCATACAAAATCCAGTTGGTGCACTTGATGTAAAGGGGAAGCCAGAGATAATTCATTCTGTGCTAGACTTTAAGGCCCTTGGGGACATGGTGATTTTGTTTCCCTCCACATCCCTCTAATGTCTCATATTGCTTGGTCTGTGGAAGATAGTCTTTTATGTGTTCAATCAACAATTATTAGCCACCTCCTGTGTGGGTAACCAGACTGGAAAATAAAGTATAAGATACAGTCTTTGCCAAAGAATTGGAAAAACTGAACTTACAGGAAACAGCTGAAAGCATGGGAAGTGTATAACATCATACCAGGAAACTAAGTATGCACCTAAATGTTAAGAGACAGTCAGCATGACTCTGAGACTGGAAACCTAAGAGAGAAGTTTCGTGCTTTGCTCTTTGGAGCTTTCCAAATATTCCGTTCCCTCATTCTTCCTATTAGTGGAAAACCCCAAATAAAACAGAATTTGTTCACACTTAAAGATGTAATTTCCCACTTCCAGGAAGATAGAGTAGGTGTACTTTCCCTATTCCTCTCACTAGGTACAACCAAAAACTCCAGACATTATGTATATAACAAACCTAAGAAGACTCTGAAAGGTGGCGAGAAGACGTTGGATTGAGTAGGGACCTCAAGACCTAAGGAACAATACGGTGGTGAGTGCTCTGGTTTTCTTTTTGCTCATTTTTCCCAGACTTGGAACTAAAGAAACCAGCAACCCAGAAACACCAATGGGCACAGACAAAAACTGTTCCAATGAAAGCCTGCTCTCTAGCCAAAGGACCAAGAAAAGGGCAATCAAGCACAGAGAACTGTAGACAATAACTGCTCTACTCCAGCCAAACACCAAAGAAAACACTGTGACTCTGTCCACACCCACCAGCAAAGGCCAATAGGGACCCTACATTTCCAGTCTAATGAAGCTGCAATGAGACACCCCCATACTTTTGTTGAAAAGGCAATGCGGGGAGCCAGGACTTTGATCCCCACCAACTGGTAACAAAACCTCATGATAGAGCCCTGTCTTGTAAGATGCAACCTCATGCACCCTAGGTAAAAAGTAGACGGGGCCCGGCACAGTGGCTCACACCTGTAATCCCAGCACTCTGGGATGCTGAGGTGGGTAAATCACTTGATGTCAGGAGTTTGAGACCAGCCTGGCCAACATGGTGAAACCCCATCTCTACTAAAAATACAAAAATTTGCTCGGCGTGGTGGCAGGTGCCTGTAACCCCAGCTACTCGGGAGGTTGAGGCAGGAGAATCCTTGAACCTGGCAGGCGAAGGCTGCAGTGAGCCAAGATCACGCCACTGCACTCCAGCCTGGGCAATAAGAGTAAAACTCCGTCTCAAAAAAAAAGTACATGGGATCTCTCTGCATTATTTGTTACCATTGTGTATGAATCTATATCTTAAAATAAAAAGTTTAATTAAAAAAAGTAAAGGAATTAAGGCATCTGTGACCATTGAAGTGCCTCTACTGAGAGAGAGCATTTCACCCTAGGGTAATCCACAAGAGTAATCTAAAAGCTAGGAGTGCATATTCACTTCCTGTGGCTGCTCTAACAAATGACCACAAATTTGGTAACTTGAAACAACAAAATTGTTTTTCTAGAACAGTTCTGGAGGCCAGAAGTCTGAAAGCAGTATCACTAGGTGGAAATCACGGTGCCCAGCTTCTGGTGGCTGTGACATTCCTTGGCTTGCAGCAACATCATTCCAATTGTCAAGCCTCTTTCTGCTTCATCTGCATATTACCTTCCCGTCTGCATGTATGCGAATTCTCCCTCTGCCCCTCTCTTAGAAAGATACTTACGGTAGCATTTAGGACTCACATGGTAATCCAGAATAATCTTCCCTTCTCAAATTCCTTAATTTAATCACAGCTGTAACAGCTCTATTTCCAAATAAGTTAAAATTTACAGGTTCTAGAAATTAGAACCTGACATCTTTGGGCAGTCATTACTCTGCCTACCACAGCGTGCTAAGCAGTCCATTGTGCAAACGTGGTGTAATTTATTTAACAAATCTACACTTAGGGTGTTTTGTTTTCTTTACTATAAACATGAACAAGGACACTTTTGCATTAACAAATAGTTTTGGAATATCTATGCTGTGTCAGCTTCTCTTTTAGGCACTAGGGATAAAGCAGTGAAGAAAACAGACAAAAATACCTCCCTTATGGAGATTATCTTCTAGTGGGAGAAGGCAGACACAGACAATAAATGAATGAGTACAATATACAGAATATTAGTTAGTGATCATTGTCATGCTGAAAAATGAAGCAAGGAAGGGGGATACGAAATACAAGGCAGTTACATGTTGCAATTTTATTTTTATTTTTTGAAACGGAGTGGCACTCTGTTGTCCAGGCTCAAGTGCAGTGGTATGACCACGGCTCACTGCAGCCTCTAACTCCTGGGCTCAAGGGATCCTCCCACATCAACTTCCCAAGTAGCTGGCACCACAGGTTCATGCCACCACACCCAGCTAATTTTTTTGTTTGTTAGTTTGTTTTTGTAGAGACAGGGTCTCCCTGTGTTGCTCAGGCTGGTCTCAAACTCTTAGGCTCAAAAAATCCTCCCACCTTGGCCTCCCAAAGTGTTGGGATTACAGGTGTCAGCCACCACACCAAGCCTGTGCTGCAGTTTTAAATGGGGGATCAGGAAGACTACAGTGAAAGGGTGACGAATGAGCAAAGGCCTCAGTGGGATGGGAGATCAAGCCCTCTTTATCTGGAGGCAGAGCAGTGTGGACAGAGCGGTTTCAAATACCTAGGCCAGGAGAACAGCACAGAGTCTGGGTGCCTGGAACAGAGTGAGGCAAAGAGTAGTAAGGACCGAGATAAATCTCTTAGAACCCTTCTCTACTTATTTTTAGATGGGATTAATACAAGGATTACTAATTTGTGTTTCCTTTCTGTACCTCCACAATAGTTTTGGTCTCTCTTCCTTCTCCTGTACCTTTGGGGAAGACGCATTCTTGGTCCAAAGCGGGAGAGCCTGGGTCAGAAAAGGAGAAATACTTTGACAGAGAATGTTTGAGGATCACAGCTACCATGTACAGGGATAGTGACTTGTGGGAGAGGGTGAAAAGGGGCCTACTATGGTATGTAATTCTGTGAGTCCATCTGACATGGTTTGGACTTGCGTCCCCGCCCAAATCTCCTGTTGAATTGGATGAGGGGCCTAGTGGGAGTGATTGGATCATGGGGGCGGGCTTCCGCCTGGCTGTTCTTGTGATAGTGAGTTTTCACAAGATCTGATTGTTTAAAAGTGTGTGATACTCCTCCGCCTTGTCTCTTTCTCTCTCTCCACCACCATGTGAAGAAGGTGCTTGCGTCCCCCACGCCTTCTGCCATGATTATAAGTTTCCTGAGGCCTTCAGTCATGCTCCCTGTTAAACCTGCAGAACTGTTAAACCTCTTTCCTTCATAAATTACCCAGTCTCAGGTAGTTCTTTATAGCAGTGTGAGAACAAACTAATACATCGTGCTTTCCATGGGATAGTGCTTGAGTTATTCTGAAATTATTTTGAACTATGAATTTGCTTCAAGTTACATGAACTGTATATTCCAAGACACCATTTGGGGACTAAGCTTCATGAGTCATGGTATTTGTTCAGGATAAATTCTGACAAGCAAAATTGCTGAGCCAAAAGGAATACTTTCCATTTTGATGCATAGTATCAGATTTCCCAGAAAGGTGATATCATATTACATACCCAGCAACAACTTGCTCCCCACAAGCTCACCCCACTGAGCATTAACTCTCTTTTTATCTTTGTATATTATGGGAAAAATGATTTCTCGACAATATATGATGAATCTGCATCTTGGCAACATGAGGGCAAAGGTCTTTTTCTATGCTTGTTTGCCATTTGTATTTCCTCTTTGGTGAATAGTTTGTTCATATCCTTTGCCTTTTTTCTATTGGACTATGCATCTTTCTTTATTGGATTTGCTAGAGCCATTTATATTTTCAGGATATTTCACTTTTGTCTGTAAAATGCTGCAAGTAGACTTCCCAGTATAACAGGGGTTCTTGAATGTATGCAACAGAAAGTAACTGGCTCCTTCCAGCAGAAAATGAATGTACTGAAAGAATATTTGGTAGATCACAGAATCACTGGAAAAGCTAGAATCCAAGACTTCAAAAATAGAGCAGCACCAAAGGAAGCAGTGCCAACCACGAGCCCAAACCACACTGTAGGAACTGTCTGATGAGGACCCCATCAATACTGACACTGGATGCTGAAAGCCACTCCTGGCACCTCTGCCTACCTGGTCTTGGAGATTTGATGCTGATGCCACAAAAGTGGACTCTCCTCTGTCTTGATTCAAAGTCCTGGGCCAGAGTGTCTGATTGGTGGAGCCTCCACCACAGCCTCCATCCCCATTGCAAGGATCAGGAACAGACAGAGTGACTATCAGAACTGTTCATCTCCAGTGTTGAAGAGTGGACCTTGCTCTTCATCCAGAGTCACACAGTGGAGAATGCCCCGTATATAAAAGGGGAAGCAGAGGCAAGGCAGAAACTGACAGAGACTGAGAGCCCTATACTCAGCTTGTTTAAATTTAAATTTTGTTTACAGTGATTTTAGCTTCACACAGAATAAAATTTTCTGGGTGAGTATATGAAAATATTTCCTTTATGATCTCAGATCTTAACAGCTCTGCTGTCTGCATACCCTCTCCCACCTTCCTGAATTCTCCCAGCTGAACCAAGTAGGCCTACAGTTTTTCTTTTTAAGGATAGTCTGAGCTTGTATCAAGGGCTTTGCCGACTACTCTTTGAGTTTTAAGGCAGCTCTGGTGCCCTGGGCCTTCCTCTCATGTCAGAGATGTCCTTGACCCTAAGACATGTGCTCTGGAGGCTAATTATCTCAGGTGGTGGCCTGTCACCTTCTAGGTTGGAGATCTAGTACCTCTGAAAATGTTTAACTTTCAGCCTTTTAGACAGGGGACTTTTTCTGACCTGTTCATCAAAGTGTGTTTTCATGACTAAGGAGTCCCCTAACTCTCCAACTGCTGTAGGTATATTTTATTACTCAGTTAATTTCAATTGGCCTCGTATCATTGGATACTTGACATTTCAACATCTTAGGCATTAAATTGAAAAACACCTAGTTGATCATTTTCATACAGTAAGTTTAAGTTTCCCTTTCCTACTCAAAAGAATGCAGCGTAGTCTTGGGGACACTTGAACATTTTCTACTGGTCTTTGAGGGGCTCAGTCACCTTTGCTCTCTTTGTCTCCATGGTTAGAAACCTGTCTGTACATGTTGAGCAGACTGGTATGCTGATCACATGTTAAAGGAGTTTCTGGAGGGTTCTCTGCCTGTTCTGTATCTTTCAAGAAAGCCCAAATGCTGGTTCCCTATCCATGGCCCTCCTCCAGACTCAGCTGTGGACGGGGAATGGGGAATGAAGCAGGTGTGAAAACAATGGGGCCACACTCTTCTACAGCCAGGATGCTCCTTGCAGAGAAGGCCCAGTGTGGCATCATCAGGAATGGAGCTTAGGCCCTGGTACTCACAGCTGTCCTGGAGGGGCTGGAGCTCAGATGTGGGACATCCAGTGTAGGCAAGCAAGAAGCTTGGAGACCAAAGTCCCTATGGGTGGTGGAAGGAACCTTACCAGAGAGATAGCATCTGGAATGTTCAGAGACAGGCATTTGGTGGCAGCCCAAGGAGGAGTCCAGAGCAGAGAGGCCCAAAATTGGAGGAAGGGGGAAGACTCCTGGCCTAAGGCTCGGGGGCAGGGCTCCTGTCCCTGGGAGGTCTGCAGTGAGGACCTGTGGCCCCAAGCATCACCGTAAGCAATCAGGCAGATAGAATGAGTCAAATACCTGATCTTTAGAATGGGAGAACAAGCTGGGGCTGAGACAGAGAATTGCCTGGGTTCAAATCCCGGTTCTATCACTTATCGCCTATGTAACTTTGGTCAAGTAACAGCCTTTCTATGCTGCAGTTTCCTCGTCTGTAAAATGAGAATAAACGCCTGTAATCCTAGCACTTTGGGAGGCTGAGGCAGGCAGATCGCTTGAGTCCAGGAGTTTGAGACCAGCCTGGGCAATGTGGCAAAATCCCATCTCTACAAAAAATACAAAAACTAGCCAGGCATGGTGGCACACGCCTGTAATCCCAGCTACTAGGGAGGCTGAGGTGGGAGGATTGCTTGAGCCTGGGAGGTCAAGGCTGCAGTGAACCGTGATTATGCCACTGCACTCCAGCCTGGGTGACAGAGCAAGACTCTGTCTCAAAAAAGAGAGAGAGAGAGAGAATAACAACAAAGCCTACCTCATAGGATTATTATTATTATTATTATCATTATTATTTTGATAGAGTCTTGCTCTGTCGCCAGGCTGGAGTGTAGTGGCGCAATCTCAGCTCACTGCAACCTCCACTTCCTGGGTTCAAGCGATTCTTATGCCTCAGCCTCCTGACTAGCAGGGATTACTGGCATGTGTCACCACGCCCAGCTTTTTTTTTTTTTTTTTTTTTTTTTTTTTTTTTCTTTTTTGAGATGGAGTCTCGCTCTGTTACCCACGCTGGAGTGCAGTGGCCGGATCCCAGCTCGCTGCAAGCTCCACCTCCCGGGTTCACGCCATTCTCCTGCCTCAGCCTCCCGAGTAGCTGGGACTATAGACGGCCGCCACCTCGCCCAGCTAGTTTTTTGTATTTTTTAGTAGAGATGGGGTTTCACCGTGTTAGCCAGGATGGTCTTGATCTCCTGACCTCGTGATCCGTCCATCTCGGCCTCCCAAAGTGCTGGGATTACAGGCGTGAGCCACCGCACCTGGCCAGGATTTTTATGAGAAGCAAATTAAATAATATGTGTAAAGCGCTTAGAAAAGAGTAGGTGTTAAAAATGTTATTATTAGTCAATATTATTATTAGCACAGATGAGATAATCAAAGCACAAGAAGCCTTAAGGTGGTCTTGATGTGGAATCACCAAAGTGGTTGAGTTATTCTTCAATTCCCTCTAAATAAGGACAAGATTGGTCACACATCTGGGGTAAGGCTAAACTACAGACTGGGCTAAAGTGGTAGAAGAGAGCTGCAGAGGCAAGGAGCCAGGAACATTCTTGCAAATGCAGTTGGGAGAATCACATTTTATTTTCTGGCAACTCTGACACATAGTCATTGTGCCCTATGGCCTATCCAGAATCTCTGGGCTCCCTGGGGCTGGTGCTAGAGATGTGAGTCATGAGAGAGAAGAGTCTGGAAGGCACTCTGCCACCCCGGGGCCTCTGCTGTAGGCTGGCTCCTCTAAATCTCCAGGGTGCGCAGTGGCCACGAGAGAGAGCTCGCACCTCTGGCCTCATGCCGGCCCTCTTCGTGGACCTGCATATCACCAAAGTGCAGCTGGGGTTTGAGGCATCAAAATACATACCCTATTTCACAAGTCATGCCCTCATCAATCCCTCTTATACACTTGAAGGCAAAAATACGGCATTAAAAAATAGTTACTTACAGCCAGGCGCGGTGACTCAAGCCTGTAATCCCAGCACTTTGGGAGGCCAAGACGGGCGGATCACGAGGTCAGGAGATGGAGACCATCCTGGCTAACACGGTGAAACCCCGTCTCTACTAAAAAATACAAAAAGCTAGCCGGGCGAGGTGGCGGGCGCCTGTAATCCCAGCTACTCCTGAGGCAGGAGAATGGCGTAAACCCGGGAGGCGGAGCTTGCAGTGAGCTGAGATCTGGCCAGTGCACGCCAGCGTGGGCGACAGAGTGAGACTCCGTCTCAAAAAAAAAAAAAAAAAAAAAAAAAAAAAAGGTTATTTACTGATAAGAACTTATGAACATAAAGAAAGAAACAACAGACACGGGTCTACCTGTGGGTGGAGGCTGGGAGGAGAGAGAGGAGCAGAAAAGATAGCTATTAGGTACTAGGCTGAATACCTGGGTGATGCAATAATCTGTACAACAAATTCCTGTGACGCAAGTTGATCTGTGTAACAAACCTTCATGTGTACCCTTGAGCCTAAAATAAAACTTAAAAAAAAATTATTTACCATCATAATAATGGCTACCATCATTGGCAGTTTAATCATGTGCCAAGGTACCGTGTACTATGTACGTAGCTAAGTGCTAAATATCGATTGCTTTTATTGCTCAGTTAATTTCAATTACTTCAGTTGGTCTTCACAACAACCTTAAGAGGTTAGTTACTGTTGCCATTTTGCAGATGAGGACACAGGCTCAGCAGGGTTGAGTAACTTGACCATGGTCAAATGGCCAGTAAGTAAATGTGGAGCCAGACTCCAACTCAGGTAGTTCACTATGGAGCCTGAGCTTTGAAGAAGAGGGGAGGAAAATGCTTTGGAGTAATGTTTCTAAAGGAAATACTGCATTTTTGACAGATACGAAATATGTACTGTCTGCTCCCTTCCTTGGTGAGCTGACACCAACTTGAAGCAATTGCTCCCTCCCCAGGCAGCATCTGTTTTGGTTCTCCAAGGAAATTGATTCACTCTGTGGAGACTCTCTTTGGGAGAGGCCAAAGTTCCTTACAGCTTCTGGGATCACAAAACCCTTTTCAACAAGATCCCTTAGGCCCAGGCTCCTAAAAACTATGTAATAAATTTACCATCAAAACAATCTCATTTGATCCCACTGAGACCATCATGCTACAAACAAAGGTAACATGATATTCCAATAAATATTTCTCCTGTGAAGTCATTAGAGTTTTTTCCCCTCCTACACTGAACTGTATTCTTCAAATTTAATATAATTTCATAGTTCCCCTAAATCATTCATGGGTATATATACAACATTCAACTGTTCTACATCCTGTCATTTGAATAAGAATGATTATTAAAGTTTAGGCTGATTCTAAAATGCAAAAGCATTTTACTGTTTTTTCTTATTAAAAATGCCATAATGAAATATTTTTAAATGTTATAGCAATTATCTTTTCGCCACACAAACCTGCATTGTCAACTATGCCACATTAAAATGTTAAATCACTATTTTAATATCAAATTACAGGAGGAGAGAGAGAAAAACTGCTAAAATTCATCTTCTGTGTGGTTGATTTTTCCACAACTTAGTACATGTGGTCTGTCATGGTTGAGAGGTGCTGCCTTATACAGGAAACACCACAGATTTTGGAGGTCTTAGACTTGAAATAACAGGGAAGTCTAGGGATTGTGTATTTCTTCATCATGTAAAAAAAAAAAAAAAATTAGGGGCTGGGCGCGGTGGTTCACGCCTGTAATCCTAGCACTTTGGGAAGTCGAGGCGGGCGGATTGCCTGAGCTCAGGAGTTCAAGGCCAGCCTGGGCAACATGGTGAAACCCCGTCTTTACCAAAATACAGAAGAAAAAGCATGCACTTGTAGTCCCAGCTACTCGGGAGGCTGAAGCAGGAGAATTGCTTGAACTCGGGAGGCAGAGGTTGCAGTGAGCGAAGATCATGCAGCTGCACTCCAGCACTCCAGCACTCCAGCCTGGGCAACAGAGCAAGATTCGGTCTCTCCAAAAAAAAAATATTAGGATAATCAGCTATTTTTCTGGGTTCCCAGACCCAAGCCTGCAGGACATTAATGGGATGCAAGCAAACCTGAGCAACTGGGCTTGCAAAAATAAAATGACTTGCAGAAGCCATAATGAAGGTTGTATGTTTTGGGCATCAGTGGTGTGGTCTCCTCTATTCCTCCTGGGCCAACTGCATTGGGATCTCAGTGATGGAAGTAATGGTAGAACATTAGGGCAGTTCTTGTTGCCCTGGATAAGTGTTAATGAGGAAGAGGCGTGGATATGAGATACCACATTCAGGCTCTTACCTCTCAATGAATCATGCACGGTTCTCACAATATTATCTATTAAACTCAGCTGAATGTCTTGGTCACACTGAATATAATCATTACACAGAGGACTTTGACCTGTCTCGTTAGGTGATTAAAAAGCAAAATGTACATTTTTAATAGATTTCATAAAGACCCGATTGTATATGACTCTCTGGCTGCTTAAGAGAAGCTATTAAATGAAGTCTACATTGGGTCAGTACTTCACTTTTAAGCCCTTGAAATCACATGGTCTTATTATCTATGAAGTTTTCAAAAATGAGCTTGTTAACATCAAAACTGAAAATCCTCTAAATAGTACTCCAAAAGTTTGAATATTTGTCTCCCTAAACCTTACGTCAAAATTTGATCCCCAGTGTTGGAGGTGGGGCTAAATGGGAGGTGTGTTTGGGTCATGGGGATGGATCCCGCTTGAATGGCTTGGTGCCATCTTCACAGTAATGAGTTCTCATTCAATTCATTCCCACAAGAGCTGGTTGTTAAAAAGAGCCTGGCACCTCCCCATCCCCCACTTCCTCTCTCACTGCTTGATCTCTGCACATACCAGCTCTGCTGTGCCTTCTACCATGAGTGGAAGCCGTCTGAGGCCCTTGCCAGATGCCCAGTCTTCCAGTAAGCAGAACCATAACCAAATAAACCTCTTTTCTTTATAAATTATGCAGTCTCAGCCATTCCTTTATAGCAATACAAATGGACTAAGACCAGTACCAATAGGTTATGTTATAAACAAATTGCATTGCTTCTCAGCCTTTTGACTAAGATCAAGTGTGTAAACAAATTTCACTATTTATGAGGATTTTCAGTCAGAAACGAGTTACCTAGTGGGTGCTTAGTAAATATTTGACTAACTGATTTTTGCTGGTGTTATCTCTATTAATACATCAAATCAGCCTTAAGGGATGCTACAGATTGAAGACCTGTAACCTACAATAAATTTACTTTGTATTAAGGTGGACTTAAAGTAAAAAAGTAATGCTGTGAAATTGGAACCCTTGCACACTATTGGTGGGAATGCAAAATGGTGTGACCACTATGGAGTATAGTATGGAAGCTCCTCAAAAACTTAAAAATAGGACTAGCATATAATTCAATAGTCCCACTTCTGCGTGTATACTCAAAAGAATTGGAATCAGAATCTTGAGGAGATATTAACAGTTCCATGTTCATTGCAGCACTATTCACAATAGCTAAGAAACAACCTAGATGTCCATTGACAGATTAATGCATAAAGAAAATGTGGTATATGTATATATACAGTTGAATCCTATCCAACCTTTAAAAAGAAGGAAATTCTGCAATATATGACAACATGGAAGGACCTTGCAATGGTTAATATTAAGTGTCAGCTTGATTGGATTGAAGGATGCAAAGTATTGTTCCTGGGTTTGCCTGTGAAGGTGTTGCCAGAGGAGATTAACATTAGAGTAAGTGGACTGGGAAAGGAAGACCCACACTCAGTGTAGGTGGGCACCATCCAATCGGCTGCCCACGCAGCTAGAAAAAGCAGGTGGATTAAGGTGGAATAAGCTGGCTTTCTGAGTCTTCTGGCCTTCATCTTTCTCCCATGCTGGATGCTTTCTTGAACAGCAGATTCCAGGACCTTTGGCCTTTGGACTCTTGGACTTACACCAGTGGTTTGGCAGGGGCTCTCAGGCCTTCAGCCACAGACTGCAAGCTGTCCTGTCAGCTTCTCTGCTTTTGAGGCTTCGGGGCTTGGAGTGAGCCACTACTGGCTTCTTCCTGTCTTCTCAGCTTGCAGATGGTCTATTGTGGGACTTTATCTTGTGGTCGTATGAGTCAGTTCTCCTTAATAAACTCCCCTTCATATACACATACATACTGTCCCTCTATATACACATACAGCTCTGTCCCTCTGAAGAACCCTGACTAATACAGACCTTGAAGACACAATGCTAAGTGAAATAAGCCAGTGTGAGAAAGACAAGTACTGCATGATTCCATTTCTTTGAGGTATCTCAAATAGTCAAATTCATGAAGTTAAAGACTAGAATGATGGTTACCTGGGACTAGGGGGAGAGGGAAATTAACAGTTGGTAACCAATAGGCATGAAGTTTTAGTTAAATAAATTTAGTTAAATAAAATGAGTACATTTTAGAAATCTGCTGTTCAACATTGTATCTATGATCAACAACGTATTATATACTTAAAATTATTAGGAGGGTAGATCTCATACTAAGTGTTCTTACCACAATAAAATTAAAACTAAAATAGAAAAAGAAGTAACTCCTTTTACCTCTTCACTTCCCTCATCATCTTAACATCTTTGTTTAGTTTCGGGGTATCCTAGGTTTAACTCCTCAGGAAACAGATTGAGATAAAGATATGCATGCAGGGATTTGATTAGGGTATGCTTGGGAAAACCACACTTGTTAGTGGGTGAGAAAAGCAGGATTGGGCAGAAGGAGATGTTGAGCTGTGATACAGTTGCAACAAGGCCTCAGCCAATCCCACTGGGAGTCTGAAAGGTAGATAGCCCCTCAGAGAATCCCTGGATTGAGGCAAGGGAGCTAGGACTTGGTATCCCTCATCAACCGGTCAATGGTTGTGACCTACCCCTAGGGAAAGAGAAATCACACTGGGCAAGACACTTCCTTTTGTCTAAGGGCAATTCCTGGACAGGGACTCAGTTATGAACCTCAACATGTAACACCCTAATAGTTGGGGGAATAAGTGCCTTGGTCCTGAATGCGGAATTTGGATGGCATATGACAGAGCCCACTACACTGGATCACACCACAAATTCACCATGCGGGAACTAAAACTCAGGCTCCTCTCAGCAAGTTAAATTTTCCTTCTTACTTTCCTTTCTTTGTTATCAGCATCACCATTTTCCCTTACCCAAGGTAGTAGATGAGAAATCTAAAGATTTCTAAAAATTGCCTTGGGCGATTTTTAACAGTCTGTCACATTTAATTTCCAGCATATTTATCCTTTTAAACAATTTTTAAATAATTCACTACAAAGTGAAATCTGGCATAAGTCCTATCTGTCTTTTACTCCCTGAATTACTGAAGAAGCCAAGACAACAGATTTCTAGGCAGTTTTTAGGGCCTGGGTTGGGGACTAGTGATATAACCAAGAAATGAGGAAGTGGCTGGTCTCTGCTGTTTTTTCTTTCTATTTTAGAGAAGAAAGCTTGAATCATTGGTCGGGCAAATAAATACTCAACTACTCTCTGGAAAGTCCTACTCTGTTTATAAGAATGCAAATGAATAACCTTGAAAAAAGTCTTCTTATTTTATATATATAAAAAAATTTGACATGAGCTAAATGTTTTCAGAGATTGAGATTTTAAAAAAAAACCTATCCAGTACTTGTGGGTGCAACGTCGTCTTCCACTAGTGTGGGTATTCTGTCAAAGACCTAGTTGCCACTCTCAAACACTGTTCTCAAACCACTCCCAGGGAAACACAGGAGATATTAAATTATAGTCTAATTAAATTAAATTATCACTTTGCTATCCCACCAATAAGACTGAGACGGCACTTCTGTTATGAATCTTTGCTTGCAAATCCTTTTACTTTGGGATAAGAACTCCTTCCTGGCAGAAGCACTTTGGGCTTAAAGGTGAAGTTGTGGATTAGAGGATTGTACAAGGGTTCTTGCACCCAGAAGATTCTAAGGACAAAAATTAAAACTCACTTGTTTTGCAGATTTTTCATCTTGGGCTTTTGAATAATTTTACTTATCTGAAACATGAATCTATATAGTGTATATTGGATGATTTTTGCATTCTAAATATAAAGCTTTTTGAAATCTAAAAACAGCCTTTTTTTTGTTGAGTAGTAAAAGGAATGTTTCAATGTTAGGAAATTTTGGATATGCAGAGAAAATCACTACTTCTGAATGAATGGGCCAGAAACCAGTACTGAGGATCTGAAGCAAGAGCTGTAGGGTCCACCAGAGTTTATCTTCTCCACATCTACTATATACACAGCACTTATGAGATACCATAATGATGTTCACAGTGTGAAGAAAACAAAATCTCAGATTTGTAACAATATAAAAAAGAAAACAAGGCAGGAAGGCACTTGGGACTCAAGTCTTTTTTCCTCTTTTTAAGTCTTTAAGGTTCTTAAGCAAGTCCCATTGGATACATGGCGAAGATGAGTTTCCCCTAAGCACCATTCCTAAAGCCTCTGGGGCCACAAGAAGACTGTGAAGCTGACACAGAGAGGTGCCCCCAGTATACTTTAGATGCATGTGTTTCTGCCTGCACATGAAAGTGTACATTCTGATTGTATTAGGGTCCTTCAGAAAAACAGAACGAGTAGGAGAGATAGATAGGTAGGTAGATAGATAGAAGTATAGAGGTATAAGTATAGATAGAGAGAAAGAGATCTATTATGAGGAACTGCTGCACACAATTATGGAGGCTAAGTCCCACAATCTGCCATCTGCAAGCTGGAAACCCAGGAAAGCTGGTAGAATAAATCCTGGTCCAAGGGCAAGAGAAGACTGATGTCTCAACTCAAGGAGGCTGGTAGGAAGAAAGGCATGGTATGAATTCTTCCTTCCTCCATCTTTTTGTTCTATTCAGGCCCTCAGCAGATTGCATGATGTCCATGCACACTGGGGAAGGCACACTGCTTTACTGAGTCACTGATTCAAATGCTAGCTTCATCTGAAACCCCCTCATAGACATACTCAGAAATAATGTTTAATCTGGGTACCTGTGGTACAATCAAGTTGACACTATCACACTCATTGCAGGAGGACATTGACATGAATGAACCATATGTGAAGACCCTATGGAATGGTTTCATCCACCCTCCCCTTATCCTTCAAACTCTCTCTGGAGTCTACCTGGGGGACCTACGTGGCATCCAGGTGGCAGTGGATGAATGGATAGTGGCAACCGCAGGAAGCCTGTTGAGACGCATGTGATGATAGGCCAGCATCCTTGGCCAAGAGTCTTTATTCAGACATGTTTTGTAGAAACCATGTAAGCAAGGGACTATTGAAAGAATGGCTTAAAGCAGAAATTCTCAAACTTCACCCTGCATCAGAATCCCCTGAAGGGTTTACTAAAACATGGATCCTTGGGCCCCATCCCATAGTTTCTGATTCAGCACATTTTGGGGGAAGGCCCTCAAATTTGTATTTCTAACAAGGTAATGCTGATGCAGCAGGTCCAGGGATTCTGCACTGAGATCCTGTAGCATAAAGAAAAGAGAACTTCTGCCGGGCGCGGTGGCTTAAGCCTGTAATCCCAGCACTTTGGGAGGCCGAGACGGGCAGATCACGAGGTCAGGAGATCGAGACCATCCTGGCTAACACGGTGAAACCCCCGTCTCTACTAAAAATACAAAAAACTAGCCGGGCGAGGTGGCGGGCGCCTGTAGTCCCAGCTACTCAAGAGGCTGAGGCAGGAGAATGGCGTAAACCTGGGAGGTGGAGCTTGCAGTGAGCTGAGATCCGGCCACTGCACTCCAACCTGGGTGACAGAGCGAGACTCCGTCTCAAAAAAAAAAAAAAAAAAAAAAAAGAAAAGAGAACTTCTACTGTCTTCTTCTGAGGTTTTCAAATTCATTCAAATTACTGGGCTCAGTTGTAAGGATGACTGTCAGGTGGAGGTGGGTGACTGTCCTCAGGTAAATGATTCTAATATCCTAAGATAAGCCAATGATCTGAGGTGGGAGCAGGGATTGTGCAATAGCTCTTCACCAGGGCCCTTGGCAACGAGACACAGAGAATTGATTTGTTCCTCTACTTCTTTGTAAACAATACAACAAAGTTATATAGCTACACCTCTGGTCACACATGCGCCTGTTGTCGTCTGCTTGTTCCTGTTCCCTTGGGGAACTGCTCTTCCCCCACTCCAATCATACACTTCTGGTGAGTTTAGAATCACAGCATTACGCTCCTGGGCCACAGTGGTTAAGTATGTGACCTTAGTCTCTTGGCAAATATTCCTTTGGCATTTGACCAAAGCCTAGCCAATCAAAGGTTTTCCCCAGGAAATTTCTAAGTTTTATTGGTGGGGAAAGTTCTCATTCATTTCTGATCACAAAGCTTTAAGAATGTGTTCAACAGTGGCTGTCAGTCATGCCCTTCACCAGGTAGCATGTGTGAGAGAATGAAAAAGACAAAAGGCAAAACAACAAGTGGAATCAAACTTTTTCAGCGATAAGTCTTTTCTTCTAGTCACTGAGAGCTTGGAGCTACTTGGGTTCCGCAATGATTTCTTCAGCTCTGGTTTTTGTTTTTTTTGTCACTATCTTTCAACTTCTATTCCTCTCCCATCTCCCCATCCTGTTCCTCACCCTCCCCCCGCTTTTTTTTTCTTAAAATATTTTAGTTGGATTTCTGTCACTTGCAAAAGAAAGAATCCTGACTAGTATGGACTAGTCCTCTAGTAATCAAACCCATCAAGGACAAGGCAGGTGGGAGGGTGGGGTGAAGAGAAGCCATGAAAGTAAGTATGTGATGGGATTTCATATGTACCCATACGGCAGGCTCTTAACAGCTGCAAGGAACAGAGCCTCCTTCAGGTTCCTGAAAGAAAATGGTGGGACTAAAAGTGGAAACCACCAAAAAACAGATGGGCCTTAGGGCCAGCTCCTGTCTGGGTCATGCTCACCACCTCTCCTCCATGTCATCTCTGCTTCTCAGAGTGTATCTGCTCCATTCTCCCTTTACCCCTGTGTAGCCAATACTCTCCCCATTTTCTAGTCCAAATCCCAGGAGGTCAGCTAATTACACTGCTGTCCCCATTGTGCAGAGTTCTTTGTTCTTGACTATTGCCGGCTGCTAGATAACCTCTTTGGATGAGGCACCATCTCTGGGCCTATCAGGGCATCCCCAAAGAACAATGGCAAAGGCTGGGGAATGTAGGATGAGGCAGACACTCCATTGTGTCACAGAAGATGTGTGTCCCAGAACACCAGAAAGAAGAGTCAGAGTATGACATGTCAAACAAATGCTAAATAAAAACATTCACCAGAAAGTCTAAAATGCATGAGAAAGGGGTGGGTGCAGAGAAGTTATAGGACTTTCTGAAATGGTCTGGGCTAGAGCCAAGTACTTCAGGTCTTGGAGAAAAACAGCGTTACACAGATGGGTGCTTTGCAGCTCAGAAGCACAAGGCCCCTCAGCCACAGCAAGCCTACCGGCCTCTGTTTGGCTTGACCTCTACGACCTGACTAGGGGAAATTTGGGAGAGTCCTCACAAGTTCTACACTTTCCACCATGATTCCAGAAGGACAGATGGGTCACACAGACCTAGGGTGGAATCCCAGTAAATGACTTTGAGCAAGTTTCTTTGCTTTTGAAGCCCCAGTTTCCTCAAATCAAGATGAAATTACCTGCTTTCACAGAATTGTTATGAAGAGCAAGTAAGAAAAGACCTGTGGATCACTTAGCCTAGCTCTAGGCACAGATAAAGTGCTCATTAAATGCTAGTTATCATTGCTCTGTCATCATCATCATCATCATGCTCATCATTTTCATTAGGATACTTTCAAGGTGAGTGAGTGTAATGTGCCTCCAGGGATACATTTGTGAACAAAGCTTATCTCCCTACCTGTTTGCTGATACTAGTCATTTTTCTAATAAACATCCCCACTTACAAATGAAATTGAAATCTAAATGTATTTAAACTGTAAAGCTATATGTCCAAAGTGAACACTGTGTTATACAACCTAGAAGGTTTTTATTTTAAAAATAAAGAGATGAAGGAAGGAAGCACGAATGGACGGAAGGAAGGAAGGGACGGAAAGAAGAAGGGAAGGAAGGAGAGAAAGAAAATCCCCTTGTAAAAGTTCTCTTCCACGCATAAGATTTTATACTTTATTATAAAGGAGATTCTTTTTGTTAATTAAGGTATCAGTACAACAATAAAAGCAACAGAAAAAGATACCTAAAAATCTTTTCATTCTGTACAACAAATATCTGGGTATATTTACCTTATGTAAAATCATTCATTTGGTCTAACATGCCAGTAGAATTATCAAAAGTTTACTTTAAAAAGATATGAAAAGGTTGGGAGGGTGTGGCTTAATCTACAATTTTAAAATTTAATTTCACATATTGCCATGCTGTTCTATTACATATGCAGGAACGGGAAAGGCAGTGTTCTTCAGACTTGAAAAAAATTAATCCACAGTTCTTGGCATGGACAACCAATGTTATATTTAAAATATACATATATAATGTGAGACCCATTATCTAATAAAAATCATGAAATCTAGCTTATTCACTTTGTAACTTATAATAACTGAAAGTTGATCAAAGAAAAGCAATTCCATTTTTATTACATTGTTACTATTTTTATGGGCAAAATTTAAAATGTATGATAAAAATTCAATATACAATAATTGAAACATACAGTCTGACCTCACATTGCTCTGATAAATCTGTTCATTTCTGGCCATTTTCAGTGTTGCTATAGTGAACAGTGTTGACAAGTGGATGAAAAAAGCTTATAAATGGAATTCAGATCATAGATAAAACTGAACATAAACTATCTCCCAACGTTTCTGCATGTTGGGAGGCCCGGTTTGTGCCACAGATGGCCATCTCCCAATAATACATAAAACATTTCTTGCTGGAGCTCAGCACACATTGTTGAATGCACAGGTCATTTGAACAGAACAATAATTCAATTCACTTAATAATGACCTCACTGGGAACAAACACAGACACAGGATGATGCTGTTAGGAGAACAAAATTGTACTAGAGTTTTAAAAATGAAATTCTTAAATAGCCGCCATGCTCTCTTGTCAAAATAGCACTTAAATGTATTCAGTGTTTAGCGACCAGGCAGGCTCACTGAGTTTATTTTAGTCTCTTGAATTTTACTGCTGTTTCTCTGTGCCATGTTCCCTCAGTTTTCACGCTGGTAGCTTTCCTGGGCAGGTCAGTGGTGCTCACTGCACCCTCTATTATCTTACAGACTGAGCTCATTGATGAGGAAGCCTTGAGTTCATCATTTTTTCTTCTGTAATAGCTGAGATGGCAGTCAATGAGAGTGACTGCAGAAAGTTTCAGAAGGACACATGGGAATCATTTAACTAGGCCAATAAAATCAGCTATTTATGTAAGTAACAGTTATTATAACCTCAACCATCAAGACTATATTTCTCTAGAATAATTTTTATTTGGGGGCTAATTTTATTCCTAGCTTATAAGGCTTAAAATCCAGGATTTCCTACTTTGGCAGTAATGAATGAACTCAGCCAGGAGAAATCAGGATCTAGATGCTGTCTTTTCAGCATTTAGATGCTTACACAACTGATACACATGGGTTCAGGTACTACCTACCTAGAATTTTTAACCATGAGGTTCCTTTCTATATTTTAAACCCAAGTGCTATTGAAACTAGGCACACTATTGCCATAGGCTTAACTATTAATATCATGTTCTCTTTTGTCACTCATGTTTACTGTAAAAGAACACTTAATAAACAGCAGGGACTTTAAATATGTTTTGTTTAATATATTTTATTAAAAAGATCTTTAACTTTTAGGATCAAATCATAAACCTATAGAACAGAGGGGATAAAAAAAAACAGAGAATTGAGATATAACCTATTCAAATCAAGATTAATTTAATAATGGAGAGAAAAAAATAATATAGGAGTCTCATCAACAATTGTTTTATAGTTTAATTATTTTATCTTTTTTCTTTTTTTCCCTTCCATCTGTCTTAGTGGGCTTGAAAAAACTCCATCTACTTTCTGACAAAATAGTGCTTTTATGCTTGGGAAACACATTTCTCTATAGGAACTAACCCATTAGCTTATTTCTGTACCTGCTTCATCAATATCAGCTGGAATACCCTGTAATAGTGGCAATTTATTAACCTCTGCTGTAAAAGGCAAGAGAAAGAACACTCATGTTATTTTTCCATGAAAATGGTGGTCAGGAGGAAGGGTGTTTTAGAGAGGTAGTGTGATACAGGGAGGGGAGAGGGGAAGGCATTCATAAGAAGCAGAGCACATTTCCCCCTGACATATATGTAATTCTCAAGACTTAAGAGGTGTCTATAATCCAAACAGGACACCCCCTTTTCCGTCTTCATCTTCCCCTCCCTCCTTTTACAGACACTTCCCCCAGAAGACATAGCCCTTGCTTAACTGTCTGAAGGAGAGAAAATACAAAAGGTAAATAGATAAATATAAAAGACAGCAGGTAATTTAAGGACCATATTGATATTATAAGAGTTCAGAGAAATTGAGATTGGGAAAGGTTGTTGAAGAAATTGCAAGGCGTGAGACCCTCTGCTCCTGTGAAGCTGAGGGGGAATTTTCCTTCCTCTCATTGCCCCCTGGGGTGCTATGTTCTTGTCCATCTCCCAGGATGAAGGAGATCCTCTGCAGTGAAGCCCACCATTAGCTGAGCCCAGCAGCTCAGCTTCTCAGTTTTCCAGGCACCTGCCTGAGGGCAGGGTAGGGCTTGCAGACTGAGCAGGATGCTGGGCATCCACTGTGCCTTCTCAAGGGAAAGGGAGAGAGCTGGGGCACAGAAAGCCATACTCCTCTCCAGGTGGAGGCACTAGGGAAGCAGGAGCAGGAGGGAGGAAAAGTCCATTGTGTGCTGCTTATAATCACAATAATCACATTGAAACAGCACCTACTATGCCCAGAATAGTTCCCAGCAAATTACATGGGGTATTAACCCAGATAATCCTCACAATAACCCTATGAGGAAGTGTTATTCATATGCCCATTGTACAGATGAGGCACAGAAAAACTAATGAACTTGCCTAAGAACACACAGCTACTTAATTGGCATAACTGAGACTTGAGCCCAGACATAGCCCGATTCTAGCACCTCTGTTACATGGTTCACAACTCAGGCTGCACATTAGAATCACTTGGAGAGCTGCTAATCAATACTGATACCTGTCCTTAATCCCAGAACTATAGATTTAATTGATCTGCAGCGGGGCCCAGGGCATGAGGACTTTTTAAATGTCCCCAGGTGATTCAAATGTGCAGCCAGGACTGTAAGTCACACTATTCAGTCTCTCTCTACATGGTTATCTCAGGACCTCAGTACCTCTGCTTTCCTCCCTGTTACTCAGACTATTACATTACACCTTGATCTTACACTCTGCCACTCTCCATTTTTCTTCCCTTGCAGTGGTTTTAAAATATGTCCACAAATTCTCGAACACTCATCTCTTCAAAACGTAGGGATAACTCCCCTCCCCTTGAGTAGTGAGTCACTTCTAAAGAATGGAATTTAGCAGCAGTGAGGGTCTGTGACTTCCAAGACTAGGTCATTAAAGACCTTTGCAGCCTCTTCCTTCCTGGTAAGTTGTGGACTGCTCCCTCTGGGGGAAGCCAGCTGCTATGTCATAAGATCACTCAGCCCAATGAAGAGGACCTTCTGGTGAGAAACTGTGGACTCCTGCCCACAGCCAAGGAAGAATGGAGGTCGTCCAGCAAGTAACCACTGAATGAGCCAAATTGGGAATGAATCTTCAAGCCCCAGGCAATCCCTAAAATGACTAGAACCCTGGTGGACATCTTGAATGCCACCTCATGAAAGACCTGAGCTGGAACCAACCTGCTAAGCTACTCCCAGATTCCTGACCCTCAGACACTGTGCGAGATCATAAATGCCCATTACTTTACACTGAAAAATTGTGGGGTCATTTGTTATGTAGCAATAGATAACAAATACAGCCATCTTCAACCCCCACCTCCAACTCCCAAGTCTTCCCAGATTGACTTGGAGCTGGGAAGTTGCCAGTGCTGCAATAGAAAAGTGTCTGACATCCCAAGGTGGAATTCTGAATGCATTTACCATAGAAACATAGCTGCATGAATATTTATATATGTACATAAATGTATGTAGATGCATAGAAGAAGTCTGGAAGAAACAAGTCACACGGTTAATAGTTGTCGAGCCTGAGATAGGAAGGGGAGTGGGAGCAGGGGTGGGGGAGAAAGCCAAAGGGAATTTTTCTTGCTGCTCTGCAGGATACTGTGTCATTTGGATGTTTCTTACCAAGAATATATCCATGCATCTCTTAGGTAATGAAACATATTTTTCCTGCGTAAAAGTGAGGGAGGTTTAAAAAAATAAGAGCAGCATAATCATACCCGAGGCTGGGTTCTGTTGGAAGTAGAATACTAGAAAGATCTGCAAGTATATTATGGATACAGTAGTAATTTTGTAGCCTTTCCTGAGGGCCTTAATACCAGGTAGAACACTGTGAGAACAACAGGCCTTGAATCCTGATCACCACATGTGCTTAATTCTTGACTCTAACACTTAACCAGCTCGGCAAGTTATGAAACTGTTCTGAGCCTGTTTCCTCATCTGTAAAGTTGGGATAATAATTTGAGAATTAAAGAAGCTAAAAACATACATCACCTCATACAGTGAATGGTCTGGAGGTTGCATTCACCAAGCGATAGCTGTCATACTATGGGGAATATGCTGCTAGTTCCAAACACCTACATTTTGGGATCATTACCTGTAAATAAGTTAAGGCTTCCATGAATTACATATTTTTGTCAATTCCTCTTTTCTGGGGGATGCAAACAAATTCATGACACAAAGTAGACTTTCAAGACTCATTTACCGCATGAATTTTGCAAACATTCCAGAGGTCAAATATTTGTTTTCTATTTAAAGTGATAAAAGCCCAAAAAAGTCATATTCCTCAGCTACAGGAGAGAAACTGAGGAGAGTGGAGATGAGGATAAAATCCCCAAAACCTAAAGGATGCTGGATCTGGATTCTACTGGATATTGGTGCTGGAGAGTGGGACTGTCCCATCCTTTTCACATATGTTAGAGGTCACACACAGGGAACCCGCAGACCCCAGCATGCCAATAAACATGTTTCTTGTGACCCATACGATGTTTCTGAAAAGCATTTGAATTAGTTACCTACATTTAAATTTGGAAGATTTCACATAAAAATAAAAGTTTCATATTGCTCTTAAAAAAACTGACATAACTGGCTGTCTGAGTCAGCTGGCTAGAACTGAGTCATGGATTCCTCCTTAGTTAGGGCGAGGGTTCTTCAAGAGGCCATAAACCGCACTTGGACCGGCCCGCATCCCTCATTAGGGTTATCTACTTGTCCTTTAGGCATTCAGTTTGCTCCACTGAAACTTTAGATGTTTATTCCTATCTAGTAAGAGTGTTACTGGGATGGGATGACCACATGCTTCTATAGTTATAAAAACTGCCCAACCACACCTGCAACGTAGAGATCCCAGAAATGGAGGCCATCTTTCTCTGTTTACTTTTTATTGAACCAAAGAAGAGGAATGTGGAGCTCTCCAAAAAGTTTCTGTGAGAAAATGAAGAGCTGTTCTTTATAATCTACTATACTTCTACAGTGAGCTAATATTTATCAGGAAGACCTCCAGCTTCTCAAATGGTCTAAAGTTGTGTGTCATTTCAGCCAAACCTATCTGCATCATCTTTTCCATTTGAGTAGTCTGGGATTCTTTGCCTCTGCACATGCTCAAATCCTACAACTGGAAGAAAAAGCTGAACTATGACCCTTGCCTTTGATATATATATAGAGATACTTATCAAGTTTGGTGATATTGAGTTCATTTTTAATATCATGGAGTCACTTGTGAATCAATACCTGTCCAATACTTGTCTAATAAATGTTCCTGTCTGACAGTTATTAAAAACAAACAAAAATAGGTTCTGTTTCCTTAACTCTGCTTGAAGATCTTTCAATAGCAAAATTATACCCCTTAATTAACAAAAGCAAATATGAATTTGCTTTTAAAAGAGTCATTTGCTAGTAATTATTTTACTCTAGGTCTTTTCTGACCTAGGTTATTTTTTAATATTTTATTTAAAAAATTTTCAAACATACAGAAAAGTTGAAAGAGTGGCATAGTGAACACCCACATATTCAACAATGAACATTTGCTATATTAACTTTATCACATATTCATTTATTCTTCTTTTAACCTATCAATTTTGATACATCTCAGAGTAAGTTGCAGACATCAGTACGTTTTACTCCTAAACACCTCAGCATTCATAGTACCAGAGTTCAATATTTATGTTTTTAAAAGTTTTAACTGTGGTAAAATATTCATAACAGAAAATTTACCTTTTTAATAATTTTTAAGTGTACACCTCTATGGCATTAAGTACAGTCACATTGTAGTAAAACCATCACCACCATCTATCTTCAAAATTTTTCCTTTTCCCCAGCTGCAATTCTGTACCCATTAGACACTAATTGTCCACTCTTGCCTCCTCTCTGCCCTTGAATACTACCATACTACTCCCTGTCTCTATGAATTTGACTACTCTAGATACTTCATATAAGTGGAATCATAAAATATTTGCCTTTTGTGACTTTCTTATTTCACTTAGCATAATGTCTTCAAGGGTCATCCATGTTGTCACATGTTAGAGTTTCCTTCCTTTTGAAGACTGAATAATATTCCATTGCATATACATATCACATTTTGTTTAACCATTCATCTGTCTGACACCTGGGCTGCCTCCACCTTTTTTTTCCAAGACTTTTTTTTTTGAGAGCAGATTTAGGTTTCTTCCACTTTTTGGCTATTGGGAATAATGCTGCTGTGAACATGGGTGTACAAATATCTGTTTGTGTACCTACTGTCACTTATTTGGAGTGTATACCCAGAAGTGGAATTGCTGGAGCATATGCGAATTCTATGTTTAATTTTTTTGAGGAATCTATGGTTTCTTTTTTATATAACATTTATACCTAGTGAAATGCACACATCTGAAGTGTATAGATTTTGATAGATTGTGACAAATGTATACTCTAGTGGATTATTTTTCTCTTCCTTTTTTAGGTCCATCAGTATATACATATAAGAATTTTTCCATTAAAATGCTACACAGTCAGTGGCCAAAAGCCTGTTGGAAAGAGTGTGGGCTTAGATGACATCAAGATATACAGTTTTAGAACCTACTGGCCTTATCTTTTCACATATTTTGAAGTCTAGAAAAGGATCTCACTGTCTTGAAATCAGAAATTTGCAAAAATCATCACCTCCATCTTCTACTACTGACTATAAACATTTTACCTTGTGTAAGCAATGACCACAATAGTTTCAAAGGAGTTTTAAACAAAAGAATACATGTGGAGCTCAATTTCTAGCTCCCACCCATCACCAGAAAGAGACACTCTCTCCCTACATCCATCATGCAGATTTTCCAGAGTCTAAAAATTCTAAGCAGATAGTAGCAAATTTATCATACAGATCAATAGTTTATAATATTGAAAGTGAAAACAACAATTAATATAGCATGTTTTTTGCTATCAGATTGACAAAAAGTGACAGTTTCACTGGGAAAAGTGTGGAGACACAGGCGTTGGCAGATGCTATAGGTGACATAAAATAGTAGGGCAATTTGCTAATAATCTGTTAACATTTTTAATATACATTATTCCTAACCCAGGAGTTTCATCTCCAGGAATTTTTCTTACAGAAATACTTATATGAGTGCACCAAGGTATATTTGTACATGGTTGCTCATTGCCACGTGGCTTGTGGGAGCAAAAAATTGGAAACGACCCAAATATCAGTCAGAAGGTAGCCGCTAAAAATAAATCCTGATATACACACATTTAACTGGTATAACTTGCTTTACCAGCTTGGACACAAATGAGGTTACATCTTTTTTATTTTTTCAAATTACATTAGGCCCAAACATCTATGTGCCAGATTAGTGCCAGAGGAAGTCCACTGCCTGTCTCCTCTCTTAAGGCCTCTTCTCTCTCCCTGAATTGTCCAAACACCCTGGGGCTTTTACTCCTTGCAAAGCAGCCAGTCTCGCTTCTAAATGCCTCCTGGAGAGAAAACTAGAGAATCTGATTAGTCTATTAGGAGCCTTATTTTCAACGTCTGTTGCTTCTGTTTGCCATACTGTGACTGTTGAAAGCTGCAAAAGTAATAAATAGGGAGTAGTGTTGTAAAATAAAGATGGGGAAAAAAAGGCTTGACTGAGTCTGTTTTGAAAAATAAAAGTAAAGATCTTATTTGTATTTAAACATGAGCTATCTTTGACTATATATGTGTGTGTATATATATATATATTTAGCACATACTGTAGTTGCAACAATGATTTAATTTTTCAAGTAAACGAAGAATGAATCAAGTGTTGATTTGGTGCTTGGGGGGATAAATTTTCTAACAAAATTATTTGAAAGCAAATTTTGACACCCTTCACTTCACACTGACTTTTATACATAGCAGAATGACAAGGGTCACTTTCAGGAAAGGTGTGAGGGCTTAATCAATTTTTCTGAGACCCTCTCTTAATTCTTCGATATGCAAGTAATTCTCCTTTTGAAAAACGTATCCTGTTATCATTCTCGTTTTTCTCATCTTTAATTGTTAACTGGTCTAACACTACTAGATACTCATTTGCTTATGGAACAGTTCTCCAAAATCATTTTCAATGGCTTTATAAAATTGTGCATCTTTTGCAAGAGTAGCAGTTTTACATTGCAACTGAAATGCATTTTATTTACATTATATTGTGAGATGTTTATAACATCTGCAGTCAGCAAAATTGACGGGCTGAGTGGGGATAGATGCTGATATTAAGTTGGGAGGGCTATTTAAGTGAGGGCTAATTTAGTAAGTGGTCAGTTCATTAGTGGATATTTTCCTGTTATGACCAATTTCTGCTTTCCTACACAACTTAGCAACTACTTGGATTCAGATAATAATGAATAGCTGGATAATAAGAAACTTCCGTACTACACGGTACTAGAGAGGAATTAGGTGTGTATTGACATGGAAAAACGTTCACAATGCATTGCTAAATATAAAAAGCCAGTTCCACATGAATAGTATAACCATGTTTCTATGAAATAATAACAAATGTTAGTATATGCATAAGAAATATAAACAAATAAAACAACCTGGAAGATACTTCAAACTGTTAGCAGTCACTTCTGATGGATGTCTGGGGAGTGGGGAGAAGTCCATTTTAGCAGCCTTATATTTTAGTGAACATTTACTACATTTTTGAATATGATAAAACCTAATTTAAAATATTCTTAACTAGTGGACCAGGTATGATGGGTCACGCCTGTAAACCCAATGCTTTGGGAAGCTGAGGCACGAGGATCTCTTGAAGCAACATAGCGAGACATTGTCTCTACAAAAGAATTTTTTAAAGAAGTAGCCGGGTGTGGTGGCACATGCTGGTAGACTGAGCTACTCAGGAGGCTGAAGTGAGAGAATTACTTGAGCCCACAAGTTCAAGATTACAGTGAGCTGCTGTGATCACACCACTATACTCCAGTCTGGGTGACAGAATCAGACCAATATCCATAACACACATATATTTAAGCTAGTGTAGCTGAGATAGAACCAAAGTTGAAGAAGAAGAAGGAAGTGGAGGTTGAGGAAGACAAGGAGAGGAAAGAAGAAAAGGAGGGCAAGAGGGAGGGAGACAGGAAGGAAAAAGCAAAATGTGCTGTCATTTGATTAGTGTCCAAACAGGGTACTCCTAGAGTTTTTATTAGCCTATCTTGAAGGAATGTAAAAGGTTTTTTCAATTGCAACCTATTGTGTTATAAATACCCCAGAGCTCATTTTCAAAATAACCAAATCACAAACATTTGTTGAGAATCTGTTATTTTCAAGGTACTATGCTGCACTTAGTGCTCAGAGGAATACAAGAATCTATAAGACTTCTAGCTTCTCTCAAACAGCTAACAATTTAGTTAAGAATTCGGGAAAATCTTCACTTGAGATAGGAAACCGCATCTAGCCTTAAGTGACCAAGATGGCGCAGCTGTGTAATGGTGGAGAAACTGAATGGCTGACGCTCAGTCTTTGCTGCTGCCTAGTATTCTGTGGGTTTAAGCATTAGATGAGAGTCAGGACTGAGAGCAAGACATTTACCTTCAGAGAAAAATGTAATTCTTTATCTATCATGGGAGGGGAAGCCCACAGGTTGGTTCAAAGGTCAATTAGAGCGCCATTCAGATTTGATGAGAGTATCAGGGGGCTTTTGACGTGGATACTCACGAAATGTGATGGTGAACACTAGGTTATGTATTATTATTATCGCTGCCTCATTTTATAAACAAAGAACCTAAGATTGACTCAGGTACATTCTGCTGCTAAGGGCAGAATCAGGATTTAAACCAGTACCTCTGATTCTAGAGCCTGCATTCTTAATTTTTCAGACCCACTCCTTTATCCAAACGTACTGTGTAACTGCAAGGGTCTGAGATTAAAGGATGACCAGATGGTTCTTGTGCAAGGAAGAGATGTTCAGCATGGACTAATCAATGTGTATATCTACTGTGTAGTTTACCCCAGAAGAAAAGAGGAAACCGGCTGCATAAATGGAATTTGGAGGAAGGTAATACCTCCTGCCAAACATCACTATCCGTGAAATCTCTATAGTCTTTCTGGATAAGAGGTTGCCAAGATTTCTGTAGACGTGGTCTTCCTTTCCACTCCTGGAAATAATCCCTTTAGGGCAGAATTGAAACACATTAACAGAGTAACACTTTCTGCCTTTGTTCTTGTTGTGGAGTGAAAAGAAACTGGGCCTTATATCCACTGTTGGGATGGTACTAAAATGCAAACTACTCCATTTCTGGAAGACATTGCCTTGAAAAGTTTTAAAAAGTATTCTCAACATCCTAAAATAATGGAAAATAACTTGTGAATAATCAGTACTACGGTTTAAATGTGTCCCCCAAAAAGCACGTGTTGGAAACTTAACCCCCAATGCAGTAGTGTTGGGAGATGGGCCTAATGGGAGGTCTTTAGGTCATGAGGGTGGAACCCTCGTAAATGGATTAATGCTGATTATAAAAGGGCTTCAGGCAGTGAGTTTGATCTCTTACTCTCTCTTGCCAATGTGATGCCTTCTACCAAGAATGATGCAACAAGAAGGCCTTTACCAGATGCTGTTCCTTGAGGCAAATAATCTTCTATTGTTTATAAAAATTACCCAATCTGTGGTATTCTGTTATAGCAGCACAAAAGGAACTAAGACAATGAGCTATAAATTCTTTTCCCCCTTCTTTGCTCTCTTTATCTCTGAGAATGTGAGAACTTAGCATTGAACATCGCACTGATTTATGGACAATGTCAAAGGTCTCTGAAAAATAATAATTTGCGGTTTTGCTGAGACAAGCATCAGAATCCTAAACATTATTGTCTGAGAACAAATCACTTGATTAGTGAGTGGGCCCAGCCCTCCACCTGGTATCCACATCTCATGCAAGGTCTTACAGCTTTCTCTAATTGTCATGTCTATAATAAATCCTGTGAAGAGATAATAACTTTGCTTCTTTGTGAAAAATGGCCCTGTAAAGAAAGTCAACTGTTAGTGCTTGTGTTGAAAAGGGATGGCATTTATTAATTTGCCTGATTATATTTAGATAATTACATGATTAGATTAATATTTAGAGTACAATTAGGTGCATGATGTTGATGGCCTCTTGATATACTTAGAAATTTGGAGGGTCTCTGTGTACAGAGACATTTCTCTATAGCCTGGCACATGTCTTCTTGGAAAATGGATGGCAAGAAAACTTCTGGCTTTACCTGTTGGTTAGGGGGGAAAAAAGAATATTTTATATTACTATGATCTTTTGGGAGGCAGGCATCTTTGGTAAACCAAACGTACTTTGTCACTGCTAGGGTCTGAGATTGCTGTTTGGCAGCAAAAGCTGTCTCGGGTCAGGGAAGCGGTTGCTTTCCCCTAAATTTTTCTTTTAAAAAATCCTCTGTAGTTGACCTCATTGTTCACCATTCTGCAGATGAGAAAGGACTCAATTGTTTTCAGCTGAGAGTTCCATATAGCAATCACAATAATGCCAGAATCATACAAACCACTGAATTAAGGTGGCTCCCCAACCAGATTATCACCAGGCTGTTGACAGGTGAAGAGCTGAAGCCATCTTTGGTATATATTTCCCATCCCCTCTTCCCTGGAATGTTATTAGGCACATTAGGTTCTAACTGGAGCACTAATCATTGAATCATTTATTATTCTGCACATGCCCCTTACTGGTAGTCAGTGAAACTCAGACGAGAATACCCTACCCAGGATTTGATTGTAATGACACATGGCAAGATGTCAAGCATCTCCAGAGGCCTTAGATGTCTGGCCTATTGCCATTTGAGAAATGGCCTCTGATTTTCATTTAGACTTCATGAGGATGTTTCAAGACTTGTTCTTATAACTGGTGCTATCTGTAATTCTTAATGGTAGTCTTGGAAATGTGGTAGCATTATACAGTTGGGCTTATAGACCCTGAAGAATCTTTGCTGTCTCAGAAGAACTCAAGGAAACTGAATTTCCAGACCTGGCAAACATCCATTTTTTAAAACTGCTTGTTTAGCCTTGTTGCCTTGAGTCAAATAAAGCAAGTTACTTTATGAAGCATGAACAATGCCAGAAACATATCATTAAAATGTTAATTTAATTTGACTTGTTGAGGTAAGAATCCAGACAGTTCAGTTTACTGAAAAGTGACTGGGATTAGTGGTACCATTGTTGATCTGGAATGAATCTGGTCATGTGAATGAGAGTTCTAAGGCAAAGAGAATGGGTGTAGTTATGAAGACTTTCTACCTTCACCGTAGGTTCAGGACTAAAGTATAAAATGTGCTTTCTTCAGAGTTGTTCATTTTGTACTTTTGGTACACATTAAATCCACTTTTAAGAGGTAGGTAAAGTTAATATGTATTTGGCTGATAAGTTTAAATTTGTCATCATATGTTTTTCATTTATTCCTCCCTTTTCCTCACTCCCTCTGAACCAAAATGGGATGAATGTCTCATTCTCAAATGCTATGATCTTGTTTTGCAAATCACCAGTGGGTCCATCGTATAAGTTAAAACTTTGCAGGCCCAGGTGTCACAAGAGTATTCTTTTCTATTTGCCAAGATAAAATCTCAACTTATGGCTTGGGACCATATTGTAAAATGTAAATACCATTTTAATGAGTACTACAGAGGAAGAGTTTGCTGGGCCAGTTGCCCACCACTGAAGGGCTGGATTTAAGTGTACCTTGGGTTATAATGAAACTAGTTTGGTGGTCTTAGCCTCCCTAGTAGACATTTTCCCACATTAGAAAACCAGCACAGGATTTCATGCAATTCCGTACAAAGGACAATTGCAGCTCTGCTCAAAACCAGAACTGGAGTGTGGATGGGGTAACTAGAGGAGAAGCTAGAGGAGGAACAACAGGGAGCCTTTCAATCCAAAGTTAAACTCCTGCCTAGATTTAGGAGGAAAAGGGAAAGGGAAAAATAATTGCGTATGTATTTTTATTTCTGTCCACATTCTGTAATCTCAAATACCATCTGAAGATATCTCCTCCTTTCCATTTCCTGCATTGTCCATGTTCTTGACTCTGCGAGAATATATATTTCAAAAACTTTGACTAAAAGCATTGTGTTAACCTCTCTATACTAATAACTCCAGGTCCTGGGGCAGTAGGACTAAACACCCACATCTCAACTAGATTCCATAGAAATTGTATTCATGTGTTTCTTACCTCTCTCTGATTCCCAATTCATCTTTTCTAACTAGCTGCATCTCACTTGTCCTTTAACCAAGGTGCAGTCCCAGTTCCCGTAGGGGGGCCCTTTGTAATGATGAGTACACACCTTCATCTCTTCGTTTTTGCACCAGTCTATATGGAAGTTAATGCCTAATCATATACATTTGATACTCTATTACTGTTCTAATTGACTGACTGAAAGTATAAGCGAACATTTTAAAGCTGGAAGAAAAAAACCCAAATGTAAGATGCTACACTCCTGACCTCACTATACTTCAACAAAAGAGAATTATTCAGTCCTTTTTCTCTTTGGAAAAAGACTCTGGCTCTAAATCCCTTAATGATTCTACCTGATTTAAATCTGACTCTAATCCTGCATGGTAAATTAAGATTCTGCACCTTTTCACCCTTGCTTTTGGAATAATGTGTCTAACCCAACACCTGCCTACAGAGATCAGATCCTCTAAATGATCCAAAGGCATTCTGCTTGGAAATGAAAACCGTAGCATCAGCTCCAAGAGAAGCAAATGGTGCTAACTCCCTCTGACTTGGACAGTGCTTCCACTCATGGGGGCTTCACAAGTGGTCGCATTTAGAGACCTGCTCCCTGAAAAAAAGGACATCTGTTTCTTCCAATTGCATGTAGAGTTCCCTGAACAGTCATTGCTGGTCTCTTCCAGCATCCCCTTCTCTTCGATGTCCCCCACCCCCATTCCCACTCCCAGTAAAATTCGACAAGCCTATATTCTACCTAGAGGAAGAAGGCATTGTCCCTGGGAGGTTCCCAGGTCCCCGGTCAGTAGAAGAAATCTCCAGGTCTGTCCCAGCACAGTACTTCCCTGTAGCAGGATACTGTGCCCTTCCTGGAGCTGGGCTGACTTTGCCCTAAGGTTACATTTCTACACAAAGAAGCCTTTAAGGGTGCTGTTGCAGGCCTCCACACTGGAGGTTTATGTCCGTCAATCCTAGAAAAAAAGGAGGCTGTAATAAAACTGCAGGAGCCAGCAGTGAGGAATTACAACGCCAGGATCAGAGGAGGTCTGCCTCACAGCCCCGCTAGATGCTGAGGTTGGTCTCTCTGAGGATGGAGAACAATAAAGCGGAAGGAATTGAAGTCAATTGGCTGCTGGATTGCATTAGCAGGACTCAGAGAAGGGGCACTTGCTGAGGGTGGTGCCTGGATTCTTGGCCGCTGCCCTTGTGCCAACTAAGCTGGGAGATCCAGAGTCTGAGGGAATGAGAAAAGTTCACCCAAGTCCAACAAGTTGGGGAGGCCTGCGACGTGCAGACACCCAAATTGGAGACCGTGTGTGCTGCAGCCATTGCAGCTCCGTAATTTAGTTGATTTACGGCTAATATGTGCAAATATTAATTAAGGTTTCAGTGAGTGACCATGATAGGCAGAAAAACAGGAAATACATCAGAAGGTGTGCTGGAACACTTTGCAAAGAAAACAGGAGGAAAAGCAAAAGCAGTGGCCTCTGGCAACTGGGCAGAGTATTGGGGGAGTCTCAAAGTGGACCTGCCTGGTGAAGGCATGGAGGTGGGGGAGGTGGAGTAGAGAATAGAGAAGAGAATAGCTGAGACTAGAGAGGGCATCACTGACACCTGCCCAGCAGCTCTGCAGCCTTGAATTTGGCAGTGTGGTCCCGATGCCTGCATGGAAGGCTTGTTGGACCCAGCTTGAGAGCTTCCTAAAATATCCTTGGGCCTGATGCAATATCACTTTGTGATGGCACTGCATTGCGATGTGGTGACAGGATAACCTGGTTGGAGAGGGAAGGCCTTTTATGTCTTCATATAATTTCATCTGAGAGAGGCCAAATGAGCCCAGCACTCCCAAAGGAGAATGGGTGGGTTAGAAGAGTGGTTAAGCTCTCTGATGTGGAAGGAATAGAGTTCCCACCCACCTACCCCCAGGACAGAAGGGTAGATGCCTGGGAGATGCTAGTTAGGAGAAGGGAAACTCTGGAGGACAGCCCCAAGGGGCCTCTCAGCAGTTCACAGGGGCTCTAAAATGCTAAGGGGAGGAAGGGCGGTGTTAAAATCAGCCTTCACCCTGGAGAAGGCAGCACAAAAGAACAGGGCAGCTTCCCCCTAGAATATGCCCTCTGAGTAAGGGAAAAGGAGTTGGACTGGGAAAGGAGAGATGACACAGGCCTGGTGTGGAGAAAGCCACCAGGAGCTCCAGCACTCTCCAAGGTTTGGCCTAGGTCATCTCCAAATAAAAACAGTTTACCTAGCTCTAGGCAAGCCCTTGTTCTGCATAATGATTTGAATTTTAAAATGTGACTTAAACCTTGCAAAGGAATGCAACTCTTTTCTCCCTCCCCCAGGCCATTCTATCTTTCTTAGAGGGCCAGAGGTGGATCAGAGGGAGGAGGGTTTAAAATTTTAGCCCCTTTACCAAAACATGGAAAGTGTCAACCACTAACTCTCCCGCCATCCCCGCCCCCAATGCTCAAAGTGTTCAAAACTAAAAGCTACAGCATCTTTTCAGCAAGTAATCAGCACAAGTTGAAAGGCACATGCTGTTGCATTTCTGATCAGATTGTATGTTAAGCAAGAAAATATACCCCCACCCCAATCCTTTTTGGCTAAATGCATGTCTGTTTAAAGAAGCCACCAGGCAGTGCCTCTCACTTTGTCTTGGCAGGGCACAACCATCAGACGAAGTGGGAGGAAGAAACATTAACTTCAACAGCTGTTTCTTGACCCCGGCTGTCAGTCTTCCCAAGAATAAATTTTGGAGAGTCCTATTTGAAACAAAGAGGGAGTTTTGGGGGAGAGAAAAGTTGGTTGGTTCCAGGGCGGCCGCCCAAAGAAGCAGGGAACAAGATGTTTGCAGTTACCACGCAGCCTGCAAGCCTCTGCCGGGTGCAGGGATGGAGCAAAGTAACTTGAAAGCTCCCCTCTCGGCGCCCTGTGCCTGCAGCTTCCCCCCCTAACGCGCGCCCAGATCCAGCGCCGGTGGTAGGAGCCGTAGCTCGACTACAGTAATTCCCCAGCTCGGGCGGCTTGAAACTGCTCGGGCTGAATAGCATTTGCTGTTCCGTCCTGCGGCCGCCTCCCGCCGCGGCTGCCGCGCTCCCTGCAAAGCAGCTCTCATTATCCCGGAAGTTGTGCTGACACAGTCTCGCTGCCACCAGAAGTTTGTCAACATCAAACTTCTCCTGTGTGGGGTACGTTCACCTTCCACGAGTATTTAATCGAGCCAACAAGCAAACAAACAAACCCAAATAAACCTGCCCGTGATGTTATGGTCCTTTTTTTTTTTTTTTTTTGCTTTCCTGGAAAGCTGGAGCTGTTAGGAATGTGCTGGTGGGGTCTGAGAGTGCCTGTGGGGTTGGTTGGGGGCGGGGGTGGGCGGGTGGCGATAAGGGGGACGGCCCCCCGGGTAGGGAGTGAGGAAGGGGCTGCGAAGGCGGCAGGCGGGCAGCTAGAGCTGGGGGCGGGGAGGGGGCTGGGGGCCGGCGAGTAGGTCCTGCAGCCTCTTGGCTGCCGCTTGTTTGGAGGATGTACGGACAGGGGCGAAGGTGGCTTTGGGTCCCCCGACCCCGCAACAAAGGTTATTTGGAAGTGATGGCGAGGCAAAGCCGGGAGGGCCGGGACGCCCACTGTGCTCTCCACAGTCCTGCAGGACATTTCTGCAGACATCTCACGGCATCTTTCGGAATAAAGGGCATTGGGGTCATAAAATGTATTCTGAGACTTAAATTGCAACATGAGAAAAAAATCCATAGGATTGGAGGGCCGGGATATACCATCATTTCTGTCTTTGAGAGGTCTGTTCTGATACCTTGATTAAGACCGTTTGGTCTAAGCTTAACTGACTCCCTCAGCCAGGTCTCGGCGTTTAGTTCAAGTTGCAGCAGCACAGTTTGATGTTTGTGGTTTCCAGTTGCTCCCCTGCTGAGATGCTCCAGGTGCTCCCCCAGCTCCTGGGGACTCTGATTAACCCTTTCCGTTCCATAGTTTTACCCGGACAGGGTCAATCCCGCTCAGATGATGGAGAGGACAAGGTCGGCCTTGCAGAGTTGAGACACAGGCATTCATGAAGTGGTGCTACTTGGGGGCCACAGGCTTTTGTGGAGGAGCTGGAACTTCAGACACTGAGAATAACTTTGTATCTGCTTTGGAAAGCCACTTGTACTGCACTGAAACAGGGGAGAACAGAAAGGGGGTTACGGTAATACCCCACGTGATGTCAAGGCAGATGGGGCGGCTGAGTTCAATATCTGTCCACTTGTGGGTGCAGCAACACTCTACTCTTCAAAAATAAGTCGGAGTGAGTAAATATCTCTGAAGAGATTAATATTACTCATTATCCCACTATGATATTGTGGGAGTGGGGAGGCAGGTTTCATCCATTTAGGAAGCCAGGAGCTGAATCTTCTCTTCTTGTTGGTAATCTGTTAGTGACTATGTTTTTAGAAAAATTAGGTCTACAGTCATGTATCTTCAATAACAAGAAGCAAGATGCTTTCCCCTCTTTTTCAAACTGCCCTAAACTGTAAAACTGTACTAGTCCCAAGGGGTCAGCTTACCTTAAACAAAAAACAAAATCTGAAGAAAATGTAACCCGGGCGTTTCTTGAAACTGGAAGGTACTTTGGACAAACAGAAATCAAAGGGATTCAAATACAGTTATAGAGCAGGCAGTCCTTAAAAGCGCGCGCGTGCACACACACACACACACACACACACACACACACGGTGGTGGGGGGTGGTGGGGGTGGTGGCAGGGAGGAAAGAAATGTGTTTTTTGAAAGTTTTGCTATTCACTACAGTAAAATTTTCCCCTTGGCCATGCCTCAAAAATTTCCCTTAACTATTTATTCAGACTCCTGTTCTTTGGGTGGTATTTCTATTTACTTATTTTCTTATAGTCCACAAAGTACTACTCCACATATTGGATCTCAGTGCGGACAGGTGAATGAAGGACATGTGGAGAATTCCATTTCCAACTCCATGTCCATGAATTAGTTGCCCTGGTTGTTAATCTGTCATAATGTAAAAAGCCTGATTTACAAAGACTGGAGGACTTTGCAGAACAAGGTATTACATGGTTCCTATGGTTGGGCTTATTTACAAATAAACCTATTTTGCATTTCTGTCTGAAATTTCCTACTTGCACAAGGATAATTTTCAGAGTTTTCAGTTTCTAGTTCCGGAATGGGAGTGGGAAGCATGAGGAAACAATTTCTTTTTACAGTGATGTGAGCTCTGTGCTCATCTGGATTTAGTTACTTCATAAGGTAAATATCACTAAATGTGCATGGGGATCTTCAGAGATCTAAGGTGCTGGACAGGTGAAAATAGTCTACTGTGAAATGCTGAAGAGTGTCAAACAACTGAATTCATTTGCAGAACTAATTGGGTCAACTATGGTATTCTTTAAAGTGGAGATTAATCTGAAAAATTTGTAAAGTATTTTCAGTTTAATTTCGGTTGCATTTAGGTTATTTTAGTCAGCATGATTTTTAGAATTTTATCCTAGAAATTCAATTAAAACAGATCTTTCTGAAAAATATATACTTTCCAGTGAATAATGTCCACTAATGAAAACGTAGGTTTTGAATTTCATGCTAATTACATTTTTAAATAATGAAGTTCTTGTCATTTTTATTTAAAGGCAAAATATCTGCATAGATAATAGCCAAAGCTAACCAAACTGCTTTAAAAATTAATGAATATTAATGAAGTTCAGGAATAGCACAATACTGCCCCTGCCTGCCTCAGGAAAACAAATGTATTGACTTCATTCTCCTAAAATAACAACCTTTAGTTATTGATGGTTTAAATAATTTTATTGCTAAAAAGATGGTAGATAATACAATTTTTGCAATTCATAAGACTTGGCCCTGTTGAATACACTAAGATCTTCCCCCAAACTAAGGGTTTTATCACTTTACATATCTGAGTGCTATTTCTTTTCATTAATTTGCTATCTTAACATATATCTTAACATTTTTCTAAGTTTTCCTCCTCCCTTGTTTTAGTAGTTCACATGAGCGACTCAGAGTTTTCAGGCCTTCTTCTATATTTGGTATATAGATAATAGCATCATTAGTCAGCGCTTTCATTCATCTAAATTTGTCTAAGCATATTGGAAGCTGCCCATGAAATTTTCCAATGAAAGTGACAAATGGATGTCAATCAAGTGGCCCCACCCATTTCAACCTTGTTTTGTGTGATGTGTGAATGTTTGTGTATATTTCTTCCATAAAGATAGGCTAGGCTATTTTTTGATCTGGACATCTGCCTGCTAAGGCAAGTTTCCCAGGCAAATCACTGGTTGGCATTAGACTAAATTTGCAAAATTTAACACCAAATAAATGACAAAAGAAAAGAAATAGTATATGAAATTAAATAATGGCAGAATTCATTCCCTTAAGATAATTTTTGATGCTCTAAATTTCAAGATTCTACAGTTTTACTTTAAATGAATTTGTAATGAGAAAGGTAAAATCATTTCAAGTAAGCCAGCAAATTTGGGTCAAAATGAAAGCAGTTCTGTGAGAGACAGAGATACCTGCTTCCTATAGGGCTGTCAGGGGTTTTCTGTCTGCTAAAATATATATGTATTTTAGTACCTATGCATACTATATTCTCTCTCGCTCGCTCTGTGTGTGTGTGTGTGTATTTGTATTATGCTATATTCATGCCCTATTTCTATTTTCCTTCTTTGTTTTTAATAACCAGTCCAATCTCTAATGCTATTTTTTGGGTGAATGTGCTTATTAGGACTTGCTGCCAGTTTTAATCTGAGATTACTTTGACTGCACTTGAAATCTGTTGCTGTTTTATAACCTGTAACATGTTTTTACATGTTTGGGAGTGCTACTGCTGCTGCTGTAAAAAATTCTGTGTTGAAATTATAATGAGTTTATGTATTTAGCCAAAAAGTACCGTATGCTAAGATGAGACAGGAAAGATTCTAAAATCCTAAATGGGCTAGTAAACCCTTGATAATAATTGTAGTTTTATGGATAAAAATATCTTTAACGTTTTCATACAACATAGAATAGGCTTTTTTTCCTCAAGTTGTTATAGAATCTCTTTGTCCATAAGGAATATTAAAGAAAAGTTTATCATTTGAAGTTATTCTATTTGGGAATGCTTTGGAGTGAAGCTAATCTTTACACCCAGGACCACAGATTGCAATTTCATTTACCATTATCCATGGCAGGATGTTTAATTTTACTCCTGCGACCCAAAGAATTTTTAGTGACTTTTTAAAAGTGGAATGTGGAAAGTATCTCCAGCTCATTGCAAATGTGGGAATTAGATAAATAATGCTCTAAATGACCATTTATTCTATGACTTGTTATTAAAATGAGTAGACATGAAAAAAGTTAACTAAACTGTGGGTTTAAAAGTTGAGAATATGTTTTGACTGTGGCTATAGTCAGAGTCATCATGGCAATTACAATTTAGCGTTCCACGATTTCTTTGGTCCACAGTTGTTTTTCTTTCTGAATGTGCTGTATATAAAGGTAAAATTGATATTTTTTTTCTAATGGCTTATTCTGCAAGTTAAACTTGTTTTCTAAAAACCTAATCAGACGTCTCTTTCTGTTTATATGGAAATAAAAAATCCTACATTAGGAAAAGAACCTGGTTCTGTTACTTAGGATTTTGGAAACAGCAAAATTTTTTAATATATAGATTTATGTTATAGGGATAACTGCCTTTTTATGGTGGGCAGTGGGGGGTACGGGAAGAAGCCTTGGTTTTGTTAATAAACAATACCAACCTGGCTTGGAACTACTACTAAGAATTAGATATGGAAGGGATCAAGATGTTCTGACTTAAATTTCCAGTAACATGTGCGATGGCCACCCACCTAGTGGCAAAATAATATGTTTACTTTCCTACAATTTTCTGAATGCATCCTACTTTGGAAATTTACATATGGTGGAAATCTCTGTGTTTAGGAGCCTGGCGAGGGAAATCTGACCTGCCAGGATTCTCCAGCCTTACCAGCCTTCCTCCTAGCTGGTGGTTCCTTCTTTATGCCACATGCCTGATTCTTCTCCTCCAGTCTGTATCCTGTAGTGTGCCCCTATCAGGCCTCCTCTGGCAGAGCACAGATTAACAGGTTCAGCCTCACAAGCTCTTTCAAGATAAAATTAGCCAGGTTTATTTCCGCCCCCACCCCCAAAAAACTGTTTTTAGTCAAAGGATCTTAAGGATGAAGAAGTTCTAGAAGAGGCCTGTAAGCGGAGGCTGCTTTCAGATTGTGGTTCCCGGAGAACCCACAGCCCGGGGCCCAGAAGCCCTTTAAAATATTTTATGACCACTGGAGGGCTTCAGAAGGAATCCCTAAATGCCTTTAAAAGTCCCAGAACCCTTCCCATTTAGCCCGTGCTTGAAACCATACTGGGCCATTCCCATGACAAGGGCATGAAGAAGCTTTTGGGTAGGCTTGGAAAAATGACAAGGATGGATGTGTCCCATCTCACTGTTCCAAGGAGAAGATTGGAGGACAGGCAGCTGAAGGGACAGATACCCTCTCCAGACACTTGACAACTCCTGGGCAGTGAGCCAAGCAGTGGGCCTAGCACTGGGCACAGCTCCAGAGGCCGGGCCTATGCCCAGGGCACTCAGTGATTTAAAGCTGGCAAAAGAGAACACTCCTGTCGGCAGGAAACTGCATTGAACAGATTGGGAAAGAGCAAAAACAGGCTGCCCAGGACGCTGTCTCCCTGGACTCAGTTTTCAGTTGTCAGCGGCAACCTGGGGTAGAGCAGATTCTGCATTTCCTCCTGCCTAGGAGGCTGGTGGAGGTGGGACCGAGTCCAGGGAGTGTGCAGCACGTGAGGACCCAGCCCAGGGAGGCACAGAGGAGACGCCTGGCACATACCCCACTGGGGAGAAACATTGGCGTGGCAAAGTCATCAATTTGGTATTTTCCAGGCTAGCTTTGCCTGGGCTCTGGAGTGCCCTTTGAAAAAGAGTGTTGGGATAAGAACAGGGTTTTCCCTGTGAGTCTTGATGCTTTATAATTTCTGTAAAATGTTAGCACTTCCTTGCCCAGGGATTTATCTCAAAAAGTGTCTTTAAGAGAGTAAGAGGAAGAACAGGATTTTCTCAGCCTTTTATTTCATTTCTACTTTTTAGTGCTTACCCTAATTTTATAAGAAAAAGAAAAATTGAAGGCTAGGAGAAATCCCCCCTCCTGTTGCTATAGCATACTCGTGCTTTTGATGTGCCAAACCACTGCAGCCATTTCTCAAGGGTTAAATGTTGGAAAGTCAGTCCTACTTCCTTACTCCTAGAGGAAGGCAAAATAGTTAGTTTCAGAGAATTCTGGACCTGGGGGAACCTAGGCATTGGGTTGGAGCCAAGAGAACATGAAAGAGAATGAAGCTTTGGATTTGCAGAAATCCAAATGGGCTTCAGGTTAATAGTGGGGGATTTGAGCTGATGGCTCACATAATTAACAGGGGGAAAAAACCTCCAGATTTTTTTCCCTTTCTCTTTAAGTAAGAAATGACAATAAAACTCAGTAGTCATCTCAGACCTCCTGAACCAGCATCTTGGGTGGGGAGGGAGTGTGTTCAAGAATCTGCAGTTTCAACTGGTTTCCTAAGTGATTTTTATATATGCTGAATTTTGAGAGCTACAACCACACAGCTTAAGAATAATGTCATCCTTCTATGGTCCCAAATCATAAAGGGAAATAAAGACTTTGTCTGAAGTCATTTCTCTATTATTTTTGGAAGCTGTAATCATTTCACAGGACGTTTACCTTTCTAGTTGCCTTCATGTAGGGCAGATTTTATATTGGTAGTACTTGGCAGCAAAGGGTTACTGAGTAATTTAGTCTGGCCATTAATACTTATAACAGCAAAAAATAAATTGTGCTGTAATAATTGTAACAGCAAAAAAAAAAAAAATTTTTTTTCTGAGTGCTCACATAGAGTATCCCCATTGTACAGATGCGGAAATTTGGGCATAGAGAAGTCAGGCAACTTTTCCAAAGTCAAGGCGAGTGGTAGAGCCAGGTTTCCAACTAAGGCATGTGGGGGTTAGAGATTGTTATGTAGGTAAAGCCCCTGACACATGATAGTCGCTCAGTGAATGATTGGTCTTGTTATTACTAGGCAATGGAGTACAGCGGATGGTGGCTCATCCACACAGAAATAACCAGGAATTGACTGGACTTTCCAATCAGCTCCATGGTGGCTTTTTTCTTTGAGACGGAGTCTTGCTCTGTCGCCCAGGCTGGAGTGCAGTGGTGTAATCTCAGCTCACTGCAACCTCCACCTCCTGGGTTCAAGTGATTCGCCTGTCTTAGCTTCTCGAGTAGCTGGGACTACAGGCATGTGCCACCATGCCTGGCTAATTTTTGCATTTTTAGTAAGGATGGGGTTTCGCCATGTTGGCCAGGCCGGTCTCGAACTCCTGACCTCAGGTGATCCACCCGCCTTGGCCTCCCAAAGTGCTGAGATTATAGGCGTGAACCACCACATCTGGCCTCCGTGGTTGCATTTTGTTCGACTTGCCCACCTAATTCATCCTTACCTTGCATTCAGATGTCATTTTGTGGTCTCTATATGGTGCTCTGATCTGGGACCACAGTGATTAGGTACTGAGTAAACCACAAGGCTAGAAACCTGTTACTGGGTTTATCTAGTGCCAATCTGGATAGAATTTTAAAATTGTGTCTAAATACCCAAGACAACTGGCTAAATTTTTCTTGACTAACATATACAACATCTAAGGAAAATTTCTTTAAAAGGGTAAGTAGCGATGATGCTGCATGGCATCTCCAGAGCTTTGAAGTCAGTTTTAAGAAATTGACTTGGTTACATCATTGCTTTATGAAGGTCGTAAAGTCTGTCAGTGCCTCCTGGTTCATCTCTCCAGACAGACATTCCAACATGCCTCTCATATGTTGTTCCCTGTGCTCGGAATAGACCTTCTTTTCTCTCTTCCTGGAATGTTCCAATTCATTCTTCAAGGCCACATCTCAAATGTTACGTTCTGTGTGAGGTCCCCTCATCCCAATTCCCCAGAGAAAATTACTGTCCTCTGTGCTCCCACAAAACACAGTCACACTGGGTTACAGCGCTGTTACAAAGCACTGAATTGAAATGATTCGTCTTTTGAGTTCTTTCCGGCCAAGAACTTTGATTGACTCATCTTTCTGTGTGTCACGAACTTGCACAGTCTATGGCACAATTTTCAGTGTTATATAAATGCTAGTTAAATGAATGAAAAGTTTTAAGTGGTGTAGGTTTTTTATTTTTATTAGCCCATTTATGCCTAGTGTTCCACTATTGATGTTGATGTAGTAATAATGTAAGACTGATAATGTGTATAGTATATTGAGCTTCTACTATATACTATAAATAGCATCATGTAGGTGCCTTATATTTATCAATTCGTTTGATTTTCACACAACAACCTGAAGTAGCTATTTTACAATCTCTAGATTATAGTGGAAGAAATAGAAGCCTCAGAGGATTTCTTCCTTAATATTACTCATCTAGAGCTGAAACTTAATGAGAGAGACTGTGGTCTGGATGACTTAGAAGTTGTATTTTCGAATATTAGAGAGGGGAATAAAAGTTGGGCAGAAATGAATCTGAAATCCCCCTAGATTCTCAAACTCTAATGTTCTACCCTCTGACAATAGCCTCCTGTCCTTCTAGGTCTGACTTTCTCTCACCCCAACCTCAATCAACCCAGCAGAGATCCTTAGAGCCTCAACATTTTCCTTCTGTCCACTGGCCTCCTTCCAGCCCCACTTCTGTCGTTACTTTCACCAAGTCTTGATCCCATCATAGCCCTCTACTTCACTGCATCCATCAGTGAAACCTCAATGCTTTGATCAACTTTCTCTGCTCCTGCACAATTTGATCTTCTCATCACCCTCATGGAGTTGTTAGGAGGATTCAATGAGTCAGTGCATGCGCTCTCTAAGAACAAGGCCTAGCATTGTTACATATTATACGTGGCAATATTGTTATTTACCCATGAGTAGCTAATTGCAGTTAGACGGAATCTTGGCTGTGCTCTTAGTAGACCTCAGCTGGATCCTACATGGTTCTGCCTGTCAATATTGTTACTTGGCAAAGTTAAGCTCCCAGATATTTTTGAGGATGATTCCAAATCTCTGCTCTTCACATATTTTCTACTCAGCTCCCAATACCCTTGGTGTCAGCAGAGAATCTTGGCATCAGACATCTCTTGTGTATTGTTCTGCATCCATTCCCCTTTTATTCTGGTAATAAAACCACTCATGCACCATTCTCATGCCTGTGGTTTGGGTGAACGATCATATCCTCTTGGCCATAGTGACTGTTTCAGAGATAGGCATTTGACCCAATGTGAGCTAATGAAAATTTTTCCTAGGACCTTGAAAGTATGACTGCAAAGGAGACACTCTTGGCCAGGTGCGGTGGCTCATGCCTGTAATCCCAGCACTTTGGGAGGCCTAGGCAGGCGGATCACTGAGGTCAGGAGTTCGAGAGCAGCCTGGCTAATACAGCAAAACCTCGTCTCTACTAAAAATACAAAAATTAGCTGGGCGTGGTGGCGGGCGCCTGTAATCCCAGCTACTCAGGAGGCTGAGGCAGGAGAATCACTTGAACCTGCAAGGCGGAGGTTGCAGCAAGCAGAGATCGTGCCACTGCACTCCAGCCTGGGTGACAAGAGTGAAACTCCATCTCGAAAAAAAATAAAAGAAACACTCTTTCCTCTTGAGATCATTGCTGCTAAGTAGTATAAAAGAATGGAGATGTAACTGGCCTGGAAATAAAACAAAATCAACAGAAGAAAACAGAGCCAAGAAAAGGACAGATTCTTTTATGCCATCACTTTTATGCCATCATACCTCATGACAATATACCCCTTTTCAGTTACGTGAAATAATACACTTCCTTTTTTGACTAATATACTTGCCTCATAGTCACTGATAAAATGGGGTATTGCCATTGCTATCATTGATGCCTGCTTCATCAGTACGTTTCTCTTCTTGGCTCATAGAATGAGTGCCACCCCCCTTATTCAAGGCTCACCCCTGTTCCTTTGCACCCATCTCACATTCATCGGTGCCTTCCAGATTTCATCTCATAATTCATCTCTCTCTCTCTCTCTTCTATCTTCAACTGTTCTCTTTCTACTGGTCCTTTACTTTTAGTCTGAAATGTGTTCATTTTCCTTTTTACCCAAACTACTCAGCATTAGCTTACATCATTCTCTTCACTTCCTTACCTTCCATTCTTTTTTCTGTTTACTGCTTTCACCTACCCCAACATGTAGGTCACCAGTGATTTCATACTTGCAGATCCGATGGCATTTTTAGACTGAAGCTAATGGGACCTCTCTTTTACACTGGACAATGTCAGTCACTTTACTTCTTAGAGCTCTCTATCTTGTTCCTAGGTTCCAAGACACTGCTGTCTCCCAGCCTCTTCCTAGTCACTCTTTCTCTGTCTCCCTTAAAGGTTTCCCTCCTGTCCACTGCTCTTCTCGTGCTACATATTCTCTTTGGGCAATCTAACTACTCCACAGTTTTATTTTTTTCCCATATACTGATGACACTCAGATCTATATGTATCCAATCCCATGCTCTACTTGGAATTTCAAATATTTGCTGTATGTTTACACCTTGATGTTCCAAGGGTATCTCAAATTCAACATAATAAAAACATGACTTACTATCTTAATAGAAACATAACTCCCAAGTCTGCTTTCTCTGCTATATTCTCTATTTCAGTTTGCAGTATCACAATTTCAGCCATGCACGCCAAGTTCGTGTGTGTCATTTTTGTCTTCTGATCTTCACTCTCAAGCATTGTTGATCTTCCAAAATATTCAGTGAGTTGATTTCTCTCCTTGTAGCAGATGCTGATGGCCATCTACCCAACTAACATTCTCCTTGCCTTCTCTGCTCAAATATCTTCATGACTTGTAAAGTTATATGCTTGAGGGAAAGCTGGCATCAGTCTCAGTCCCAGCTCCAAAGAACGAGTCTTGATTTGTCTACTGTAAGTCAATTGTGATCATTCTTGTCAAATTTTTAGTTACTTAGTTATCTATAAATAAATATTTGACTCAGATATGAGGAAAAGAGTCATCAGATTTTTGTCAATTAACAAAGGCAAAAGAACAGGAATTATAAGGTTGGGATGAAGAAGGAAAAAAATTCACATTCTGGGAACAGTAAATCTTACTTTATGTTTTGGGTAAACTGATTAGCCACCAGCTGCTTTTGTTCATTCTGCTTCCACATTTTGCAAAGTCTTTTACCCTTTCCACCTTCCGCTAACTCAGGTATTACATTCTTTAGGAAAACTTCCTAGCAAACTCCCAACCCCTGCTACATACCAGATGTATTAGAAACCCTTTCTTTGTTTAGGAAAACACACACACACACACACACACACACACACACACACACACACAGAGTTTGCATGCTAGATACTAGATTACTCTTTTTCTAGTTGGGGTCTTAGGTGCTAACATGTAAGGAAGCCAAGAAATGTGCTACCACTAAATGCAGACCTAGTTGGGTATGGCGGGATTTTTTTAAAAGGACAGAAAAGGCCATATTAGTTGCCTCTGATTAGTTGTGACTAGGAACTCTGGTATTCTGTCATTCTAGAAGTTAGATTATCTCATATATATCATTACTAAATGATGTATATGATGTGATTACTAAAGTTGAACTCCTAAATAACTGGAAAGAAACTCTCCTAGGAAACATATACAACTGGATCTGTCATTTATTTAGCATTTTATTCAACGGTTATAAGTGCTTCATAATAGCCTTGTTAATTAATATTTGCCCAAAGGTAAATTAATAATTTACTGGACAGAGTGTAAAGGTTCCCATTTTATTTATTTCTGCTACATATTTTGTATGGAGGACAACAACCCACAGACCTTCCATTTATTTTTTCCTTTCACTTTTGCAAGTTTTCAAGCATAATGAACACTCATCATACCTTTCACCTAGAGTCACCAATTATTAACATTTTGCCATATATGCTGTCTCTTTCTCTTCTCCCTCTCCCTTTCCCCACATGGACACATACCCCCTGCTTGCTTTTTTTGGCTGAACAAGCTGAAAATAAGTTGCAGACATCATCACTTCACCCCTTCATCCTTAAGCATGTGTCTTCTAAGAATAAGGACTGTCTCCTACACAGCTGCAATATCGTCACACTCCAAAAAATTTAGCATTAATACAATAAAATGATCTAATATACAGTCTATATTCAGATGTCCCCCACTGTCCCAAATCTGATCTTTTAGCTGGTTTTTCCCTCCTAGATGTTATCAAATATTGCATTTAGCTGTTATGCTTCTTTAGTCTCCTTTTATCTAAAACAGTCCCTCCCCTTTAAAGAAAAAAATCTTTCATGACATTGATGTTTTTAAAGAATCCAGATCTGTCATTTTGTAGAATGTTAGATAATATATATCTGAGTGTTGCTTTATGGTTGGATTCAGGTTAGGCATTTTTGCCAATACTGCAAAAGTTGTATTATTTTCTTCTTAGTGCATAGCATGAGAAGGTTGTTTCATTATTGGTGATATAGAGTTTGAACATTTTTCTTTTTTTGTACATTTACCAACTGAATTATTTATTATGGGAACCTCATAGAGATGAGACCAACATCTTCGTTTATTGATCACTTAGTAAAATAAAATGGAGAATAAGGTAATTATATTTTTAAAAACCTTAAAATAAAATGGTCGGGTTTCAATTGTCTGGGTATTTCATTAAAACATTTTTAGAATCTTACGAAACAGAATTATCTTCACAGTTGTCTCAAATCTGCAGTTCTCTTTGTTCACACAGATCTAGCCAGCTAATGGCATCTATTATCTCCAATTCACAGATCAGCACAAAAATTAAATGGCTTAAAGGCAACACAGTGTAATGGTAAGAAGAGATTAATCCAGAGTCCAGAATCATCAAACTTTTCTGGTGACCTTAAGCAAATCATGTGCTTTTCCTGGGCCTCAGTTATCTCTTCTGTGTAATGGAGAGACAGGGCTTCAGGATCTTAAAACTTTTTTTTTTTTTTAATCATTTTAAAGGTTCATTCATATCCATAGTTAACTGCTATATATTCAGAATTGTATTGACTCCTAATTATAAGCGCTTATGCCTTGTGCAAGATCAAATTAATTATTTTTACCTGGAGAAAATAATAGAATTTTGGAAATAACTAGGAGGTATAGAAATGATGCCAGCCTCCTACTTGATGTAGGAATCCCATCTGATTGGTGGCCATTTAGTCTGTGCTTGAACATTTTAGGTGATATGGTGTATGTGCCTGACTCAAAGTGTGCAAGTGTGGATTCTGAAGTTCTGCCTTAGACATATTAGGTCCTCCCTGATGCTCTGTAAGGTCCCTGGTCTCACCTTCTCTTGACCCCTCAAATCCCTTCCTTCATTCTTCTTCAACAATACACCTGCATATCTATCCCTGGAATTCACAGCTCAGCTCTTCTTTGCTTCTGTTATCTGGGCTTTTGGTCTCCCCTTTGACACCCCTTCTATCCTTCTTGTTGTTCTTGAATAACACTGGGAGATAACATCCCTGGACAATTCTCTTACCTCCTATCTAGTCCACGAGTTTCTTCTGACTGTGTTTATCTCTTGCCCAGCATGGGCAATCACTTCAGCGTTGCCCTTACAATTTCCTCAACGCCCACAGCATTTCCAATTATACCAGGTATACTTGAACATTTATTTATATGCCAAATACTGCATAACATAGTTGCATAATATAGAACAGCTGTGCAGGGACACACAAAAAAATCAACTTGTGAAAAATTCTGTAAGGTAAATGTACACTTTTGAGAATGAAAATGTGTATTTTACTATATTGTAACCTGACCAAGTACATAGCACTGACCAAATCATATACCTTACTCATACAGAATAATAATAGCAACTTTTCCAGGTGAAATGAGATAATTTGCCAGTTTGCTAATGTGAGATCGAAGATGCTACATACATAATCTTAAAGGCCTTAAAATATCAAGGGCTGCAGACATACGAGGTAACAAATATTCCCTCTGATGTGTAGAGATGTGTTATGATTTAAGGTGAAGATGGAATATAATGATAATAGATCATGAAATGTGACCCTGAGGTATTGGAATTTTTCAAGAATAAATAAATACATCATATTTCAAATCAACATACATTTAGTGCTAATGTAAATCATGGGCATCTTTCTTCATGTTTTACTGTTTACATGTTTTACAAAGACTTCTTTCCAGCTGGGCATGGTGGCTCATGCCTGTAATCCCAACACTTCGGGAGGCTGAGGTGGGCGGATCACGAGATTAAGAGATGGAGACCATCCCGGCCAAGATGGTGAAACGCTGTCTCTGCTAAAAATGCAAAAATTAGCTGGGTGTGGTGCTATGTGTCTGTAGTCCCAGCTACTCGGGAGGCTGAGGCAGGAGAATTGCTTGAACCTGGGAGGCAGAGGTTGCAGTGAGCTGAGATTGTGCCACTGCACTCCAGCCTGGTGACAGAGCAAGACTCTCTCAAAACAAAAAAAACAACCCAAAAAAATGAAGACTTCTTTGCAAGGTCTTAATGTGAGTAGTTATATCTGGAAATCAGAGTAAAATATTAGTTCTAAGAGGTGAATGATCTGTGTCAGAGATCATTCATTCATTCTATAAGTGAGGAATTGAGACGCAAAGGGGCAAAAATCACTTTTCCAAAGTGACACAGCTCTAGTGGAGCCACATCCAGAGCCTGGTTTCAGGGTCAAGGTACTTTTCCTAGTGATTTTCGAACTGTCTTTCCGGGAGTCTTAGAGGTCTCTGGAGGTGCCTTCAGGCCACTTTGGGGAAGATAGTTGATTGTTTCTCACTTTCTTCAACTAGAACCACACTACTTTTGAGTGTTTTATGTATTGTGGTTTCATTTAAAGATTTGAATTACAGAAAAGCTTCCTAGTGTTAAAATATATGCATTTTAAAAAATTGGTAACCATGTCTAACTCATCCAAATGTTGATTGGAATTTTTTCCCTATAGTCATTACTCAATATTAGTATGAAGTTCTAAATTATTTGCACTTCATATATTTTTGTTTAAATTGGTTCTTTAAGTACATGCGTCATAAATGGTTTTCACAGATTAAGATGCAGCAAAGAAAATTGAATAAAACTCTCTCTTTGCTATCTTCATAATCAGCAGTCTTCTTGACTTTGCCAGCAGGCTACTTAGTGATTTCAAAATAAAAAGAAATAAAATACGGTAGAGGCCATGAGATGAAATAAAAACCAAGCAAGTTTAGGTTTCTATAAACTCACCCAGCACTCACTTGGTGAGAGCATGATGTATTGTGTATAAATGGCTAGAAGACTATCAGATTCATACTCCTATGTAGCAGGAACATTGATTTTCACAGCTCTATTCCTTCTCAAGAATTTTTTCCCCCAGGAACACAAATGTTGATGAATATCAGGTTAATAACAGCATACATTTCCCTAAGTTTTCTTGCACGTCACTGTAAATAGCAAGACTCCCCTTTCAAGCATTATGATGATAGTAGCTATCCATGTCTTCTTTGGGTCATGGAATGGCCTATACTTTAGCCCCCATGAGCATTCTGATTTTCTAGTTAGCTGATGTTTGTGAAGTTAATTCAGACTATTTAGTGACTAAAATTTTTTATTGATGATGTATCTTCCTTAAATTCTAAAAAGGTTTTGATCACCAAATAAATTTGAATAGACTGCTAAAATAAAATCCAAGCATGCACATTTTTTGAAGACGTTGCTTTCTCCTTTGGGATAAACCTAGTTTGCACAATGCTAATTCACAAACATTTTGGATTTCAGTTATGGACCTCTTTCCTGTGTAAGAGAAGTTAAGTTCTCTTATTTCTCTTAAGTTTGAAATATGCAAGCATATTTCAAAAATACCAGAAACATGGATTTCTCTTAAAAAAAAAAAAAAAAACACCTTTTTCAAACTTTCACAGAAAGTTAAGATTATCTGAGCTATAATTTCACTCTTTTAGCACTTTAATAGGCATATAGCTTTCCTCAATCCAGTTGTTTCCCTTCACTACCTGTGGTGATGTGGTTGCACTATTAAATGCCAAAGATGTGCACTAAACTGGCAATAATGTCTCTAAACTAATCCAGCAAGGGAAGAAAAGTGATTAGAAAGGAGACAGTTCCCAATGGAAGATGGATAAGCTATTTCTGGAAACTACTATTACTTTCTAATTGCTTTCCTCTCGTTTGGGGATATTTCCTCCAGTTCAAGAAGGAGAAAGTGTGAAGAAACCTCACCTTGCTTCTACTTATAATGTTTCTTCCTTGAAATTGCAGACAGCCTTGGTTTCCAAAGCAACTTTTTGAGACAATAGACTATCTGTGCTTAAGAGAAGAAAGATTAGAGTGTTTCTGTGTTTATGAGTGATTAGATCAGTAACTCATTTGTTCATTTAATAAGTATTTATACTGTGCCTACTATGTGGCAGGCACTGTGCTCTACAAAAATAGCTAAGATAAAGTCTCTTTCCTGGATGAGTTTACATATTAATTCTACTATGACTCAAGTAATAATAGATAATAAGAAAAATGACTATGAAAGTCCCAGGAGAAGGTGCACCTTTATATATCACTCTGGTGCCTTTTTAGGGCTTTGCAAAATTTGTTTTAAGCCAATTCTACCATAACTTACATTGTTTTTGCTTTTTAAGCTAACAATTTATTATGGATATGGCAAATATATTACATATTTTAAGTTCTGTAAAGTTCAATGTAATATACTAAAAATGCATCATAAGATCTGGGGATTTTGGGCCTGAAGATGGAAAACAAGAGCCTCACAGTTCTCTAAGTTACTGTTCTTCATGGCATGGTATTGTGGAAAGAACAGGCTTTGATCTAAATCCAAGTTCTTCTAGTCATTAATTGAATTAGTAAGAGCAATCACTTAGTTTTCCCCAGTGTTGGTGTCCTTATCTGTAAAGCAGAGCTAAAAATAATATCTGCCTCGTGAGGTTGTTGTGAGAAGCAATCGAACTAATATGTGTGAAAGCACTCTGCAGAATTCAAGGTTCAATAAAAAATTACTTTCTTAGACCAAACATACAACGACGTCCATTCATCAACATGGAAACAATATCATTGTATTCATAGTATGAACCTTCCCATAGAGCACTTGTCAGAATCCCTAATTGCAAAAGACTGCAGTGCTATGAGTATTCTTGGTAATGGCCATGGGGCTAGTTAACACTTTTAAGTAATAATTATTAGATTTCACAGAAAGACGTTTCTATTTCTTTTCATGGGAAGGTTACCAACTATTTAAAATTTACATAAAACTGGATAAATATGCTACAAACGCAAGCTGAAGAAGAGTCATCTCAAGGATGACGTGACACGATAATAAAAACTTTTGTCCTGAAAGGAAAGGAATTGTATTGGTTGAGATGTATTGGATTGCAAATATCCAAAGACCGAATCAACATTGGTTTATGTATTATTTATTTAACAAGAGTGTAGGCCATTCTAGGGCTTGTTAAGTAGCTTAACAATATCAGGGCTCTAGGTCAACATCTTTGTCGTTATCTTCATCTGTCATGTTTGTCGCCTCATGGGTAAGAATACAATATATGTGTTTCAGCTCCAGGCCCTGACATCAATGTCTCAGACAGAAGAGGAATGAAAGGGGCACCTTACAAAAAAACTCCTTAAATATGTAACTATTCCTTTTGTCAGAAACCGAAATATTACCCAGAAAGACCCTTGAGAGTTGCTCTAAACTGATTGGCCAAAACTGAGTCATCTGGCCACCACTAACTGCATGGGAAGCTGAGAAAACAAATATCTAGCAAGAGGGATTATGGCTATACCATTAGGGTCTTAAACATCATGATTTATTTCCAGGGGCTAGGCACACTGTAACCAAACAAAATCAGGGTTTTAGTAATTAAGATAAAGAAGAGTGAAGGAAAACTATTGAATAACTGCCTAATGGTGTCCTTCTGAGATATTTTGTATGTGTGAAAATATAGATAATAAGCTAGACCCTATAAAGAAGAAATATTGTCCTTACTCTTTAGAAGAGAGATTCTAAAAGCTATAGGCTTAATTGTAAGGTTCTTATAAAGAAAGCCTAGTAGGGCAGCAAATACAGTATTATATATGATAGCAAAATGTATCTGAGTAAAAGCCAGTTGCCTCATACCTCCTCTGAAGCACAATTACTCTATGACATGGTGGTTGCTTTCTTTCCAGAGAAGTACTGATCGTTTGAAATGGTTATTTTCATGGTTTTGGCCAACAAGTTCTTATCCATCCAAGTATAAGTTCTGTGATTAATTACAAAGTATACAGCTTTTGTCAACCCATCAGCATTTTCTCTGAAACCATTTAAAAATTTGGTTTCTAACCTAGACTGAGCTTTGATAATACAAGCAGAAACAGTTAAGAACCAACTCATACCTGCTAATTCCAGTAAGGGCTGTTGTAATTTGCCCCCATTCATGTTATATTTCACTGATAACTGACATTATATTGCCCTCTCTTCCATTAAAATTAGATGTAAGTTGTGGTAAATTGCATTTTTATAAATGCCATCTCTTCAGCCCCTCCTGGATCTAGCTAGAGACACAGTATCTCATGATTCCGCTGAATAGCTTCTGAGATGGAATGTTAGTTTCAGACAGAAGACTAGCTGAGGAACAGTCTAGGAAGATGATGACGTGTGTTAGTTCAGACTTCGGATTCCTAATAAATGTTAGAGTCATCAGTCCTAAGGATGACCTCTCTCAGCTGTTAAAATAAAAAACTTTGCATTTTACTCCCTCACAATTTTAACAAATTACAGTAATATTTTTGTTACACAAAATGGATGAAATGAGCCCATTGACAAAACAAACAGACAAGACATATATTCAAAAGAATAAGTTCATACAATTACAACTTTTCCCCTGTCCTCCTCCTATTTAGTTTATGCCATCTCTCAGTCTGGTTTCAGATATTAGTAAGTAATGAGATAATATACAGGAAGCGAGTAGCCCCTCCTCTGTCCTGTAAATCACAAAAGTCATTTACAGGAGCTGAGTGAATGGAGAGAGAGGTCTATGGCAAAAGAATTGAGTCTTCATGGCCCCTCAAGAGCTATAACTGTCTGTCTCTCTACTAGTCTCTCTCTCTCCCCTCAGTCTCTTCTTTCTCAATATCTTCCCACCCTCCTTCTCTTTCCCTCTCTCTCTCTTTCTCTTTAGCTCGTTGTCTCAGCTTACAAATCTCTCAAGCCTGGGAGCCTGTTGCCATACTAGGAAGTGGTTGGTCAGTGGATTTTAAACATTGAATGAAAATTCTCCAAAGTATTTAGTCACTCCTTAGGGTCAACTTGACTTTTTTTTTTATGCAATGGGGCACTTGGTGACTGATCCTTCTTGGTGGCCCCTGTGTTTTTTTGTTTTTTGGGTGTTTGTTTGTTTGTTTTTTGAGACAGATTCTCACTCTGTCACCCAGGCTGGAGTTCAGTGGCATGACCTCAGTTCACTGCAGCCTTGACCTTCCAGGTTCAAGCGATCCTCCCACCTCAATCCCTTGAGTTGCTGGAACCGCAGGTGCCACCACCACGCCCAGCTAACTTTTTGTATTTTTTGTAGAGGCAGGGTCTCACTATGTTGTCCAGGCTCGTCTTGAACTCCTGGGCTCAAGTGATCCACCCACCTTGGCCTCCCAAACTGTTGGGATTATAGGCATGAGCCACCATGCCTGGCTTCCGTTTTTTACCTGTGCAGCGTTCTGGAAGATGTTAATTGTGTGCTTCAACTCCATATTACCCATGAAAGAGGTCAGAGTCATGGAAAAACCATGATGACTAAGTTAAAAGGTCATCAAAAACATTACCTTAAAGTGCATTTTCTACTTACATTTAAATCAGGCCACTGTGGTAAACTGGGAGTTTTCAGAACTTCAAGATAGATAATGGATAGCTCTATCAACTTCTAAAGCAAGAGACACGGGGAGTTATTCTTCTTTATCAACTTTACTACTTTCTACTACCTGCTTTTCTTCTTTCAACTTTAGGCTGGAATGAACTCTATCACTTTTTCAAGACACCAGCAGACATCGCCATCGAAACCTTGTTTAGACATTAGAATCACCTGGGGAACCTCAAAAAAAAAAACTGATGTTTGAATCTTTCACAGAAATTATGATATTATTGGTCTGAAGTAATCCCTGGGCATCTAGATTTTAAAAAACATCCCAGCTTATTATAATATGCAACAAAAATTGAGAACTGATCTAGTCTTAACATTCTACAGTCTCTATTAGCCTGAAGCCATGAAATATGTAACTTATTGGTGCCATTTATTCCAGGGACAGAGAACTAATTGTTGTCTTTAACACTTCCTTTTAAAGCTTCTGCTGTCCCAGAACAAACAAGGCCTATAGTAACCAACCGTGTTAGTCAGGGTTTTCCACAGAAATAGAACCAATAGGAGATACATTATATATTTAATATTTATATAATATAATACTTAAATATTTATATATGTGTCATTTATTTATTATAAGAAATGGGTTCATTGATTATGGAGGCTAAGAAGTCCCAAGATTGCCAGGTGCAGTGGCTCATGCCTGTAATCCCAGCACTTTGGGAGGCCGAGGCGGGTGGATCACAAGGTCAGGAGATTGAGACCATCCTGGCCAACATGGTGAAACCCTGTCTCTACTAAAAATACAAAAATTAGCCTGGCATGGTGGCACATGCCTGTAATCCTGTAATCCCAGCTACTCGGGAGGCTAAGGCAGGAGAATCACTTGAACCAGGGAGCTGGAGGTTGCAGTGAGCCAAGATGGCACCACTGCACTCCAGCCCTGGTGACAGAGTGAGATTCCGTCTCAAAAAAAAAAAAAAACAGGAAAAAAAAAAAGAAAAAAAGTCCCAAGATCTGCAGTCGACAAGCTAGAGACCCATGAGAGCTGATGGTGTGCTTCCAGTTCAAGTATGAATGCCTGAGAACCAGGAAAGCTGAAGGCATAAGTCTTAGTCTGAAGGCCATCAGGCTTGAGAGCTAAGAAAAGCCCATTTTTCAGTTCAAGCCGCAAAGCAGGAAAGGATTAATGTCCCACCTCAGCAGACAGGCAGGTAGGGTTCCCTCTTTTTCACACGAGGGTGAGCCTTTTTGTTTGGTTCAAGCCTTCGACTGATTGAATGAAGGCTACTCATATTAGGAAAAAACAATCTGCTTTACTGAGTTTACGGAGTCAAATATCAACCTCATCCAAAAATACCCTCACAGACACACCTAGAATAATGTTTGATGAAATATCTGGGCACCTGATGGCTCAGTCAAGTTGACATATAAAATTAGCCATCACACCAACATAGTACTTAAATAAAGAGGATGGATGGCAACTTTAATGGGAAATTAAAAGCAAGTTAAGCCAGAGATAGCTCTTATGTGTTTATAATCTGCAGCAGATAACAGAGATAATTGCAAAATTTTCAGCTTGTTCTAGTTCCAATTAGTTGTGCACATTCTGTTGAAGAATTCTACTGAGGCACAGGAAGAGAGCAAATTCCTCTTCCCAATCAGTTAACTAATTATCTACTATTGGTGCCTTCAGCTGCCCCTTAGAATAAGCTGGAAGGAAAGAATAGAGAAAATAGAAGAGCTTAGATTGTAATTATAAGTCTTACGCAATTTCCTTCCAAGGACTTGAATTATCAATGTGTAAAAGTACTCAATAAATATTTTGGAATGAATGAATAAATAAAATTTAAAAATGGGTCTCAACTGTGACTTTTTCAGATAACTTTTAATTTAAGGAGATATAGGACAAGGCAAGAAGGGTGGAAGAAGGCATAAGAGATCTTCATGTGGCCGTGTCAGGATAAAATTTGTTAATGTGTAAGTGTTCTCTTCTTCCTCACTGTAAGGTTGAATACTCTGCTACCTTGATTTTGGGATCTTTTGAGCTGCGGAATTGAGAGAGTGCATATGAAGAGAGAAGACTCAGTAGATAGGAAGGAATAAAGGAGAAGGCTATAGCCAAGGAAGTTAGGATGATCATAATAGAAGGAAAATGGACGGGCCATTTTGTGGGCTCTCATGGACTGGTGTTTTAGGATTTGGTGACTGGAAGATTTTAGAGTAGCTGTGGGATGGGAGAGAATTGGAAAGGAAAGGGAAGCTGATCTGGAGACATGGTTCCATAAACTGAGAATTAATTCTCCTTTGGAAGATTGAGATTAATAACAGATTTAAACAAATTCATTTTGGCATCAGGATTATGCTTCTTTAAATACAGCTCGGTTCAAAGGTAAACCACATGCAGCTCTAGGATTTATTCAGGTTTCGTGTTTTAAGTCTAGAATCCGCTCTGTAGCACTTTTCTCCCTTTAAATTATGTGATCTCTTAATGACTTACACAATCTTAGTTTATTTCCCTTCTTAGAGAATGGGCTATTCTTAGGGCTTATTTTTAATTTAAATATAGTGGTTAAGAATCACCATAAGATAAATGAAGCATCTTTTCTCATTGGCGGTTCACATAGTATGAATATGAGAATGCAAATTAAATAAGAATCATTTATTCTTGTAAATAAAGGTGGAAGGTAGGAGGCTAAACTTAGGTGTGCACTGGGGTTCTAGGCCCTTTATATCAATTATTTTTATTTTATTCTCATAGCAGTCAGGGAAGACAGGTATTGTTTCTCTTATTTTGCTTAAGGTTACATAGCTATGAAGTAGTGGAATTTGGATCCACACTGTAAAATTTGCTGTTCTACTATACTCTGCATAATGGAATCTTTATTATCTGGCCAGGTATTTATTTATTTATTTATCTGAAAGGAGTCTCACTCTGTTGCCCAGGCTGGAGTGCAGGGGTGCCATCTCGGCTCACTGCAACCTCTGCCTCCCAAGTTCAAGCGATTCCCCTGCCTCAGGCTCCCCAGTAGCTGGGATTACATGTGCCCGCCACAACAACCAGCTAATTTTTGTATTTTTAGTGGAGATGGGGTTTCACCATGTTGGCCAGGCTGGTTTCGATCTCCTGACCTCAAATGACACCCGCCTCGGCTTCCCAAAGTGCTGGGATTACAGGCGTGAGCCACCACGCCCGGCCCTCTGGCTGGTTTTTTAAAATTCCATATAAGAAGTCATTGGTCTGGCTGGGCATGGTGGCTGACGCCTATAATCCCAACACTTTAGGAGGCAGAGGTGGGCCCATCACCTGAGTCAGGAGTCTGAGACCAGCCTGGCCAACATGGCGAAACCCCATCTCTACTAAAAATACAAAAATTAGCTGGACATGGTAGCGCGCGCCTGTAATCCCAGTTATTAGGGAGACTGAGGCAGGAGAATTGCTTGAACCCAGTGGGTGGAGGTTGCAGTGAGCCGAGATGGCGCCACTGCACTCCAGCCTGGGTGACAGAGCAAGACTCCATTTGAAAAAAAAAAAAAAGTCATTGTAGATTTACTGAGAGTTACATCCTTAGGTGTCCCCTGCTTTCTCTAGTAAAACTATAAGTGAATGAAAGTAATATTTGTGAAAGCCTTATGAGGCATATAGCTACTTTACCCTCCAACAAAACATCAAGCAAACAACTATTTTTTTTTTTAACAAACCATTTTCCAACTCTTTCATTCTGACCATTTTGGAGGCAACGCCAGTTACTTGGTAGATCCAGAGATGATACAAGCCATTCAGATTGTAGAGGAAGAGACTATCTCTATTAGCAGATGACATGATCTTGAATATAAAAAATTCTAAAGAATACACATGCACAGACAGACAGACACACGCACACCGATGAAAACTAACGTGTTCAGCAAGGTTGCAGGATATAAGATCGATATAAAAAATTAGTCATATTTCTATGAACTAGCAATGAACAATTCAAAAATTAAATTAAGAAAACAATCCATTCACAATAATATCAAAGCAATGGAACAGAAGTACCGAAAGAGTGTTGATTCATACATTAGTGTCAGCCAGAAGAGAGTCTTCAGTGGTACTCCACAGATCTCAGTTCCTGGCTCTTGGCTAAATATTTTTGGTCAAAAATTTAAATGAAGATATAGCTACCTAGAAGATATTAATGTAAGATATCAGATAAGCAAACGAAGCAAGCTGGAAGAAATGAATGGAGTGAATATTTGGAGTGAAATTTAGCTTATACATGAGTATGTAAGTAAGAAAAGAGAAAGGCTGAGTGTGATGGCTCACATCTGTAATTCCAGTGCTTTGGGAGGCCAAGGTGGGCAGATCACTTGAGCTCAGGAGTTTGAGACCAGCCTGGGCAACATGGCAAAACACTGTCTCTACAAAAGTTACAAAAAATTAGCCATGTGTAGTGCCACATCCCTGTAGTTCCAGCTACTCGGGAGGCTAAGGTGGGTGATTACCTGAGCCTGGGAAGTTGAGGCTTCAGTGAGCTGTGATTGTGCCCCTGCACCCCAGCCTGGGCAATGGCTGAATGAGACCCTGTCTCAAAAAAATAAAATAATAAGGAAAAGAGGAAAAGAAGAGAAAAGAATTTTACATTCATTTGAAATTAAAGTGAGAATTTCAATTCATAATGTAGATTTATATAAATTAAACTTTATGCCAAAAGTCAACAGTCCTCTTCTTTGGGACATTATGTAAGAATCTTGAATGGACAGAAATAGTTTTTACTCTACAAAGAGTCATTACGCAAAAACTATAAGCTAGGTGCTGAACTTGACAGTGGGATGGAGAACATCTTAGTCCTGGTCTTTGCCCTCAAGGTTGTCATAGTCTAGTGACAGTCTAATGAAGCATAGTATGGGTCGGATTCCCAGGAGGAAATAGATGACACTCAAAAAGGTAATTTGAAGAGTATTTAATTGTGGAAACATTTATAAATGAATGGTTAAGATTAAGAAAACCACAGATGTGATGAAACACCCAGAGACCAGCAATAACAAGAAGCTGGTACTGCACCAGCCTGGTGAGACCTACAGTCATGGGCCAGGGCTGCCGGAGAGGAACTGTGGCCTTATCCAGGTTCCAGAAATCCAGAACCTACCAATTTGTGGCCTGGCTGAGAAGAACGTGGGAAAATAAATACCTTAACATATTTTTCTCCCCACCGTCCCCCATCTCCATTGGCCAAATCCACCTGGAAGCCAGAGGGCAAAGGACTCTGGTTTGGACTCTAAGGTCTGTTAGACATCAGCCCCCACAGGTTACAGAGCAGGATGGAGAGAGAAGGGTGGAGAGTGAATTTAGAGAGTCAAGGAGAGAATACACTGCATTGACTGGTAAAACAGATAATTACAATTATCTGTAATTGCAAAAACACCAACAGTCCTGTATTTAAGATGGGTCTTGGAAGTTGAATGAGGGCTTGACACATTGAGATATTGATCCAGAAGGAATAGCATGTACAGGCAGGAACATAAAAGAGAGTGCGTTGCTTGGGAAAAGGTAAGAAGTTCCATGTGCACAGAGAGTTGAGTATGAAGGTTGGAGACTGCGGAAGAAGTTGTAAAACAGGGATGGAAAAAGATGTTTGGTGGGTAGGTCACCTTGGGAAGGACTGTCTAAGTTAGGCTATAGGTTTAGCTGCTGTGTCAGAGATCCAAAATAACAGTGGCTTAAACACAATCAAAGTCATTTCTCTCTTATATTTCAGGCTGAGCTCATGGGCATCTGTGCTCTGAGAAGTCAGCAGCAGCCCAAACTCCTTTTATCTTGCTGCTTTGCTCTCATCCACATGGTTCAGGACAATGTCACTATGCCCACATTCTGGTCAGCAAAATGGCATACTCTTTCCTTTTATAGAAACAACCTAGAAATTGTATATGCCATTTCTGCTCCCATCTTACTGGTCAGAACTTCATCACAAAGCCACATCTTACTGCAAGGGAGGCAAGAAAATGTAGCCTTTGATCTGAGAAAGTTTTGTGCCCCGATAAAACTTGGGCCTTCTATTATTATGAGGAAGAAGGCAAGGTAGTGAAGAAAACTGGCATTCTTTGCCATAAACATCTTATTGTTTTTTCAAGGTGAGATCCTGCAAGTCATGAAGAGGATGGGTTCAGTGGGAGCTGGGGAATGGTAGGTGAGAAGGGAGTAGTTTCTGTGTTCCAAGTGTTGGATTAGGAGTCTGCTTGAGTGAGTTGAGTGGTAGGAGATGAGATACTTAGAGAGGACATTCAAGGGCCACGGGCTCCATGTCTCACATGTGGAAACCACTGAAACATCTAGAAGGCTGCTATCACTTGATCCTGCACTGTGGCTGCTGTTGCTTTTCCCATCCCATGTATGCAATAACCAGAATAAAATGGGAGCTATTCACTATGGTCATATTCTGATCCCTGCATGGGCTTAGAAGGGAACTTTTTTACCACATAGGATTGCAAAACTTGGTGCTGGATGAGGGATTTACACCTTCCCTTCTAACACGGGCCACTGCTGGTAGGCATAGAACACTGGGTGTGTTGATTGCTAACATGATTTATGGCAGTCCCTGTGTATTCAGCTACATTCAATGACCTTTCTTCCACAGTGTCCTCTACCTTGATAAAATCGCTTCATTCTATGTCAAGTCCTTTTAATCCATTTTCAGAATCAAGTATGAAACAATTTCCAATGCATTCAACTCTAACTTTCTTAGCTTATTGTTTATTCCCTAAAGACTGAATAATAAATTTAGAAGTTAAAAAATTGCAAGCTGCTTCTTTGTACACAGTATCTTTAACTTTTTTTGTCCAGGTTTTCAGTCTGGCCTCAAATGAACCTTTCTTTTTTTCATTTTTTACATGTAACATTTAGCTCCCCAGAGTTAATCACTTGTGTCTTCAGTTAATCATTTACGTCCCCCAAATCATGTGGAATCATCTAATTGGGCACAGGAGGGAACAATTGTACATGGAAGAAAGAATGGTAATGAAGCAGTTATGCATAAAAGTAGTATTTCCAAAAAGGGAGGTGACATAAGAAAGTACCTAGAACTTTGGCCTCTGGTGGATGCATCCATGCATCCATCCATCCATCCATTATTCATTCAAAATTCAGTTCAAAAATCTTGCAGTCAATCTCTAGAGAACCTACCAGGGTTCAAAGATTATTATCAGATGTTTTCAGTTCTTGAAGAGTTTCTATGTCATAACTGGAGCAGACTCAGTTTTGAGGCATGGCTGAGAATAAATGAAGGAAGAGGAATTATGCACTGACTGTGTCTTAACTACTATGCAAAATATCACAGATTTATAGTAGAAGAAAGATGCATAAATAACTGTGTCCCTGTGTCATCCGTGCTATTAGATTGGTATTGTGGTTTAATACAATATAATAAAAGTAGGAGCCCAGAGAGGGGACAAGTTGACTCTGCCTGGGATGGAGGAGGAAAGGTTTTCAGAGGAGCTCAAGTTTCACCTGGGTGCTGATGGCTGATCATGAGTTGCTCAGAGAGAATGGTAGAGAAGACACTGTGGGTGAAAAGAGTAGTGTACACAAAAGCATAGAGACAGAAGGAGCAGGGCAGTTTTGGTCAACGTCAAAGGTTCCGTGTGTCTGGTTTGTAGGTCACGGGAGATGAATGCTAAGAAGAAAGACCTTAGCATTCTGGTCTTTGGGATTCTGGGTTGGGATTCTGTATGCCAACCTAAGGCATTTTAATTGTATTCTGTAGGTAATGGGGAGCTATTGAATGTTTATAAGCATGAGAGTAACATGATCAGATTTATGTTTTGGAAAGATGGCTGGAGAAAATAAACGGGGGAAGAAACTAAATTCATTGTTTTCGTCTAGCAAATATTTATTGAGTACCTACTATGAGCCAGGCATCTTCTAGGGGCTAGGCATACAGCATTGAATAAAACTGGCAAAAACTTTTGCCTTCACACAGCTTCGAGTGGTGGAGGGAGACAGTGTACAAACAAAAATATATAATCATTCAGGTGGTCATAAGTGCTATGGAGAAAATGAAGCAGGGAGGGAAGACAGAAACGAGCTTTGCTCCTATGTAACTTCCCACTGAGAAGGAAGGGAACATTTGGGCAAAGACCTGAAGGAGATGAAAGGGCAAGCCGCGTACGCATCTCTGGGAAGAACATTTTAGACAGAAGGAATTGCAAACATAAAGTCCTCAGTGTATTATGAGAGCTCTGCAAACCCCAAGGTGACAAAAGAGACGGATTAAAGACTTGAATTCCTGTGTTTATATGAACGGGCACTGAGCCAAAGAAATACTGATCACCTTTTATATATCATTCAAAACCTCCAGTCATTTGTTTAAAAGTATTTGAGTATGACAGGCTAGAACAAGATTTTCTTTCATAGGTCATTGTTGGGCCAGAATTTTGGAGAGAGGTGACTATGTTTTCTCCTATCACCATAGACCAGCAGGTTTTCATTTAAGCAGTAAAGTCCAGTTATTATTCTGAAGCCAACAAAATGTATTTGTGTCATTGTAGTTTTAAGCCATTTGTTTCATTTTTAGATGCTCAAAATCTTACTTGATGACCACATTTAAGGGAAATTGCCTCCAAACATAAGAGATACACTGGCTTGGATGGCACACGTGGAAATTAGCAAGATGAGTGCAATTGGGAATGTGTCTGCTGATCATGATCTAGCTAAGTGTACTGCACACACAAGAGATAAAAATGAAGCCAGAATCTGGAATGAGATCATTAGTGTATACCATCCTGGTACTGTAGTCAGACCACACACATATTTAATGCACTGAACCCACCTTGAAATGCCCTCAGCCTTAAGAGAACAAAGTACTAGAAAAAATAAGGGGGAGGGGAGGATGCTGAGTGATCCATAATGCTGTCAGTGTCACAATCCATCCTGAACAGCAGAATAAAGTTAATAGGGAAAGTTCTTTAGTGCTTGTTCAGCTGCCTGCCACCCAACTCTGTGGCAGAAAAGCAAGGAGGAAATACATACATCATTACAGAATGTATCAATAATAAATTATAGAAAAGCCTTACATATAAGGAGTAGTTCCCTATATTTATTTGAAGTATCAATCTTTAGCATTGTGTATTTGACCGCTAACTGCCAAAAATGTAGACGCAATCTTAAATAATTTTTAAAGACTATTGATATTTTAGTAATAAATTAGATTAACAATGTGAGTCAAAAATGTTGAAGATAGAAATTGCAAAATGTCAAGAGAAAGAAATAATATTTTTTCTTGTGTCCAATAAATAAAAATTGCCTTAGAATAACACTAACCCTATTCATAGCATACATAAGAAGCATCTCTGGAAGTCAAATAGTCTATTTGAATTATGTTTTGGCTCAGAGAATTTCATGGTTAGAGTAGAACATTTTCATTCCAAATCTATGTACCTTTTAGTTCCTAAAAATATTTTCTAAAGTCTTCCAGCATTACACTACTTGGTTCTCGAGTCAAGAACTTATATAATTAAACTAACAGCTATCAAACATTTATTTAAAGGTTAAACACCTTCTATGTGCAAGGTGCTGACTAGGCAAGGTACTGGAGGAAATTCAAATTGAGCAAAACTTAGTACTTGCCCCCAAAGAGGGTAAGGAGGTCGGCAAAAAGTGGGCACAAAGGGTCAGAATGTGCTCAGTGGGGTTCAGAGGAGGGAGAGATTACCATGCCTTAAAGAAGTCAAAGAAGGCTTCAAGGAAAAGTGATGTCAGATTTTAATAGGTAAAAATGGGGTTGTTTTGAGTGGGGTTGGGGAGGCAATTCCAGTAAAAACAACGGCTTATCTGAGAAGAGAAGCTCCCATTTTGCTGGAACGTGATGTATCCGTATGAGAGTTGTGAGACAGAGCTAGGAAGGTGGACTGCAGGCATGGAGTCTCTGGGCTCAGATGTCAGCCTGAGGAGTCAGGACTAGATTCAGTCGGCAGTGGGACTCCACCAAAGTCGATGTGACATGATGTGACATGACACTGCTCTATTCATGCTCTGATGCCCATGCTTTTGTACTCAGTTGCATTTGCCAGCTGAAAGGGCGAGGCTGGTTGTCCAGCCCCAGGGGGGAGAGATTGGTTCTGTACTACAGATTTACTTAGAGGACAGAGCACAGTCAGGGTCATTTGGGTCTACCTCCCCCTTTCCCCCTTGGGCCCGCCTTGCACACACACAGGCAGTCTAGCTGCTGAGTGTGGGCTTTGTGTCCTGGATATGAGATGTCATCTGAGCTCCTTAATATTTTTCCGAAGTGAAGAAAAAAAAAGTCACCCACAAATATTTATTTAGTGCCTATGAGATGAACAGCGGCAGTTTGCCCTGCTCTAGATCGGTGGTAAAGTAGCAATTCCAGTCAGAAGCCAAATAAGAGCTGGAGCTCCTGTCAGAAGAGGAAAGGGCTACAGATGTACACCCACTAGACAGGCCGTGGACTCTCTCTCTCTGCAGTACTGAACTATTATATGTTGTCTTCTCAGCTAATTTTTTAAAGGTCTAATTTAGGAAAAGCAGGGAACAGTATTAGGTATTTAGGGAGATTCAAAAGAAACGATAACCATTCCTGAAATACAGAAATTCAATAAAAACTTTAACCTATAAACAATATGCACTATATAACATACGATATAAAAGTAGCATATAAAGTCCTAAAATGTTTTCTGCTGTTCCTAGGGGATGTTCAGCACATATAAACCTTGTTTAGGTGTCATCTTACTGGTGGGCAACTGTTGCGATCCATTTGTCTGTTCAGAGCACCAGAAGCTTGGCTGCAGTGGACAGTGGTCAGTTGGATCTTCCTAGTCCAAATACAGATTTATTTATTTATTTATTTTTACAGACTCTAAAACGATTCTTTAACTTGAGACTTTTTAAGGATACGGAAACCTTAATTAGGAATGATTGTAGAATGAAATCTTTACAGTAGAAGCTCATATTTGATAAGACCAAAACCAGTAATGAGCCAATTAATCAAAATATGCAGTTAAAGTCCCAAATTCTGAAAACTATAATAACGTGGCACATGCAAATTCATTTGACAATATTTGAATGGAGAGTCAAGACCTCCCCTCCAGTCTAGTATAAATCTGTATTTTGAAGTCTTTTTTTGCATAAATCACATCCATAATGCATCTCTCTCCAGTTTCAATTTATCTAAAGTGAATCAGACATTTCTGAGACATTCTGAATCTAGACCATGTTGGGGTTTTTATGATTCCTGTTCCAGTCTTTGAAACTTTTCTTACTAACACTTATCGTAATAGTCATTTTTTACAATTGAGACTTTCCAGAGCATTCAACTCTGTTGCAGAATAACAACTATACTCTTTTCTGCTCGTCTAGTTTGATAATTTTCATAATATTTAATTAAAATATGCTTAGTTTAATTAATTAAAATACTACAATCACAAGTCTAATTAACCCAAACAGGCCTGGGAACAAACACAACAGACTCTTGGTTAGTAAATAACAGCAGAAGTGGGAGCAGAAGTCCTTGGATACATTGGAGAGTAGTTACTGCCCTCAAGTGCTCAGCATGCTGTGCATATCAGAAAATTCGGTTCACAGAGGGAACGGAGAGCATCTGTGAATCTGGCAAGTTGGTTAAGCTGAAGTCAGTTGAGAACTTTGGTATAATGTTAGCTAAGCAGTTAATGTGTATTTAAGTACCCAGTATACGCTGTGTGCTTCTGGATTAACATCACTAAAGGACTGGTTAAATTCACATGGACATACACATACCTAAAAGCAGAAATATTTTTATCAGCTGTACATAAAGGAAAGGTTAATTCTGGCCCTGTTGGGAGCTTCCTTTTCTCTGTGAATATTCTTGAGTGTTCTATCCTGAATGTCTATTTGTGGTGTAATATCTATATATCAGCATTTTTGTATTAATCACAGAAGTTTAAAATATCCCAATAAAATGTAGATAGTATTTATTTTACAGGCTTTTATAAGAATTAGTGAAACAATGCATGCAGAATGTTTAGCTTTAGCCCTCTCTGTCCATTTTGCTTTTGCGTACAATTATCCAATGTTCAGGCTTTTAGGACAGAGTCTACAACTAATAAATGTAGAAGGAATAATAGAAACAGGAAATTATTATTTCACAACCACCATAATAATTACTTATTTCATCAAAAATGATTAATGGATGCTAAAATCATTGGATGAAAGAACACTGGGAAATGAAATGTTCAAACAATTTTACCCCATAGATTGTTATTTATTACTAAGGGAAAATGTAGATTTAACAATGGAGAAATCTGTTGGCTACTACCTTAACCAAGAGACATACTTAGCGCCACCAATGAGGTACAAACTCACGTTGAGAGGTCCCTAATTTGATGCACACAATGTCATCTGCCCCTCCTGAAAAAAACCAAGTTTAACCTAAATCTAAGTATGAGAAAACAGTCAAACCAATCAAATTGAGAAACACTTTGCAAAAGAAAACATCAGTAACAAAATATGTATATCAATGTTGCAAACTAGAGAGAAAGACTGGGAACTGATGTTAAAAGAGACTGAAGAGGCCAAACACGGTGGCTCACACCTGTAATCCCAGCACTTTGGGAGGCCGAGGTAGGCAGATCACCTGAGGTCAGGAGTCGAGACCAGCCTGGCCAACATCGAGAAACCCCCTCTCTACCAAAAATACAAAAATTAGCCAGGCATGGTGGTGGGTGCCTGTAATTACAGCTACTCAGGAGGCTGAGCAGGAGAATTGCTTGAACCCAGGAGGTGGAGGTTGAAGAGATATTGAAGAAATTTGAATATGGCCTGTAATATGTAATGGTATCATATCAATGTTAAATTTCCAGTCTTATGGTTATGTAAGGGAATGTCTTTATTATTAGGAGAAAAGTGTCAGCAAAATAATGTGTATGCGTATAAAAGCATATATTATATATATATATACACACACACATACACACACAAATACACACACCTATATATATGTACAGAGAGAGAAAGCAAATGTAACAAAATGTTTACTAATTGGGAAATCTAGATAAGGGTTATATGGAGGTTCATCTTACTATTCTTGGAACTTTTCTGTGGCTTTGTAATCTTTCAGAATAAAAGCTGGGGGAAATAAAGGCATATCTGTAGCTTTAGTACTGCTTTTCTTAATTTGCAGTTACACAGAGCTGTGCAATGTTAGACCAGCCAGTACGGAATCTGCAAAATTTTGCTCTGCTATTATCCAGAAATAGGTTTGCTTTGTGATGTGCAGTCTCTCCCATAGCCACCACCCACCCATACTAGAACTTGCAAAACCAAAAATTGCCTCTTGCAGAATAAAGCAGAAACAGCCTTGACATCTTTAAGTAGATTATATGCAGATTTTAAGAAAACTTGCTAGCAGCAGAAGATATAGTAAAACGCTGGACTTCTCTCAGGGCCTCAGGGGTGCTTGCCGGAATCCCCACTAACTGCACGGAATAGCAAGCTAGTCACCGGAGTTCCCTATGCGACGTATCTATACATCGTTGAGAAGATTAGGAAAAATAAACTGACCAAAAAGCCGACATAAGAAAAGAAAGGTTGATGGCATTCCTGTGAGACATGTCACCACTGAACCAATGAAGACTCATTCAGGAGAAGGTACCTGACTACACAGGCCAGAAGCAGCTTGCTCAGCTGGAGACTTCTCGGTGGAGATTCCAGTGCCCAGGAGCAAAGGGTCAGCCCTGCCACCCACCAACAGAGTAACAAGGTGTGCACAGTGGTGCATTGCCACCATGGAAACGTGGCATTTCCTCACCTCACAAGCAGTCTTGTTGGCAGGATCCAAATACAAGAAAGGGAGTCCTAATAGTCAGGAAACTACCAAGGTAAACTCCAGATCACAAGATGAGAAAATTCAGACAGGCAAGAAGTAGGAGGGAATAGTGGAAGGCTAACTTTCTGCCTGGAGGGCTGACTGTGACAAGCTCAGTTCTTAAGAAGAATACTTGAGAGCTACTGTCTTAGAGCTTGACAAGTTTGTGTTTAGTGATTCTCTTCTTTTTCAACCTAAGGGCATACTTTTCTTTTGGTGGTGGAGAAAAAGAGAAGCTGAAGACAACAAATGATAGTGAAGAGACTGCTCCCCACCTGCAGAGGTTATGCCCTGTAGTCTCAGGATCAGAGCAATGAGAACGGTATAGGAAGGCTATAGAGCCTCTTGCTTTTGGTGTGTGAGAATGGTCATGTTTGTTTGAGCCAGACTTTAGTAGTCTAGAAGGGGAAGACATTTTGAACAACAATGACAAAAAAGTCAGTCTTAAGGAGAAATGTAGACATAAACAAGCCATGGGAAGTTGTAAACATATGCACAATTGTTGCTACTCCTACTTTATTACATGTGGATTTTCTTCCTCTAGAATCATGTCCTTCAGGAATCACAAACATTCTCAAGAATAGAAAACATCAAAAAATAAAAAGGAATGCTTTAAATATGGTAATACACAAGGGATAATAATGTCTAAACTTTTTGAGTATTTACTCTGTCCCAGGCACGGTTCTAAGTACATTATCTCATTTAGTCTTGAATTCTGTGTGTTAGGTGCTATAGGTCCCATATTACTCATGGAGAAACAGAGGCATAGAGCAGTTAAATAGTCTACCCATGGCAGAGCCAGGGTTTGAAGACAGGTAGCCCACATGCTCTTAACTCACCATGTTTGCTTAGCCTTCTAAGCAATATCTATGAAATCATGCTTTTGCTAGTCTATAGGGTTTTTTAAAATTTAAATTAAAACAAACGCGTAACTATTAAAATCTCTTGGGTTGCAGCAGTATGAATGGCCCACTTTGGGAAAGAGTATGAGGCTCCTATTTCTGGCTTCAGAATCACTTGGGTGTAGTAGCGGGAAAGGCAGATTCCTCGGTCACATCATAGATCTACTGAATCAGAACTGTAGGTAAGGGGCTGCCTTTTAAACAGGCTCTCCAGGACATTCTTGTGCAGCCTAAAGTTTAAGAACAATCCCATTATGGGTCCCCCTAAAGGACGTATAATGGTCAAGGGTTCGCTATTGAATCTGAGATAATTAAAGAATTTAAGCAAGATAATGGGGATGAAATCCAGGACCGTACCAGACCACCCTAGGAGAGAGCTGTGGAGACCATTAGAGATAACCTGGATGATGGTGGAGGAGAAAAGCTAATGGCTGCAAAATAAATGAAATCCCTATTTCTTTTGTACCAAGAATGATACCCCAGGAGAGTTGCTTTGTGGTCTTGTTTGAGTGACAGTTTTTACTGCTGATAAATCTTATCAGAGAATGTATTAAGGTAGCAGTATGTGATGGTCAAGGTTAAGGTGCCTAGAAAAGGAGAGACGGAAGGCTGCCAAAAATCAGAAGTCCACAAAGAAGAGGCGTGACTGCAGCCCAGGGCCCAGTAGAACCTGATGGAGGGAGCCAGTTAAGAATTGGAGCTGTGGGCAAAGCAGAAGTTGGCTGACCCATGGAAATCAGAGGTACAACTGGAGCTGCATGAAGAACGCTTTCAATTTTGTATCTCTGCTAGGAGAGAATTTCCATGTAGGGAGAGGCCCAGCCTTTGTTGAGAAGATGTTTTGCTAAGTCAGCATGTAAGGAAGCCTTAGGGCTTGGTTTCAAGGTAGAGAAGAAAGCTCTTCCACATACTAAGCAGGCGGAGTTGGAAAAAGCCTGGGGGAGGGGTAGCTGTCAGAGGAGGGGTTTCTGCAATCTCCTGAGGATAGAGAAGAGGTGTCTATATGGATGTGTCCAGTGAGATGCTGACATTGTGTGATTTGACCTTTTTGCACAAATTAACAGTAAAGTCACACATAGCAACAATATATGGGTGACTAGATTCCTGGAAGCTGGGGTCTGGGGTGATACGGTTTGGCTCTGTGTCCCCACCCAAATCTCATCTCAAATTGTAATTCCCATATGTCGAGGAAGGACCTGATGGGAGGTGACTGGATCATGGGGGCAGTTTCCCCTTGCTGTTCTTATGATAGTGAGGGAGTTCTCACGAGGTCTGATGGTTTAAAAGTGGCAGTTTCCCCTGCACCTCTGCCATGTAAGACGTGCCTTGCTTCCCCTTCACCTTCTGCCATGATTGTAAGTTTCCTGAGGCCTCTCCAGCCATGCAGAACTAGGAGTCAATTAAACCTTTTTGGTTTATAAATTGTCTGGTCCCAGGTAGTTGCTTTATAACAATATGAAAACGGACTGATACAGAGAATTGGTACTGGCAGAGTAGGGTACTGCTATAAAGATAACCTGAAAATGTGTAAGCAACTTTGGAACTGGGTAATGAGCAGAGGTTGGAACAGTTTGGAGGGCTCAGAGGAAGACAGGAAGATGTTGGAAAGTTGGGAACTTCCTAGAGACTAGTTGAATAGTTTTAACCAAAATGCTGGTAGTGATATGGACAATGAAGTCCAGGCTGAGGTGGTCTCAGATGGAGATGAAGAAGTTATTGGAAACTGGAGCAAAGGTCACTCTTGCTATGCTTTAACAAAGAGATTGGTGGCATTTTGCCACTGCCCTAGAAATCTGGAATTTTGAACTTGAGAGAGATGATTTAGGGTATCTGGTGGAAGAAATTTCTAAGCCACAAAGCATTCAAGACGTGACCTGGCAGATTCTGGAAGTGTTCAGTCATATGTGTTCACAAAGAGATGGTTTGAAAGTGGAACTTATGTTTAAACGGGAAGCAGAGCATCAAGGTTTGAAAACTTTGAAGCCTGACCATGTGGTAGAAAAGAAAAACCCATTTTTCTGTGGAGGAATTCTAAGCCAGCTGCAGAAATGTGCATAAGTAACAAGGAGCCGAACGTTAATAGCCAAGACAATGGGAAAAATGTCTCCAGGGCATTTCAGAGATCTTTGCAGCAGACCCTCCCATCACAGGCCTAGAGGTCTAGGAGGAAAAAAATGGTTTCCTGGGCTGGTCCCAGGGCCCCCTGGTATGTGCAGTCTTAGGACTTGGTGCCTTGCATCCCAGCCACTCCAGCTCCAGCCATGGCTAAAAGGGGCCAAAGAACAGCTTGGACTGTGGCTTCAGAGGCTGCAAGCCCCAAGCATTCGTGGCTTCCACATGGCTGGGCCTGCAGGTGTGCAGAAGACAAGAGTTGAGCTTTGGGAGCCTCTGCCTAGATTTCAGAGGATGTATGGAAACACCTGGATGTCCAGGAAGAAGTCTGCTGCAGGGTGAAGCCCTCATGGAGAACTTCTGCTAGGGCAGTGCATAAGGGAAATGTGGGATTGGAGCCCCCACACAGTGCCCTACTGGACCACTGCCTAGTGGAACTGTGAGAAGAGGGCCAGCGTCCTCCAGACCCTAGAGTGGTAGATCCACTAACACCTTGCACTGTGCACCTGGAAATGTCACAGGCACTCAATGCCAGCTGGTAAAAGCAGCCGTGGGGGCTATACCCTATAGAACCACAGGGGCGGAGCTGCCCCAGGCCTTGGAAGCCCAGCTCTTGCATCAGTGTGCCCTAACTGTGAGACATGGAGTGAAAGGAGATTATTTTGGAGTTTTAAAATTTAATGATTGACCCATTGGGTTTCAGACTTGCATGGAACCTGTGGCCCTTTTGTTTTGGCCAATTTCTCCCATTTGGAACAGGAACATTTCCCAAATGCCTGTACTCCTGTTGTATCTAGGAAGTAACTAACTTGCTTTTGATTTTACAGGTCCACAGGCAGAAAGGACTTGCCTTGTCTCAGATGAGACTTTGGATTTGGACTTTTGAGTTAATGCTGGAATGAGTTAAGACTTTGAGGGACTATTGGGAAGGAATGACTGGTTTTGAAATGTGAAAAGGACATGAGATTTGGAAGGGGCCAGGGGCAGAATTACATGGTTTTTGGTTCTGTGTCCCCACCCAAATCTCATCTCAAATTGTAATCCCTGTGTGTGGAGGGAGGGACATGTTGAGAGGTGACTAGATCATGGGAGTGGTTTCCCCATGCTATTCTCTTGATAGTGAGGGAGTTCTCATGAGATCTGATGACTTAAAAGTGGGAGTTCCCCTGCACCCTCTCTCTCTCTCTCTCTCCTGCCACCATGTGAGACTTGCCTTGCTTCCCCTTCACCCTCCATCATGACTGTAACTTTCCTGAGGCCTCTCCAGCCATGTAGAACTGTGAGCCAATTAAACCTCTTTTGTTAATAAATCACCCAGTCTCAGGTAGTATCTTTAGAGCAGTGTGAAAACAGACTAATACAGGAGACTGAGAATTGCCTTGCTATAGTCAGTGCTTAATCAATTAACCAATGCAGACAAAGGGACAGCTGCTAAGTGGCTTATACAATCAATGGTGAATTTAAAGGTGTGTAGACCCAGCTACAGAATGGAGATGGCTTTGTTTGAACACATTGCTGGGGTATGTGTGACAATGCAGGTTTATGAGAGTCCTGAAAGACACCAAATGAGGTCCAAGAAATCGAGTCCAACTGGAAGTGGGCTGGGAGAGAAGTATCTTTTAAGGAAACATTTTTGGAGGAATTTCACTCAGAAACAAAAGTAGAAACTTCACAGAGCTACTGCCAGGAACAATCAGGCTACAGAGTTTGTAGTTCATAAGTACCAAGGTGATGCAAAGAAAGAAAATTTCCCCCAAGATGGACAAATATCTAAGCAATTGGGAGGTGCATTCTGTGGTAACATGAGAGGTGTGTACAAGCATGAAACCAATCAATGTAAAGTGATACCTGTCATGGGACAATGTAGAAACCTTACTTTCATTTGAAGAGGATTTGATAAAGAAGGCAAAGGGAAAACATGGAAAGAGGATCTGGCACCCTAAAATGAGTACAACCCTAACATGTGTCCCGGAAGCAGTTCTCTTTCTGTTATGGTGCTGTAGCATGAGGCCTTCTGGACCCATTGATTTAGTTACTTCCTGCCCAGCAGCCCCTGGTCTTTCAGTTTAACTATTTCACACAGATTTTCCAAGTGCCTTTATTTTCTGAAAGTCTGTTATTCCTCCTCTAAAATTCTGAAATGTGTAACTTCTATTTATTTTTAGCCCCCTTTCTACTATATATGCATCATTTTTAATTTTTATTCCATTCTTAATATTAGGGGTTCTCAAGAATTTTCCAGCCCAACTTGAACTTTGGATTCCCATTTCCCTTAGTTTTTACATGGAATCTTTCAAAAACTATACACCTCCCACCACCCCCAAAAAATTCAGTATAGCTAAAAAGGAAGGGAAAGGAGGCTGGTATTCTATGGAACTGACTACAGCAAACACCAGGTTTTAGGATGGGTGAGGCCATATACTCTGGTAGATAACACCATGGAATTTGACTTTAGTCTTCCAATTTAAATGATACAGGTGTCAACGAAGGTATGAGATGATACCAAGTTTGTCAGGATTCAATGAATATGCCTCTGAGGGCTTCCCTAGATTTCCCCATGTAACGCATTAGGGAGATGATGAAGGTCAGCTCTCTAGGATGTGAAGTTAGCTATGCTGAGGGAGCATCCAAAGGGGACTTTTGCTATATTTTGTACCTCCTACTATGTCATCCTGAGACTCCAACAAAATTACTTTATATGGTGGCAAAAACTGCTCTGGGCTAGCATTGTCATCTGGATCTAGCATTCAGGGTTCAGGAACAGTTTCTTATGTTACAGAACTACGTTGCTAAACCAGCCACAGATTACAGAATCATCCCTGGGCATGGTAAAGTGAAGAGTCACACCACAACACTGTGATGAGGACCAGTCTGTGGGCACATGCTATCACACAGCCAGTGGGCCATGAAGCCTAGGAGGCACTGAGCAGGGCAGGTCTGGACTGGCCACCACCAGTAAGTAGCTCAGTTGTTTGAGGAAGGAGGGCTTGCAACTGAATGTTCAACAGTGAGGAAGAGGAAGGGAGGCAGTGCAGATCTGGTGTTGCAGAGCAGTTCCAACTGGCCCTGACACATTGCTGAGAGTGAATATGCCATATATTGCAGGGAAACATAGTGATTGATACTCTGAGCACCACAGCTACAAGGTAACGCTCTAGACCCCCCGTGTATTTCTGCTACCATAGTTGAGTTCTATACTTATCCAGACTCAAGAATATTTGTTCCCCAGACTGTTGCATGCCAGCTAAACTTATCATTATTCATAAGTAAATTAAATTAAGTATTATACAGATATATGAAATATGAATGCAAAAATCAAGGCTGTCCTTTTGAAAACCTGGTTGAAAATTTTGACAAGATTCAATAAAAGTAAGTTGCTGGGCAATGATTAAAATAAAAAAGCTATTATAAAATTCTAGAAGGATTCTGCATTCAGTTTGTCTAATAGTATCTTTAAGTTTTTGCTTCCCTTTAAATCAGTCATGATTGGAAACAGTAGAGGCTGTATAATGGGTGCACTTCATGCAAGAAAGATGAAGCAGAACTCCAATCAACTCACTGACATTCGAGTATAATAAAAAACTTGGGCCTTATATCAAAAGCTGAACACAGTTACTTTAATTTAAAACAAATATTTACATGTCTATCTATGTTTTTTTCTTATGATTCACCTCTTTAACCATTATCTTTCACTAACGAACCAACTCCCAGTCCTGATTGCATTGGAGAAGAAGTTCTTTGTGGAGCTTCCACTCTCATTATTCTATTGAGATTCACGGAATTAGGAATTCCCATCCTCAGTCTCTTCTTGGAGGTACAAAGCAGTAGCATTTCATGAAGGAGGAACTTCAAAAGAGATTGTGTAATTCAAAGCTTTGTTAATTTCAGCCTAATCATGACCAAAATAAAAAGGACAAGTATTTCTATTTATCAGCTGAAAATGACACCACTAGAGCAATAGCATAAACCCAATTACAAATCCCTTACATACAAGCTTTGAAATTAAGATTTTAAAATATATTTAGATATAGTTTCAGAATTTGCATTCTTTTGTTTTGTTTTGTTTTTCTTACATTCTTTACATTGTGTCCACGAACACTTTGTTAATTATTTTATATGACATAATTTCAAATGGCCTTAATTCTAATTTGCAAAAATTAGGATTGCCCTGCATTGGAAGCAACCCACTCCTTCTGAGGTAGCATAAGTAAGTCTCTTGAAGAAAACTCTGTTCTGGACAACGCCTATCTTCTTGATGGATGGCGTGGTCCTCTTCCCTGAGCTTGGTTTTGGCATAGAAGCTTATGCTCATTGTAAGTGGTGATCTTTCTGAGATTTTTCCCCAGAATGAGTCACTACTTTGAGCTTTTCTCATTCCTCGTATGCTATAGGTCTCTAGTAATATCATGAGGCTTCAGTTTGTTCAAGTTCCTCAATATGAATCTCGTGAATGACTTTGCAGGTTACCTTATTTTTAAAGTACAGAACCAAGATATTTATCTACAAAAGCATTTAACACCTTTAGGCAATTAGATTTCTCCAACATGTCTCTCTTCATCACTAGGTTTCTAACGTGAGTGTCAAACAACTCTAGACCCTTTCCAATACTTTCAGATGACCTGTTATAGTCCTTTAGATTAAATATGAGGCACTGATAAAGTTATCTTGGCTCTACCAAATGTCTTTGGCCAATGTTTCTCAAATTGAATTCTAGGACTTAGAAAGGCCAACAGAGAGTTCTAAGGGCATTATAGAAATTAGAGAAGCAGAGACAAAGACTGTGACAAAAGGAACTGCTCGCCTCTCCCCTGGCCCCTTCTGTCTGAATTTCTTGCTTTTATTCAGAAATAGCTCATTTATCTGAAGGTCCCTTATGCAGTTATATCAATCAACTGGTATATTTGTAGCACCCAGAAATTGAGCAAAAAAGGCCTCCGAAACTTTTCAAAATGTCATGCACGATACTTGGACCTTTTACTCTTTTGTATAACAGCTTTTCCGGAATTATAGTTCACATACCTAAAATTCAATCCTTTTTTTTTTTTGAGATGGGATCTTGCTCTGTAACCCAGGCTGGAGTGCAGAGGCATGATCTTGGCTCACTGCAACCACTGCCTCCTGGGTTCAAGCAATTCTCCTGTTTCAGCCTTCCGAGCAGCTGGGACTACAGGCACATGCCACCATGCTGGCTAATTGTTTTTTTTTTTTTTGGTATTTTTAGTAGAGACGAGGTTTCACCATATTGGCCAGGCTGGTCTCCAACTCCTGACCTCAGGTGATCCACCTGCCTCAGCCTCCCAAAGTGCTGGATTACAGAAGCGTAATCCATACCCAGGTTAAAATTCAATTGTTTAATGTGTACAATTCAGTGGTTTTACACACACACACACACACACATACATATATGATAGTGCAAAGATCTCGACCATGTAATTCCAGAACATTTTTATCAGCCCCCAAAAAACTCGAACTCCTTAGCAGTCACTCCCCAGTCTCCTCTTCCCTCAACCCTAGGCAACCACGCATCTACTTTCTGTCTCCATGGATTTTCCTATTCTGGACATTCCATATAAATAGAACTGTGCAATATGTGGCCTTTTGTGACCAGCTTTCTTTCAGTTAGCATAATATTTTCAAGTTTCATCAATGTTGTATGTTTACATCCGTGAAGTACTGTATGATATGTCAGTACTTCATTCCTTTTTTGAAATTGTGGTAAAATATATATAACAAATTTATCGTAAGTATACCATACAGTGTCATTAAGTACATTTACAACATTGCACAACATTTACAACATTGCACAATCAGTACCATTATCTAGCTCTGGAACTTTTTCATCATCTCAAACAGAAACCTATTAAGCTGTCACTCCCCATTTCCCAATCTTCCCAGACCCCCGGAAACCACTAATCTACTTTCTGTCTCTTTAGATTTGCCTTTTCTGGACATTTCATGTAACTGAAATCATATAATATGTGGCCTTGTGTCTCTGGCTTATTTCACTCAGTATGTTTTCAAGACTCACTCATGTAGCACGTATCAGTACGTCATTTCTTTTTATAGCTGAATAATATTTCATTGTTTGGATATATAACTTTTTTTTATCTGTTCATCTGTTGATGGACATTTGGGTTGTTTTTACCTTTCAGCTATTGTAAACAGAACTGCTATGAACATTGTAAATAAGTTTCTATTTAAACATCTGTTTTCCACTCTAGTATATACAGTGATGTCCCATGCCGCATAACCACGTAATGTTTCAGTTAATGGTGATACCTGCGTATACTGTGGAGGTCCTCTAGGATTATGTTAAAATAATAGTATACTTTCACTATACCTTTTCTATGTTTATATAATTTAGATTATCTAATTATCTATGTTTAGGTCATTTAGATTATCAATATTGTGTTACCATTGTACAGTATTATACCATAGAGCCTTGGTGTGTAGTAACCTGTACCATCTAGCTTTGTGTTATACACTGTATGATCTTTGTACAATGATGAAATCTTCTAACAAAGCATTTCTCAGAGCTTTTCCCCTTGGTTAAATGATGTTCTGGATACTAGACCCTTATCAAGTATATAAAAATAAAACCTGTGTTTGATTAAGCCACTCCAAGTGAGTTTGTTATACGCAGCCATCACATCCTAAATGAAACTCACAAGCTTTTCTGAGGATCTGATGGGAAAACACATGTAAAGCCTGACACATAATTCAATGAATGTTTTTTATTTTTACCATATTTGAATTCATTTAAAGAAATGAGCCCTACAGCACTCACTAGGTCTTAAAGATATTATTTAGTAAATGCTTATGAATTCCTATTACGTGCAAGACACTATGTGGACATGATACAGGTCAACTGCATAGTATGTGGCCTGTGCAATCACAAAGGACCCTGTGCCTGTTTTAATTCTCTGCTGTTGTCATGTTGAAATTCTTAATAAGTTTTCAACAAGAGGCTGCTGCACATTTTCATTTTGTGTTAGGCCCTGCACATTATGTGGCCAATTCTGTTATGATGAATAGGAAATTCTTTTTGTTCCGAATAATAACTGATGTTTCTAAAAATTACCATGTATTATTCAGAAAACAGTAAATTCTGTTAAATAAACTGTTTAAGAAGACTGAGAAATACAGAGTACATTTTAGAAACATCTTACTGAACATGATGTAAATAAAAAAGTTTTGACATTTAACAGGTAAGCTTTAGTTATCTGAAAAAAATCACTTATTTAGAACAGTCAAGTGTCTGATAAATAAAATGTCAATATATTTTGCAATAACTAGAAAAAGAGAAACTGCAGGCTTTGTTATTAGGGGTTGGAGATTTGTATTGCTAAGGTTTTGGGAATTATGAAGTAAAACTTTTGAAGTAGATTTTTTCTCAGCTAATTATTGGTATAACATACAGGAAGGAACTAGTTGTGACGCCCTCAATAAGTTACTTAATCTCTCCTAATCTTAGTTCTCCTTTCTGTAAAATGAGGATGACATGTAGCTGACAATCTATGTGAAAGATCAGACTTTTAGCACTGTGTCATATGAGGTACTCAATAAATGTCCCTTTCTTGGTGAAAATGTAGGTTAGTATAACCATTGGAAAACTGTATGGCGGTTCTTCAAAAAAACTAAAAATAGAATTACCATATGATCCAGCAATCCAACTTCTGGGTATTTACCCAAAATATTTGAAATTTGTTTGTCAAAGAGAAATCTGCACTTTCATGTTCATTGCAGCACTATCCACAGTGGCCACGTTATAGAATTAACCTAAGTGTCCATGAACAGATGAATGGATAAAGAAAATGCATATATACACTGTGGAATACTATGCAGCCTTAAAAAAGAAGGAAATATGGTCATTTGTGACAACATGGGTGGAATTAGAGAATATTATGCTAAATGAAATAAGCCAAACACAGAAAGACAAATGCTGCATGCATGTTCTTGCTTATTTGTGGAATCAACAGCAATTGAATTCATAGAAGCAGAGTAGAACGGTGGTTACAGAAGCTGGGGGTGTTGGGAGAATGGGGAGATGATGGTCAAAGATATATACAAAGTCTCAGGTAGGAGAAATAAACTGAATAATAGTTTTTTTTTTTGAGATCTATTTCACAGCATGGCAAATATAGTAAATAATTTCAAATGTTCCCACCCCAAAACATGGTATTTAAAGTGATGAATATGTTTGATTTAATTATTTCACATTAGTTCACAAATCATAACATCACTTTGTACCCCACAAATATATACCATTATGAATTGTCAATTTACATTACATTTTATAAAGAAGTTTTAAAAATTAAATAAATAAATTTTCCCTTTCTCCAATCCCTTTTCAAATATCTTTTAAGCACCGGCTTTGTTTTATGATTCATTCGAAGCACTATGGACACAGCTGAGTAAGAATCCTCATTATCAAGGAGATCATATTCTAGTAAAGAAAGGTGATCGGTAGGCTGAAAGCTAATTATGATCATTTGCGGCGGCAATATGCGTTCATGAAGATTACACGGACGGGGGCTGCTTTAGTTAAATGGGTGGTCAAGGAGCAGCCGTCTGGGTAGGTGGCAAGTACGTTGAGATCTGAACAGTGAAACTGAGGCAGTCCGTGGGGATCCTGGCCAAAAGTATTCTTAGCAGAAGGCACAGCAAGAGCAAAGGCCCCCAGAGTGGAATGAGCTCGGTTTGTGCGGAGACCTGAGAGGCCCTGGTGCCCAGCACAGCTCTAACACCGAGTCTGTTGGACTAAATTCCATTCTCCTTCCTCTCCACTATGCGTTGCTGCTTCTGTTGGCATGATCAATGCAGTCTCAACACTCTGAGGGTCGCAGCAACTCAGTGATCACAACTGGTTCAGATCTGCAGCAAGGGGTGGGGCGGCTGCGAGTACGCCGCGGGGTCCTGGAGGGCTCCCAGGAGCACCGGCACGTCCTGGTGCAGGAGAGGCCTGCAGAGGGCTGCAGACAGGGCAGATATATGTGATTTACACGTCAGGAAGATTCCTCCAGCTGGCTGCTCTGGGAAGAATCAATCAGATGGACAGGAAGGAGGCAGGAAGGCTGGCCAAGTGACCATTTATGGGGGGGACGTTGCATCTAGAGATACGGTCTTGGGAGCCAGTAAGCAGGAGTTAGATTCAGAATGGACTCCGGAGGGAGAGCTCACAGGACATACTATTGGATTACGTGTAAGGGTGAGAAAAGGAGAGGTTTTTTTGTTATTCCCTAATGAAAAATGTAATTCATACTCCTTACAGAAAATTTGGAAATCTTAGGACAGTGTCACCAGAATACCTATTTTAATGTGTAAACTTAGCTTTGTTTTTTTCCTTGAACAAGTAGAATTCTACCATTATTGTTACTCTTTTTTTTTTTTTTTTTTTTTTTTTTTTTTTTTTTTGAGACGGAGTCTCGCTGTGTCACCCAGGGTGGAGTGCAGTGGCCGGATCTCAGCTCACTGCAAGCTCTGCCTATTTTTACGCCATTCTCCTGCCTCAGCCTCCCGAGTAGCCGGGACTACAGGGCGCCCACCACCTCGCCCGGCTAGTTTTTTGTGTTTTTTAGTAGAGACGGGGTTTCACCGTGTTAGCCAGGATGGTCTCGAACTCCTGACCTCGTGATCCGCCCGTCTCGGCCTCCCAAAGTGCTGGGATTACAGGCTTGAGCCACCGCGCCCGGCCTATTGTTACTCTTTTGAAGATTTCAACGTGCCTCATGAGAGGCTTGGAGGATTATTGAAATTTAAAACAACAAAAATTGGAGAGAAAACCCGGTTTCACCCTATTTAATGCAGAATTTCCTAATCGCATTGGATCTTAAAATCTTATTTATTTATTTATTTATTTATTTATTTTTGGATGGCTGTTTTGTATAACATCTATTACCATCCCTATCAATTACCACCAGAAAACATGATCTAATGCCGCATCGGATCTTTCCCCCTTGTTTCTCAATATTTTTCTTACAGGTCAAATTAGATCCGCAGGTTCCAAGCTCAAACTCATTTATTTGGTGCACCACCGCAGTTCTCCATGAAACTGTGTGAGGATTTAACCTTGTGTTGGCTTTTATCCCTTTTCTTAACATTCTAAGAGGCAAATGTTGTCTGGTTCTTTGTTTTATAGGTTTTGTTTGTTTGTTTTTACTGTGTTCCTAATCTAGAGCTGTTCTATCTACCAGCTATTCAGAAAAAAAGAGGCAGGGAACTTGTGTAAAATTAAGTTTAAAATTTCTATTGTCTCACCAATGTCTTTCTCTTCATGTAGAAAGTGACAGCAGAGGATTCTGACCTAAGCTGGTAACATTCCACTAGTACAGATAAGGGAAACTGAGTTTGAAAGCCAAGAATGCACACCTAAGTGTATAAACAAACTCCTTAATTTAAATCTGAGCTTGGTTATTTAATTTGGGAGCAACAAAAGTGGTTATTTAGTGAGGGCCCAAATATCCTGGAGGGGTAGTAGGACAAATACATATTTTCTTTGTCCTTGTATGACTTGGAATTGTCTAAACTGTCAAGGGGAAGAAAAAAAAACAAAAACAAAACTTGTTTTGTCTTCAATATTTTGGTCACATGTTGGTAATAATAATAATGAATTCTTTTATGCCCTGGCAGCAGTTGGCGCTGTTTATATCATTAAGGTAGACAAGATGTGCCTTACACTCAGCTTTAAGATTTTAATAAAGGAAAAAATCTGTAGGAAATGTGGAATATTATCACACTTAAAGAAGCCAATTAAATTAGTCTCCTGATACAGCCTACTTTATAAACTCATTTATCACACAAGTTAGCTGGGTCTGACCTTTCCACCCCTTCTTGGATAAGGATGGTAGCAATTTCTCAGTAGCAAAATTATTGATTTTTTTTGACACAGCTTCTTTTCCAGTTTGATTTTCCTTTTCCACATTTCTATTCTTGTGTCATCTTCTCAAACAGAGACCAGGGTCCCATTTACACATGGGCAAGAAAAATGATGTTTGGGAGGGTATGGAAAGCTATATACCTTAATGTCCAAGCTAATTATCCATACCCACACCTCAAAAATTAACCGATTTTAACCTCACGAGCTCTAATACCATTTTCCTGAATTTTAATACTGATTCCTACATGTTAAATGACAATCCATTTGTCACGTGCAATGTTGACATAACACGTTTGCTAAGCTGTTTGAGAGTGTTTCCCTTTTTCAACAATTTTTCCTGGTTTGGGCAAGGCATCTATTTCCAAGGAATAATTAGAAGGTAACTACAGCCTTTTACCAGATTTGAGAGATTTAAATAAATTATCTTATTGCAGAAACTTTATCTGAACTCAGTATTTGTAAAAGATAAAGATTTTCCCAGAAAAATAAGAGGGAAGGGGTCATAGATGGAAAAGAACTTACGTTTATTGGGTACTCATTATAAGCCAGACACTATGCTGGAAGTTCTATATACATTATCCCCTTTAACACCATGAGATGGGTCTTTTATCTGCATTCTGTAGGTAGTGAACTGAAGCTCAGAGAGGCAAGAAGCTCATGCAATTAGCTGATGGATGTTTGGCCTGGGCTCTAACACCGAGTCTGTTGACTAAATTCCATTCTCCTTCCTCTCCACTATGCGTTGCTGCTTCTGTTGGCATGATCAATGCAGTCTCAACACTCTGAGGATCGCAGCAACTCAGTGACCACAACTGGTTTAGATCTGTGGAGTTCCCTTGACTTCTTTCTCAGTACTGTTGATGGAACGGCAGGAGACTGTCTTCTGATGTAACTTGAATCTCTCACTCATGGTCAAAAGTAGGCAGTCTCCTAGTGTGAAGCTGGAACACCAAAAAACTCTGGGTGTTCTCACAAGGACAAGCAAGACTATCACTGCTTCCTAACAATGGCGGGCTTTGTTTTTTCTTAGTAGCTGGGCTTTGTTCTAAGGAAGGACATTATACATTTTCCTCTGTGCTATTCATGCTATTATTGGTAGACACGTAGGCCAACTGCATGAATCACTGATAGGTTCAATACCCTAGTATTCTAGACTATTATTCTCAGTTTTTACAAGGCTGTTGGGATGTCTGGTTATCAGAAGCCAAGAAAGAACACTAGGGGTGGCATTCCTCTGCTTTTATACACTTTTATAAACATCAATGCTAAGATGACATTTCTCATTTCTCTGGATTATGTTAAAGTTTCGTAAACATAGTCCATTTTTTCTCAGACCAACTTTCAAAGGACTATAGAGTTCTAAAACCAATTTGAAATATGTGTATATTAGGATTGAGAGGTAACAATTAGTCTCAGGGCCAGGCAAAGTGGCTCATGTCTGTAATGCCAGCACTTTGGGAGGCCAAGGCGGGCGGATCACCTGAGGTCAGGAGTTTGAACTAGCCTGGCCAACATGGTGAAACCCCATCTCTACTAAAAATACAAAAATTAGCCAGTTTTTGTGGCACATGCCTGTAATTCCAGCTACTCAGGAGGCTAAGGCAGGAGAATTGCTTGAGCCCAGGAAGCAAAGTTGCAGTGAGTGGAGATGCACCACTGCATTCCAGCCCGGGTGACACAGCAAGAATCCATCTCAAAAAAAAAAAAAAAAAAAAAAAAAGGAAAAAAGAAAAGAAAAAAGAAAACAAAGAAAGAAAGGAAAGCAATTAAAATATAATGGCATTTCTCTTACTCCAATTCCTGTGATTCGCCTAGGTCAAAGTTAAAGTTGATACCTTATTCTGTCGGATACCTTATTCTGATAGAAACAAAAATGGATTCTACTTGAGTAATCAAGTTAATTATTTTCCAACAATTAAGGACATAGGGATCTAAAGAAATCTCAAATTTTAAAACTTACTTTTTTTTCTGACTACTAAGGTAATATCATTTTACTAAAATTTTTAGAAGATACACATAAGAAAAAAGAAGAAAATTAAAATGATCTATAATCATTCCACACCTAAAGATAATAATTATTTTATTATCTGAGTCTGCCCGCCTCAGCCTCCCAAAGTGCTGGGATTACAGGTGTGAGTCACTGCACATGGCCAAGATAATCATTATTAACATTTGTGTAGACTAGGTGCAGTGGCTCACACCCATAATGTCAGTCTTTGGGAGGTCAAGGCAGGAGGATTGCTTGAGACCAGGAGTTCGAGACCAGCATGGGCAGCATAGATAGACTCTGTCTCTACAAAATTATTTTAAAATTAGCTGGGCATGGTGGTGCGTGCATGTAGTCCCAGCTATTTGGAAGGCTGAGGTGGAAAGGTAGCTTGAGCCCAGGAGCTTGAAGCTGCCGTGAGCTATGATTTGTGCCACTACACTCCAGCCTGAGTGACAGAGCAAGAACCTGTCTCTTAAAAAAAAAAAAAAAAAAAGAAAGTTCTTTTTCTCTTAGCATTTTAAATAACATTGGTATATTAAGTCAGGAATCTTAATTGCAAGCAGCATAATGAGCTGTCACTCCTTTAAGTAGAAAGGAATTTATTGAAGGTATTTAGTAGCTCAGAAATTCACAGGTAAGTCTGGGGAACCGGTGCTGAAAAAGAGGGACTGTAGGAGTGACAAATGGAGGTTGATAAGCCATGGCTAGAGGCTGGAGCGTGTGCCGTGGAATGATTCTGGCATGGCTCCCATGCTGCTGTGATAAAGACCTCTCACTGAGGCCTGCACCTTTGCCACTGCCAGCCTAGACACTGATACTGGCTCTGCTGTTCCTCCTGCCTTGGAGACATCGTTGGTCTCCCTGATGGGATGTAGTTTCCACTATCCTTTCTTCTGTGGGTCACTGATTCTTAATTCCAAGTCCAGGTGAGTCTGGGCATCTGATCAAGTCCAGGCTCCATGCCTGCCCCAGCTGTAAAGGAGCGGTGAGAGAAAGGCTCTTAATTTCTTGCCTCTCTAAAGGTGAGGGGCCTTTGCTGCGTATGAAGAAATCACGTGGTGGAAATTCTTCAAACCTGGGAAGGGAGTTGAGATGCTGAGCAGCCAAATCCCACATGATGTTTGCCACAGTGAGCTCATCCAGCTTTATATAGCTCTGCATCCTGCTTTCCCCTCAAACGTTAAATCATGACTATTTTCCTAAAACATAAAGTATTTTTCAAAATTAAGATTTTCGATAGCTGTGTAATAAGAGTCTCAACTTGATCAGTAAATAGCCTATGTCACATCAATTGTCCTAAATAAGGCTTGAAAAGCATAGGAGTTACAATGGTAGAAGCATCAATCTCAGCATAGACATTTGTGAATTCTTCTTCCAGCTTCAGTTAGTGCTCAACAGAGAGGAGGCCACCTCTTGAGCTCAAGCCATCATGTCTTGGGGCACTGCCTAAGATGGCCTAGTTAATCTGAGCGAGGCAGGACAGCCTAGAAGGGGAGGCTCAAGTTCTATCTCTGCCTGCTAGGCTGGGGCAGGCAGTGGGGGCACAAACCCAGCTGCAGGAGCTGAAAGGGAGTTCAGTCCCACAGCAAAGGAACTCAATATCTGACCAGGTTGCAGTGCAGTGGAGGCTGTCAGCCTTGGCGTATGATGACTTAGGAAGAACCCAGCACTGTGGACATTCATGACTGAGAGTTCCAGCTTTTGGCCTGAGGTTTAAGAACAGCCTAGGGACTCAAATATAAGAACAAGTTGGGCATTAGTTTTAGATGAACTCATATAATAAATGAATTACCAAGACAAGGACAAGAAATGTAGCAGGGCTGCAGTTAAAAGATTGGTGAATAGGATGAAAGCAGGTTTTGCAAGTCCAGGTATTGGAATTAAGGGCCACACTCTGCTAGCTGCCCAGCAGTGTGATACTGGATTTCAGGGTCAGTTTTTTAAAAATTGTTCCTGACTAAGGTTTGGCCTGGGAAATTCAGTTGTGGGAAGGGTTTGACAGAACAGCTTCAGAAGGAAGGATCCTTCTAAAGGATGCCTCAGTGAAGACAGCTTCTGAGGCTGGAGGAAACAAGGCCATGGGAGAAAAGCTATGTTCACCAAGGTAATGCATCGGCGTGTCAGGAAGGCAGGCTGGAAACAAGGTATGAGGTGCAGAGTGGGCTGGAGGAGCTCTACCTGACGGCGCTGTGGAAAGCTGTCCTCCTCCCTGTCTTGGCTCCTCTGAGGCGGTGGAAAGCTACCTCTTTTGTTCTCTCTGGGATGCCATGAAAAGGTCAGCTTCTCTTGTTCAGTTTATATCTAGTGTTCTGACCCCTGTGGATTTCCTGAACATAAGAGTTTCCAATATCCCAGCAACCATTTATAAAAACCACGGCTCAACTCCTTTGCCCTGGAGACTCATCTTTTAGATCATCTGCAACTCGTTGAATGCAGAAGGATCCAGCGAACCCACATGGAGCCAAAACCACACGTTGAGTTACAGCTCTCAGGTACAATGGAATTAACCGGAATAGAAATTGTCATTCTACTTCATGTAACTGTATGTTTTAATACCATGGAATTTTAGCTACAGAACGTGTCAGTAGCATGTTTTGCATTGACGAAAAAGAGAATACTACGTCGGCCACAGTATCATTACACTTCCTTCTGCATAACTGCGTCCGTGCCTGACGTGTGGCATCTGCAGAGGACCGGCTGTGAACCCAGCAGACCCACGTTACCATAAATGATCGTCATCATCCCTCAGGAGGCTGCACCACATTTGCCCACAACCATTGGACGGACCTACCTTTTAAAAATAGATGTGTTTTTGCACTCTTGAAACTACTTATTTTCTTACTCTTTGTCACAGCCAGCCTAGTTTAAGCTGATGGTAAAAAGAGGTTTTGGAGGTTTTCCACCACAAGGTTATTTAAAGTTCTTTGAGCTGCCGCCAGACCTTCATTTAGCATTTTAATAAACTTCCTGGGCCAAGGAGTAATTTTCCTGTATCCTCTTTGTCCTCAGCATGAAGTAATAGTACAAAAGAGGGTCATCATTTTTAGGCCAGTCATCTGCATCAATTATAAAATTATCCTCCTGAATAACCAGATATAAGGTCTAGGATATAGAAAAAGGGGAGCAGGTTCCTTTCTGTGATTAACATTAAGAAGGGGGGTCATAGACACATCAAGGATTTAAGAAAGTGCCAACAGAAACATTTTCTACACAGATAGAAAGGACCTTTTAAAAATTGCACATACAGTCGACTTACAGCACGATAACTAGAAGTAAATTGCCTAAACATTTGCTTACTTGAGGTGTCCTTATCTGAGCCTCTCTAAAAGCAGAAGCACAAATAGGCTCACATGTTTACACAATGATCTGGAAATCGACCTCCAAGACAGTTGTACCCATCCCCAGAGAATTTTTTGGAGCCCACCTCTCTGGGTGCAGTGTGATGTCACTTTTCAATGTTTCTAGACATTGGGCCAAAACTCAGTTTCAGGAAAATAATTGCAAAAATGTTTAAATAATTTGCATGAGGTTTGTGAAAGCGAAAGAAAGGCTGCCTACTCCATTCCCAAAGGGGATTTCAAGACACAATCAATGTTAGGCCGCAAAACACTGTTTAGACAGAATAATTATCAGCCCTTTCCTTTCTCTTTCATTATTAAACTGAGGCCTATTCCCTCTGAGGGTTTCACCTGGCATATGGAAATACTGTTGTTGCTAAGTCTCCTTTATGGATGTTCAAATAAGCTGAGTAAATTCAGTTTGCTGAATTGGCTCATTCATGGGCGTTATTTGACATGAAGTTGTCTCTATGTCACGATTAACTTTTTTGTTTCTCTTCATGTTATAATCAAGTATGATGGAATTATATAGGATGGCTTTCAACTATGTGGAGAATTCTTTGAAAATATATTCCAGTGCTGTGTTAATTTCATTAAGTGTTGACTTCTTAAAACTGAACTCAAAGAACCCTAAACAACAAGATCTTTAAAACAATATAGAGAAGGATGCTACGGATTGGGATGGTATTAAGACAGAAGTGAAGCCATGCTTAAATTGCATTAGAGCTATCAATGCTCAAATTACAGTACAGTCGTTTCTTTAGGCGACTACTTAAAGTATTACTAGAATTGAATCAAAGTTATTTTTACAAAGATTCTTGAAGTGGCATTATTTAATTTAAAGAGACCTGGCTCCCTTTCATACTGTATTTTATTGATTTTGATAGCTCAGGAATGGAAACATTGAATAAGTGGCACTGTGAGAGTGCAAACAAATACAATTTCACTTCCCCATCACCACTACTTACCATACTCCCCCTCCATACCACATACCACACACACAGCCTGTTCAAACGCATTCTGTGAAACTAGTTTTTCCACTGCCTTTGGGCATAGGCTAACATATATATATGTATGTACACACACATACACACACACACACACACACAGAGCTGACCCTTGAACAACACAGGTTTAAACTGTGTGGGTCCACACATATGTGGATTTTCTTTTCCCTCTGGCACCCCTGACACAGCAAGTCCAACCCCTCCTCTTTCTTGCCCCTCAGCCTACTCAACCTGAAGACAATAAGAATGAAGACCTTCGGGCCGGGCGCGGTGGCTCAAGCCTGTAATCCCAGCACTTCGGGAGGCCGAGACAGGTGGATCACGAGGTCAGGAGATCGAGACTATCCTGGCTAACACGGTGAAACCCCGTCTCTACTAAAAAATACAAAAAACTAGCCGGGCGTGGTGGCGGGCGCCTGTAGTCCCAGCTACTCCGGAGGCTGAGGCAGGAGAACGGCGTAAACCCGGGAGGTGGAGCTTGCAGTGAGCTGAGATCCGGCCACTGCACTCCAGCCTGGGTGACAGAGCGAGACTCCATCTCAAAAAAAAAAAAAAAAAAAAAAAGAATGAAGACCTTCATGATGATCCACTTTCACTTAAAGAATAATAAGCATATTTTCTCTACCTTGTGGTTTTCTGAATATCATTTTCTTTTTTCTAGCTTACTTTGTTGTAAGAATACACAATATATTACCTATACAAAATATATATTAATGGACTGTTTATGTTATCTGTAAGGCTTTTGGTCAACAGTAGCCTATTAGTAGTTAAGTTTTCAGGGAGTCAAAAGTTATATGGACTTTTGACTGCGTTGTTCAAGGGCCAACTGTATATACACATACACACACAGGTAGATTTAGATCTAGATATAGATTCTTAGCTAACAAAATATATTGTGGACACTTAATTATAAAAAGAGACTTAGGGCCGGGCGCGGTGGCTCAAGCCTGTAATCCCAGCACTTTGGGAGGCCGAGACGGGCGGATCACGAGGTCAGGAGATTGAGACCATCCTGGCTAACACAGTGAAACCCCGTCTCTACTAAAAATATATATATATACAAAAAAACTAGCCGGGCGAGGTGGCGGTCTATGTAATAGTTAAAACTTGAAACATAGATTTAAAGTTAAAGTGTCTCTTCCTACTTGGGCATGCAGTGGGAAGTGGAGAGAAGTTGGCTGCTTCTCTCTTCACCCTGCCTTCTCTTCCCTGCCACCCTCTGTAGGGAAGTGACTTCTAACCCATGTAGAGTCAGGAGGTGGGTGAGGGAGAAAACAAGAGATAAGGAAACAGACCAACCAAGTGACTGGTACAGTCCTGACCAGTGCTGGCACTCTTCAGATGAGGTGGAGTTTAAGCCTGATTGTTTTCTCTCATGAGCATGTCTACATGGGTATGTTTATAGATTTCTTTCTTTCTTTCTTTTTTCCTTTCTCTTCTTCTCTCTCTCTCTCTTTTTTTTTTTTTTTTTTTTTTTTTGAGATTCCCACATCATTGGAGATCTCTCACACAAAATGTCCTTTGAAAAATAGAAATGTATCTTCTCCAGCTAGTCTTTTCTGATTCCTTTGGTAGCACCTGAGTATCTAGCAGAAAACTTTTACCTCTCTATGCTGAGGTCTCCTCACCCTTTCAGATGAGGCAGGATCTTGGACAGCTCCAGCCTGACTTGCTCTTTCATGGCTCAATCTGGTCCACAAAACACTGACCTGATGTCTACCCTCTACTCTGTGACTATAAGTCGTTTGAGCCATTATATATTTTTTCAGCTCTGTGTAAGACTCCAGCCCCCTTATCATATTATAGAGAACATGTAAGATACTTTCTAGAAATGGTGCCCAAAGAGACCTTCTCACATTCAAGATAAAGAAGAAGTGTCCCCAACCCTACTTCCTTTAAGGCAGTTAGACTCTCAGCACAACTCTCTCGAAGGATATCCTCTATCTTGCCTCTCCAACTTTTTCTTAGAGTAGAGTTGTATAGTTTTTACCAACTCTTTTGTAAGTCCTGCTTAGATGGCCTCACAACTCACTTTGGAATGTTGCTGAAGATGGAAACCAGGACCACTGCAAATGATAAGGCAGTTTGTACCCTATGTAAAGATGCCAGGGTAAGGGGATGAAGGAATGCTAAATTCCAGCCCTTATTCCCCTAGCAACACATGGGGCCAGAAGAGGCACTTTATTGTAATTCATCTGCCCAGCAGAGGTACTTGCTTGCTAATTTTTACAAAGGCACCTATTGCCCTGGAGCCCCCATTGAAACTGAGACAAAGTCTCATTTAAAATCTCATTTCAGTTAGATGAGTTGTAAGATTGGTAGTTTCTCTATATGAAAGCCATCTACAAATATCAATGACACCTGTGACAACTGTTCAACATCACGTCAGAAAATTGCCAAGAGGCCAAAGCATGCCTCTTGTCATCCTACCTCTTCTTATTAGAGCAAAGCATCAGATTTTTCAAAGGAGAGGTGTCTTTTCAACAAAGGTGTGAAGATACTTCAGTGGGTAGCGAATAGTCTTTTCAACAAAAGGTGTTTGTAGAACTGCATATTCACATGCAAAAGAATGGCCCCTATCTTATACCGTGTACAAAAATTAACTCAAAATGGATTATAGACCTAAATGTAAGAGCTAAAACTATAAAAGTCTTGGAAGAAAAACTAGGAGCAAATTTTTATGGCCTTGGATTAGGCAGTGGCTTTTTAGATATGTCAAAAAGCATAAGTGACCAAAATTAGATAAAGGTAGATAAATTAGACTTAATAAAAATAAAAATTCTTGTCCTTCAAAAGACATCATCAAGAAAGTGAAAAGATGACCCACAGAATGGGAGAAAACATTAACAAATCAACTATCTGATAAAAATATATATTCAATCCCAGGTTTTAGCACCAAAAAAAAAAAAAAAAAAAAAAAAAAAGAATATATAAAGAACTCTTTTTTTATTTTTATTTTTTATTTTTTTATTTTTTATTTTTTTGAGACAGAGTCTGGCTCTGTCGCCCAGGCTGGAGTGCAGTGGCGGGATCTCAGCTCACTGCAAGCTCCGCCTCCCGGGTTCATGCCATTCTCCTGCCTCAGCCTCCTGAGTAGCTGGGACTACAGGCGCCCGCCACCTTGTGTGGCTAGTTTTTTGTATTTTTTAGTAGAGACGGAGTTTCACCGTGGTCTCGATCTCCTGACCTTGTGATCTGCCCGCCTCGGCCTCCCAAAGTGCTGGGATTACAGGCGTGAGCCACCGCGCCTGGCCAAGAACTCTTAAAACAACAAAAATATAACCTAACAAAAAGACAACTGGCAAATAATCTGAATAGATATTTCCCCAAAGAAGGTATGCAAATAACCAACAAACACATAAAAAGATATTCAACATCATTGTCTATCAGGAAATGCAATCAAAACCACAGTAAGACACCATTTCACACACTAACTAGGATGGTTGTAATTTTAAAAATATATAGATATTAAGTGTTGATAAGGGTGTGGAGAAATTGGAATCTTCATACTCTGCTGGTAGAAATGTAAAATGGTGTGTCCACTTTGGAAGACAGTTCAGTAGTTCTTCACAAAGTTAGACAAAAAGTTACCATATGACCCAGAAATTTCATTCCTAGGTATAAACACAAAAGAATTGAAAATATGTGTCCACACAAAAATTTATATGTGAATGTTTGTAGCAGCAATATTCATAATAGTGAAAAAGAAGAAACAACCCAAATGTCTATCACCTGATGAATAGGTAGATAAAATTCATACAATGAATAAATATTACATTCATACAATGTAGTGTTATTCAGCAAAAAATGGAATGAAGAACTGATTCATGCTACAACTTGGAAAAATCTTGAAAACATACCAAGTCCAAGTCACAAAAGACCACGTATATAATAGCTTCATTTATATGAAATGTCTGGAATAGGCAAATCCATAAAGGTAGAAAGTAGATGTTGGTTGCCTAGAGCAATTTTATTTTATTTAGTTTTCAAATAAATAAATAAATAAATACTTAATTTTACATCAAAATTTAAATATTTTTTTAAAATTAAATATTTACTTAAATATTTAAAAATGAAATATTTATTTTGAGACAGAGCCTCACTCCGGCACCCAGGCTGGAGTGCAGTGGCATGATCTTGGCTCATGGCTTCTGCCTCCTGAGTTCAAGCGATTCTTCTGCCTCAGCCTTCTGAGTAGCTGGGACTACAGGCTCAGGCCACCACCCCCAGCTAATTGTTTTGTATTTTTAGTAGAGACAGGGTTTCACCATGTTGGCCAGGGTGGTCTCGAATTCCTGACCTCGAATGATCCACTTGCCTCAACCTCCCACAACGCTGGCATTACAGGAGGGAGGCACCGCACCCAGCTGGCAATTTTATTTTTGGATTGTTCATTGCTAATGTATAGACATGAAATTGATTTTTGTATAATTGATCTTGTATTCTGCAACCTTGCTGAACTTATTTATTAGTGTTTTAGTGTATTCCTTGGGATTTTCTGTATCACGTTTCATCTGCAAATACAGATAGTTTCACTTCTTCCTTTTCAGTTTGAATGCCTTTTATTTTTATTTTTTCACCTTCCTTTACTGGCTAAGACTTCCAATCCCATGTTGAATAGAAGAGATGAGAGCAGACATCCTTGCTTTAGTCCCAGTTAGGGGAAAGGTGTTTAGTATTTCACCATACAGTATGTTCTTTGCTGTGGGTTTTTTGTAGACGGCCTTTGTTGGACTGAGGAAATTTTCTTCTATTCCAAGTCTGTTAAAAGTTTTTTTAAAGTCATGAATGGATTTGGAGTTTTGTCAAATGCTTTTTCTGTGTCTATTGAGTTGATGTAGTTTTTGTCATTTATTCTCTATTCATATGGTGTATTTTGTTGAATTATTTTCATATGTTAAACTCACCTTTTATTCTCAGGTAAATTTCACTTGGTCGTGATGTATAATAATTTTTATATGTTGCTGGATTTGCTTTACTGATATGTTGTTGAGGATTTTTGCACCTACATTTATAAGACCTTTTAGTTTTTAGATACTTTATTTTGGTCTGTTTGTCCATTTAACTTTGTTCACTGTATCTTTAGCTGTGCAAATTTTTCCAGTTTTTAGGTAAACGAAGTGGTTAGCATTTTTCCCTATAGCTTCATAATGTTTTTTCTTGCAGAGAAAGAACTTTCCTTCCACCAAACCATGAAACTATTTGCCCATATTTTTATTTAATATGATCATTGGTTTTCTTTTATGTTTAGAAAGTTAGTTGACAATTTACCTTTATCTAAGCTATATGGTGAAGATCCAATGACCTGCATTTCTGAATTCATTCCATAACTCACCAATTTATTAAAATTCATTCAGTAAAATTATGAAACACCTGCTAAGTGCTCAGCTTCTTTTTAAGTATTGTAAATACAACTGTAAAAAAAATTGACAAGGTCCCCGTTTTCATATAGCTTACACAGAGGAGACATGAAACAAAAAATTAAACAAACAAATAATGTAATTTTAGAGAGCTGGAAGTGTTATGAAGAAAATAAAATAGGATGATATGATGGCAAATAACAGAAGTTTGTTAGATATAATAGTCAGTGAAAGTCCCTCTAAAGTGGCACATTGAGGTTGAGTTCCTGATAATGAGGATTCAGCCATATGAAGAGCCAAGAAAAGAGTGTTCTAGGCAGAGGGGTGAGCATAAGCAAAGGCTCTGAGCTGGAGCAAGGTTGGTATATTCAAGCAACAGAATAAAGCCACTATGGGTGGAGTGAAGTGAGTGAGCAGGAGAATATTACCAGATGAGGTCAGAGAGTTGGGTAGGGCCAGTTCATGCAGGGACTTCCAGTCCATGCTAAAGAGGACAGAGGAAGTTATTAAGCAGGAGAGTATCTGTCTTAGTCTGTTTGTGTTGCTATGACGGAATACTTGAGACTTTATAATTTATAAAGAAAATTTATAAAGGGTAATTTATAAAGAAAAGAGGTTTGGCCGGGCGCGGTGGCTCAAGCCTGTAATCCCAGCACTTTGGGAGGCCCAGACGGGCGGATCACGAGGTCAGGAGATCGAGACCATCTTGGCTAACACGGTGAAACCCGATCTCTACTAAAAAAATACAAAAAACTAGCCGGGCGAAGTGGCGGGCGCCGGTGGTCCCAGCTACTCGGGAGGCTGAGGCAGGAGAATGGCGTAAACCCGGGAGGTGGAGCTTGCAGTGAGCTGAGATCCGGCCACTGCACTCCAGCCTGGGCGACAGAGCCAGACTCAGTCTCTCAAAAAAAAAAAAAAAAAAAAAGAAAAGAGGTTTATTTGGCTCACAGTTCTACAGGCTACACAAGAAGCATGGCACAGGCATCTGCATCTGGCATAGGCCTCAAACTCCTTCCACTCATGGTGGAAGGCAAAGGGGAGCTGGCTTGAGTAGCCATCATAAGACAAGAGAGGAGGCAGGAGAGACAGGGAAGGTGCCAGGCTCTTTTTAACAACCAGCTTTCAGAAGGACTTCCGTGGGAATGAATACAGCAACAAGTCACTTAGCCCCACTCCCTGGGGAGGGCACTAATCTATTCATGAAGGATCCACCCCCATGGCCCAAACACCTGCCATTAGGCCCCCCCTTTAACATTAGAGATCAAATTTCAACATGAGGTTTGAAAGGCTAAACATCCAAACTATAGTAGTATCCAATCCAAGTTATACTTTTAAAGAATCCCTTTGACTACTGTGTGAACCAAGTTACACTTTTAAAGAATCCCTTTGACTACTGTGTGAAGAATGAATAGTAGTGCAGCAATAGAGAAAGTGGAGAGATCAGTTAGAAAGGATGACGGTGAGTTGAACTCTGGAGGTACATATGAATATGGAGAGAATTGGACAGATTTGAAATATATTTTGGAAACAAAAATAATATCTGGCACTTATTGAACACATAATATGTATCGACTATTGTTCCCATCTCTTAACAACACACTAATTCCCCCCATTACCCTATGAATTAGATAATAGTGTTGTCTTTGTTTTACAGATAAGACAACTTGATCAAATGTAAGTAACTTGCCTGATATTACAGAGTTAGTAAATGATAGAGCCAGGATCTGAACCCGGATAGTTTGATTCGAGGGCTCATGTTCTTAACCAGCCACTTATTCTCTCTTCCATGGATGTACTGGTAGAGTGAATGTTGGAGGTTGAAGGAAATAGAGAAATTACTAAGAGATGACTTAGGTTTTTGGACTGAGCACCTTGGTAGACAGTTATTTACTAAGATAGAAAATTTTAAAGAGGCTATTAAATCTAGGGATGAGGGTATGTGTTTGGTGGTGAGGTGTGGTAGTGGAAGAAGATTTACTTGCTATATTCTAGAAATGTTAAATTTTAGATATCCCAAATGGAATGTCAAGTAGGCAGTTGAATGTATGAAACTAGGGTTTAGGAGTTAGGTAAGGACTGGAGAGAGAAATTTAAGACCCACTAGTACAGTTGGTATTAAAGCCAGAGTCTTAGATGAAGTGGATCTAGAAAAGAATAAGGCCCATGTTCAAGTTCTGGTGCACTTAGTTGGAGAAAGAGAAGCAAATAAACGTGGCAGAAAAAGAGCAGTCAGCAAGGTCAGGTTGAAGCTAGCAGAGTGTGCAGCTTGTGAATCATGAGGCAATGATTCCAAAACACAAATTATTGAACAACCGATTCCTTTCCCCACCAATCTGAAATACCACCCTTATCATATTTTCCCCATATTTATTCAGGTTTGTCTTTAGACGCTCCCACTCTACTTGTCTATTCTCAACAAAACAACGTTCTGTGCCAATCATTGCTTTACATTATGTTGTACTTTTCAGTTTCTGGCTGTTCTTACATATTATTTTTTTCTAGATCTGAACCAACTTGTCATATCAGAAATAATCCCACTGTACTGGCATTGAATTTATACAATTATTTGGGGAAATATTAACATCTTCATAACACTCAGTTCTTCTCACTGAAAAGAGGACAATAGTATGTTCCTCTTCCATTCAGGTTTTTTTTCCTATAGCCTCAGCAAAGATTTATAGTTTTCTTCCTGAAGGTCTCCCATGTTTGCTTGTAAGTTTATTCCCAGATACTTTATGGTTCTGATGGCTAACGTATATCAGCTTCTTTTTATTGCCCTCTTTAATTGATTACTGCTGGATTTATCAGAGTTCTTTGTTGTAACCCACAGATACCAACTCTGACTAACATAAGCTAAAAGGAAACTGAATGGAAACAAATGGGGGCATTTGTTCAATTAAAAGGAATTGAAGAATCAGACTCAGAATATGTACTACTTTTATAATAATAGGAAAAGCTATTTTTGTTAATAAACTTTAGAAATCTAATAAATGAAATTAAAGTACATTAGTTAGGAAATTTAAAATGGGAACATATTAATATCCTTATTATATAAATAACTCCTACAATTGGTAAAATTGAAAAACACTATGATCCCAAAAGATAGGGACAAAGATAAACATTTTACAAAGTTGAAAAAAGAATTAACAAATATATGCAAACTTATTCAGAATCACAAGTAAGAAAAGAAATGTCACATAATGAGATACTGGTTTTTCATCTGTCAAACTAACAAAGTTTTTCATTTGTTTGTAAATGATCCATTCTGTCAAAGGCATAGGAAAATGTTATTCATTGCGGGTAAAAAATGTAAAATAATATATGAAGTGTCAAAAGCCTTAGAGGTATTCAGCAATTACACTCAGTAATTGACTTGGTAGTTACATATTTAAGGGCTCTAGTTTTTGAAGGTGATCCCAAATATAGAGTTATGTGCATTATGTGCAAATATGTTCAGTGCTATTTTATTTATAAAATATAAAAAAAAAAATTGGGGGCAGGGCGTGGTGACTCGTGCCTGTAATCCCAGGACTTTGGGAGGCCGAGGTGTGGATCACTTGAGGTCAGAAGTTCAAGACCAGCCTGGCCAACATGGTGGTACTACATGGTATTTCTATAATACAATAAAAATATGAAAAAATTTCCAGTAGTGCCTGTGTCCACTTTGAACTGATTGCATTTTAAATTATTATTTCCTAAAAGCAAGGACCTCAGACATGAATTTTCCCATTTCCCTACCCTCTGCCCCTAAACCCAGTCTCTCTGTGCCCTTTTTGGTGTTATTTCGCTTTTCAAGGCTAGCCTGCCTTCTCTGGAGTTCTGCTCTGTCAATTTCCCCCAGTCTCCGGCATCTTTAATTTCTTCCTCTTCACTGCCTCCTTCCCCTCAAGCAACAATATACACAGTTCTCATCTGTCTTGAAACAATGATTATTTGCCCCTGTTGCTTTTAATGCTCGTGATCCTTTTTCTCACCTTTTTACCGACCAACTTCCTCTCTTTCATTATCATCTTTTTTTGTTTCTTTCTCACCCTCTACTCAAAACATATCCTTGGAAGGTCACTAGCAACCTTCTAGTTTGTAGATATTAAAATGACGAAGATAGCAGGTCCTTCTATGCCAGGCAAGCCACTTCTTGGGACAGATTCTGGCGCTGCCATTTACTGACTCTATCACTTTAGGCTGTCCTTCACAGGTCTTTGTGCTTCAGTTTCCTTACCTGTAAAATGGGGATAATATTGGAATTCTACAATGAAGGTACTGGGGGAATAAATGAGTTAATATGTACAGTGCTTATAGCAGTGCCTGGCACATAGAAACATTCAATAAAAGATGATTACTGTCTCCATAACAATTTTTATTACTGCCGCAGATGAGAAAAAGCTTCCCCGAAGTAAGGTGCCTTGCCCAAGGAGTAATCACACCAAGACTCAGGACCTGATTCCTCTCTTCCAGGTCAGTCTTCTTTGCACCACATTCCTTTGAATTATTTTCTAGGTTCTCTCTTCCTTGACCGTTTTGTAGCATTTGAGGTTATTGATTTTTTCCTCCTGAAATCCTACTTATGATACTACTTCATATGTCTTTTGATAATAGAATTTCTCTTCTGCCTCCTTACATTTTCCCAAAGTGTGGTCCTAACCGTGCGCTCTTCTGGTTTGCTCTCAGATTTATTACATCTTGGCTTCATTTATTTCCTCCCCGTGATATTTCCCTGCCCTGACCAGGGTTACAGCTTTGTACAACTCCAGGGGGTGCCTTTTACGTTCTAGTCTATGTGACTGCCACCCGCTAGAGTTACGCAGTACACAGCCTGTGTGTCTGTCCACTCTGACTCTGGTCCTGACCTCCCTCCTGACTTTCTATCCAATGTGTCAGACTTCACATCTAATTATGTCTAATCACGTCTAATAAATGTCTAATTAGACAATTAGACATTTGGATGTCCTGTTATACCCTCTAATTTGTGTGTGAAAAGTGATTGCCTCACCTTACCTCTCAGACTAGTGGCTTTTTCTTACCCTTTTACTTCCATATAGAAAACTCCATTCCCCTAATCCTGAACCCCAGGATGATATCCTCCCTCCTAATATCTTATCACTCACGCTTGAACAATGTCAGGCAATAGAGGTCTATCTTTTAAAAATGTTCAAATTCATTATTGTTATTTTATTTCAATAGCTTTTGGAGTACAAGTGGTTTTTGGTTACATGGATGAATTCTATAGTTACGAATTCTGAGATTTTAGTGCACCCATCACCTGAGCGGTGGATGCTCTACCCAGTATGTAGTCTTTCATCCCTCACTCCCCTCCCAGCCTCCACCTCCTAAAGTTCATTACATCACTCTGTATGTCTTTGTGTCCTTGTAGCTTAGCTTCCGCTTATAAGTGAGAACATACAGTATTTCATTTTTCATTCTGGATTTACTTCACTTAGAATAGTGGCCTCCAGCATCATTCACCATTCAAATTGCTGCAAAAGACATTATTTTGTTCCTTTTTGTGACTGAGTAGTATTCCATGGTTTGTCTATCTATCTATCTATCTATCTATCTATCTATCTATCTATCTATCACATTTTCTTTATCTACTCAGCCAATGGGTACTTAGATTGGTTTTTATATTTGCAATTGCAAATTGTTCTGCTATAAACATGTGTACATGTGTCTTTTCATATAATGACTTCTTTTGTTTGGGGTAGATACCCAGTAGTGCGATTGCTGGATTGAATAGTAGGCCTACTTTTAGTTCTTTTAAGGAATCCCCATGCTGCATACTTTTTTCCATAGAGGTTGTACTCATTTATATTCCTACCAGCAGTGTAACAGTTTCCCTTTTCACCACATCCATGCCAACATCTATTGTTTTTTTACTTTTTTATTATAGCCATTCTTGCAAGAGTAAAGTGGTATCTCATTGTGGTTTTGATTTGCATTTTCCTGGTGATTAGTGATGTTGAACATTTTTTCATATGTTTGTTGGCTGTTTGTATATCTTCTTTTGAGAAATGTCTATACATATCCTTTGGTCACTTTTTGATGGGATTATTTGTTTTGTTTTGTTTTTGCTGGTTTGTTTGAGTTCCTTGTAGATTATGGATAGTAGTTCTTTATCAGTGCATAGATTGTGAATATTTTCTCCCACTCTGTGCATTGTCTGTTTACTCTGCTGATTACTTCTTTTGCCATACAACTTTTAAAATTAAATCCCATTTACTTATTTTTGTTTTTGTTGCATTTGCTTTGGGGTCTTAGCCACGAATTATTTGCCTAGGCCAAACAAAGTCCAAAAGAGTTTTCCAATGTTATCTTCTAGAATTTTTATGATTTCAGTTCTTAGATTTAAGTGTTTAATCCATCTTAATTTGATTTTTTTAATAAGGTGAGAAATGGGGATCCAGTTTCATTCTTCTATATGTGGCTTGCCAGTTTTCCCAGCACCATTTATTAAATAGGGTGTCCTTTCCCCAATTTATGTTTTGTATGCTTTGTCAAAGATCAATTGGCTATAAGTATTTGGCTTTAGTGCTGGGCTCTCTATTCTGTTCCATTGCTCTAAGTGCCTATTTTTATACCAGTACCATGCTGTTTTGGTAACTATAGCCCTATAGTATAATTTGAAGCCCAGTATTGTGATGCCTCCACATTTGTTCTTTTTTCTTTTTTGAGATGGAGTCTTGCTCTTGTTGCCCAGGCTGGAGTGCAGTAGTGACATGATAACGGCTCACTGAAACCTCCGCCTCCCAGGTTCAAGTGATTCTCCTGCCTCAGCCTCCTGAGGAGCTGTGATTACAGGTGCCCACCACCATGCCTGGCTAATTTTTGTACTTTTAGTTGAGACTGGGTTTTGCGGTATTGGCCAGGCTGCTCTTGAACTCCTGAGCCCAGGTGATCCACCCACCTCGGCCTCCCAAAGTGCTGGGATTACAGAGATAAGCCACCATGCCTAGCCCCTTTGTTCTTTTTGCTTAATATTGCTTTGGCTGTGCGGGCTCTTTTTTGGTTCCATATGAATTTTAGGATTGTCTTCTCTAGTTCCGTGAGAAATGATGGTGGTATTTTGATGGGAATTGTATTGAATCTGTAGATTGCTTTTGTGTAGATTGCTTTTAACAGTATGATCATTTTCACAATATTGATTCTTCCCATCCATGAGTATGGGGTGTGTTTCCATTTGTTTGTGTCATCTATTATTTCTTTCAGCAGTGTTACGTATTTTTCCTTCTGGATATCTTTCACTTCCATGGTTACGTATATTCCTAGGTATTTAATTTTTTTTCTGCAGCTGTTGTACAAGGGATTGAGTTCTTTATTTGATTCTAAGCTTGGTCATTGTTGCTATATAGCAGTGTTACTGATTTGTGTACGTTGATTTTTGCAAACTGAGACTTCACTGAATTAGTTTATCAGATCTAGGAGCTTTTTGGATGAGTCTTTAGGGTTTTCTACGTATACTATCATATCACCAGCAAACAGCAATAGTTTGGCTTCCTCTTTTTCCAGTTTCTTTCTGTTTTTGAAGCCAGTACAAACCTAGAGAGAATGCTGGTTAAAGTTGCCTGAGCTGAGGCTGGGGTCTGGGAACAGATGCTTGGCTGGGTGAGACCAGCATCATAATCAAGGGTACAAGGTGAGCTGTAGTGACAGAGAGAGTCAGAGGTCAGAACCAGAGCCGCAGTGTCAGGGTCAAATCTAAGGCATGAAGAAGAGGTGTATGAAGATAGTGAGGCAAGGAATTGGTACAGGAACAGGTGAAAAAATGGTAAAACTTACTGAAATCTCAAGCTATGACAGAGGTGGGGTCTAATCATGAAAGATACTGCTTATGTGGCATGGGGACACCTTGGGTCTTCCTTTAAAATGTGCCTTACATTTGTCTCTACCCATTCCCACTGCCATTACCTTAATTCATTGCCTGGTGCATTTGCTTCCTTTCATGTCTCCTTGTCTCTAATTACATCCCTCCTCACCTCCATTAGATTAATTTTCTGAATTCCCTTCTTTGAGCATCCAGTTGTTACATCCTGGAGCAAAGAAACCCAAAAGAAATGCGGTCTGTGATATGGACTGGAGTAGTGTGTTTTTCCACTTTAGGGTTTGTTTGTTTGGGTGGCAACAGCTCGGGCAGGCAGTGGGGCCCTCAGTGGGTGTTTGTATAAAAAGGACTCCCAAGGCCTCCCAGATGGGGCTCTTAAAGAGGAAACTAAGTAAGGAACCGGAGGCTTTATTCAAGGAGAAGCCAGTCAGAAGACCCAATATCTCAAATTGGAACAGTGTGTAAGCAAAAGTGGAAGGCAGAGGGAGAGAGGAGATTCAGACACTGGGGTGATGAGGGATTCCAGGAGCATTCCTCTGTCTCAGTTGGCTTGTGTGGACACTGTCAGGCACGCATGACCTTCAGCATGAATGCCACCTATGATGGGGAATTTCGTGTATAAATTTAACTGGCTGAGGGATGCCCAGAGAGCCAGTAAAACATTATTTCTGGATGTGTCTAGAGGGTGTTTCCAGAAGAGATTAGCATTTGAATCATACTATTTGTTTTGTTCTTCTACAAAACCCTGACTAATACAGCATCTAAATCGATACTGCACTGTAAACCAAGGCTTAGAAACACCTGGATTTGGAGCTTTTCACACTGGGCTCTAAGTCACTTTTTTTCAAAAGCAGAATGTATCAATATCAATACCCGCCTGCCACAGGATGAATGCTCATGGAGGTCAGGTGTGAATCTCATAAGTAATCACGAGGCATATGGAAGAAGCAGTGTCATGACTGTACAGATGATGCTTTGCCATGCAGTTTTTTCATTAGGTCCCTACAGTGCAGTTTCCTGCCTCGGACAGTTCCTGGCCAAACTGGGGACTTTGCATGGATGCCAGGCAGCTGAGGGTGCGTCTAGGTAAGATGGAAGGTGATGGTACTCAAGGGAAAACAGCTGGCTAATGTTATTTAATTTATCTTGGCTCCCCTACCTGCATAAAAATACATAATTTTCCACTTTTATAAAACTTCAATATCTGAGTTTCTAATATCTGGGATTGCTTTTGAAGTCTCAAGTGATTGTTCAACAAGCTAAGAAAGCAATGTCATGATGTATAGGTACATATATGGACAACTGTGTGAATTTCAGGCCACCAAGCCTTAAAAAAGACAACCTGGATAAAAAAACAAAAACGAAAAACAAGCAAAAGACAACAAAACAAAAAAACTGATTCTTGCAAGGACATCTAACGTGACTAAAAGGCATGGCAGTTTTCATTATGAGAACAGACTGAAACGGTTAGAGCTCTTCATCCTGAAAGGGACTCAGACTGCAGCCTATAAACCAAGAAGCAATGGGAAGGCTAGGGTAAGCACCCTTTTTCCATCAGACCCCTTGGTGAGGCCACTGAAATTGCCATTTGATGCTCAACAGAGCTCCTTTCACAACACAGAAAGGTAGATGACAATTTACCCATTAGGTAACAAGAACTGTTTTATTACATGGATTGTGCAGACTGAAAATATAAATATGTGTGATAAGAGTTTGCAAACATTGATCAATGGTCCATAATGGGCACATTAGGGGTGTTTGGAAAATACTCCTGGTGTAGACTCTTGAGATCATGGGGATGGATTAATCTGACATTCTGGGTTGGGCAGATCAAACAGGTGACCTAGTGTGGCATTTCCTACATAATGTTGAGGCATCTCCTTGTATCTCTGGCATGGAATTTGTAACCTCACTTCTTATCTTCTACATCTGCATTTTTATTCCCACACTTTTATTCTAAAATGGAAAGTCATTGGGAATTGGGGTGCTACTTTTTTTTAATAGTAAAATGGTTTAAAATATATATACTTCTGGCCGAGCGCGGTGGCTCACGCCTGTAATCCCAGCACTTTGGGAGGCCGAGGCGGGCGGATCACGAAGTCAGGAGATCGAGACCATCCTGGCTAACATGGTGAAACCCCGTCTCTACTAAAAATACAAAAAATTAGCCAGGCGTGTGCCTGTAATCCCAGCTACTTGGGAGACTGAGGCAGGAGAATGACGTGAACCCAGGAGGCGGAGCGTGCAGTGAGCCGAGATTGCACCACTGCACTCCAGCCTGGGTGACAGAGCGAGACTGTCTCAAAAAAAAAAAAAAATATATATATATATGTATATATATATATATCCTTCTTTATGCCTTTCTGCTTGGTTGAGGGAAGACGAAGCCATCTCCCAAGTAATTGAAAAAGTGTGTTTAAATAGAATATAAGAATTGCTTGGTGAAAGTTTATTAAACATGCAGATTCCAAGGTCTGCTTCCGTATCCTGAGATCCAGAAATCTATATTTTTGAGACCGTTCTCAAAGGATGCTAACACAGTTAATCCCAAGACCATGGTTTAAGAATCATTGAAAACAGAGGATTTCCTTCAGCATTGTTGCTAGCTCATACAGTGCCTCAGTGCAAATCAGAAAAAGGCACCCATTCCTCAAGAAACTTGATTTCCATCTGCCAGAAATTAACTACACAAATCCATGGAGGTGAACAGCACTCCGGAGCTGGGCAGTGCACAGCCTGCACACATGTATGCACCCTTGTTTTCTTTCAAGCTTTCTGTTGAAAGCTGAAGCGTCCTTTGTGCACAAGAAGCACCAGAGAGCAAGTGCATCTGTCCCTGGCAGGAGGCCCTGGCAAGAGGCTTCTTATTCCCTTTTCACCCTTGTTATCATAATTGACTTCTGGCCAAAGCATGGACATGAAGCAGAGACACCTAGACAAAGAAAGGGATAGGGGAACTGAGAGGAAGCTGTAGTTTTTTTAATTTAAAAAGTAATATGTCCATTAATAATAACTTATGCTAATAATTTAAAAATAAAATAGTACCAAGACTGTAAGCATAGTGTACTTTTTAAATAATACCAATAATAAACCCCTAGTGTGACTTGAAAAATAAGTTGCCGTTTTGACTTGACATTTTGGGATATTGTCATTTTCTTGTTTTCCATCTACAAAACGGCAACTTTCAGGGCAATTTAAAATACTTTATATTGTAAGTTCTATACACACAGTGGCAGTTTACATTTCTGGATGCGGCTCTCTTTTCTTACCATGCAAGTTCCATTATGATTCTCTCATCTACTTTCCTTCTGTCCTGCCTTATTTCCTTCTCCCTCTCTGTGCTTTTCTCCTTTCTCAATAGTGACACACGTAATCAGCCATGTGGCAGTTTCAAAAACTGTCACTCAGTTTCATCCACTTTTCTCCATCCTTTCGGTTGTCACCTCAGCCATCTGCCATAATCCTATGCTTGGATTACTGTGTTCGGCTCTTCTTGGTGTCTCTGCCTCTAGTTGTTTCTTCTGGGCTATTCTGGACATCACAGAAAAAATTGTGTCCTAAAATGATTTTTTCAGAGTGTTCTTTCTTGTTCAAAAGTTAATTGACCCAACCTATTAGCCCTGCCTTACCTGTCCAGCTTTTCTTTTACTGCTTCCTGTTCTGTTGATTTTAGCAACATTCACCAACTAAGTGATTTTATTGCTAGCTCAATTTCTTTGCTCAAGTGGCTTTCCTTCTGAAGACAGCTCAGGGCAAAGATGTACATATATATATATATACACACCATTCAATGGTGGCTGCCTAACTTGGCTCTGCATCAGAATTGCTGGGAGAGATTTTTAAAAACACACTACGGTTCACCAGCCCTGAGGATTCTAATGGGGTAGATCTGGGTGGGGCCAAGTCTCAGGAACTATTTATAAACTCCCCAGGTGATTTTGCTGAGCAGTTTCAGCCAGTGCTGCCCTTGCAGCAAGTGTCTGGTAATTTCACAGGAAATGAATGAATGTCACTCCCTCCCTGAATATCTGCCAGTGGCTCCCCATAGTTCCTAGGACATATATCGAACCCCTTGGCTTAGCACAAAACACCTGTCATGATCTGGCCCTCGCCTATCTTTCTTGCTCTGTCTTATGCCTCTTCCCCACATTCAGCCTTTGCTGCATTCATTCTGGAGGTTCACTCCCCTGAATTCCCACAGCACCCAATTTGTACTTCTTGCGGCATATCACCTCTCTTTTGCGTCAGTCATCTGTGCCCAGGCCTTTTATCTCTTGCTAGGCTGTAAGCCTCGTGAGGACAGACCTCTCTTTGATGCATCTGTCTCTCCCATGGTGCTAGCACAATATCACACACACACGCACACACACACCACACACACACACACACATATATATATTTGTTGCCTAAATGGATACATTTCACTAATGTTGTCACTAATATATACTTGTTGGATGACTGAACACATTTCCCTTTCCTCTTACTGTTCATTTTCATTTTAGATCAAACCTTATTGTAGAATGCAAACGTTCTTTGCACCTTTAAAAAAAACCCACCCCTTCCGATGGAGGGTTGACACGCTTTTTAGCACATACTTTGTGTGTGAAACAGTAAATGAAGTAGACACATATACATTTTTCATTAAAATTGCCATTGTTGAAGACATAACTGAGAGTGAAAAAATTGGAGCCTATATACATTTCATAGTATAATTATACCCATGGTAAGCATCCTGACAACATTAGGTATGTTTCCATTTGAATTCAGAATAAATTGTTCTTCAAATTTGCTTGAAACCTAGAATAGTGTTTCTCAAATTGTGATCTACGTCAGGAGCCCCTGGAGTGTATTTTAAATACAAAAAAATCTGGCCCCACCCCAGATGCCTCCCCAGTCAAAACCCCAAAGGTGGGAACCCAGAATTTGTATTTTTAACAAGTTCCACACATGAGTCTTAGTGCCAGGAAAATTTGATACTCACCTGTCTAGAATTAAAATAAATGCTTCGCTACATTAATTTAGTATAGATAATAGTCTGATTTTAGAGTATTCTTTTATTAATGAGAAATACTTATGTGAAGTTGTATTAAATTAAGGGCTAGCTTGAGTATAAGATAAAATAACAAGATAAAAAATCTTTTTGGTTTTCATTAGAATGACATCTACAGCTAAGTTTTCTATGCTTCCCTTGAAATATCTGAGGTACTTTCTTAGAAAAATTTTGGAAAGGTCCCATGAAACACATCTCAGCAGTCTTTTCACAGCAGTTTAAGATTTTTAAAATATATCTACTCAGGGTTGGAAAATTTACCATTCTTGAGACTTTGACTGTGTCGCTGACTTATTTAGTAGGTTTGTGTCACCGTTAAGGCCTGAGGACATATTCTCCATTATGTGTTGTCACACCAGTAACAAACGAAGGTGGTTAAAAACCCACAAAAGTGGTTTTGTAAACTCTCTACGGAATCCCCTTTAAGAGTTATATTAGTCTTCTCTTGGCCAGCTGCGGTGGCTCATGCCTGTAACCCCAGCACTTTGGGAGGCCAAGGTGGACAGATCACTTGAGGTCAGGGGTTCAAGACCAGCCTGGCCGACATAGTGAAACCCCATCTCTACTAAAAATATAAAAATTAGCTGGGTGTGGTGGCATGGGCTTGTAGTACCAGCTACTCAGGAGGCTGAGTCACAAGAATCGCTTGAACCTGGGAGGCAGAGATTGCAGTGAACCAAGATTGTGCCACTGGGCTCCAGCCTGGGTGACAGAGTAAGACTCCATCTGAAAAAAAAAAAAAAAAAGGCGGTTATATTCATCTCCATCTCCCCTGGGCTGCCATACCAAAATACCACAAGCTGGATGACTTAAACAACAGATATTTACTTTCTCACAGTTCTGGGGGCTAGAGGTCCACGATCGAGATGTTGGCAAAATAAGTTTCTGGTGAGGGCTCTCTTTCTGGTTTGCAGATGGCTGCATTCTTGCTTCATCCTCACATGGCCTTTCCTCTGTGCTTGCGTAGAGCGAGGGAGATGTTTTGTGTTGCTGCTGCTTCTTATAAGGACACCAGTCTTACCAGATTAAGACCCCATCCTTGTGACCTCATTTAACCTTAATTACCTCCTTAAAGGCTCTATCTCCAAATACAGCCACATGGAGAGTTAGGGATTCAACACAGAAATCTGGAGTTGGGGATGGGGGAGGCACATAACTGAGTTCGTAACAAGGGTGTTTACAATGCCATTGACCTTGTCTTTCAGTCTTCCAACTCTAGGGGCTCACAGACTTATTCTTTTCATTTCCAGGGATTTTTCCCTTTCAAATTGGGCCAAACAATACCAGTTCTTAGTGGCCATAAGATCTTCCTGGGAGCATCTCTTTAATCTGATTTAGCATGCTAGCTCATGGAGGCGAAGCCATGAAACGGTCTGTTGTTAGAGGACTGAATAACTGTTTGTAAGTGGCCTCATTTTGTAGGCTTCATTATAGTGAGCCTTATTTTGAATTTCAGTGCAATGATAGAAATTTGGTTTTATCTATGTTGGGTGTTACTATCTTTTTTTTTTTTTTTTTTTTTTTTTAGAGATGGGGTCCCACTATGTTGCCCAGGCTGGAGTGCAGTGATGCTATCACAGCTCACTGCAGTCTCCAACTTCTGGCCTCAGCCTCCCAAAGTGCTGGGATTACAAGTGTGAGCCACTGTGCCTGGCCCATTGTTTATCTGTCTCATAGAACACTGAATACAGTGATGATCACTTATTAGAATATTAACCCTGTTGGAGGTAGTATTAGTGAACATTTTATCTAAACACTAAAGAACTAGCTCCATGTTATTATCTGTAAATACAGTAAATACAGTTATATTTAAAACAGAGCTGACCAATAGAATTATAATGCAAGTTGTAAATGTAATTTAAAAATTTTTGAGTAGCCATTTTAAAAAATTATAAAGAAACAAGTGAAATGCTTTTTAAACCATTGTATTTAACTCAAAATATTATGATTTCAAAATGTGAGCAGTATTTTAAAAATTCATGAGATCCTTTACACTTTTTATTTTTAATGTCTTTGAATTATGGTGTTTATTTTATACTCAGAGCACATCTCAATTTTTACTAGCCACATTTTAAATTGCTAGAGGCCACTGCATTGAACGACATACGTCTAAAATATCCATATATAGATACAGAGGTCACAGTTTCAGAGCTGGAAGAGAAATCTAAGATGTAGAAGATTTCATTTTTTGGTCACATTAAATACATCCATCTGGTATATATTTCTATACAGTAGGGAATTACTCCTGTTGTTTTTTCTCCCTGTGGTAGAAAGGTTCTCCCTTGTAGGTGTCAGGATTATGACTTAAGTCCTCCTGACAATCATTTGGTCAGGCGTCAGTTCTGATAAGAACCTGTCTACAGTTTGTCTACTTGTCACCTTCCATCATAGGACAAAATGATTACACGTGCTCTTTAGGGAAGCCATGTTCTTCCAGTCCTGGCCATTGACCAATTCAAGGAAGGAACTTATTGAAAAGGTTAATGCAGCTTCCAAAAGAATTTAACAACTTGCTGATAGTTGTGGCCCCAGGAGATGGTGACTCTTCATGGGCGAGCTTTGAATTTTTATTCATTTTCCCTAAAAATGAACCTCACCATCATTTGTTAACCTTTGGGAGCAATTTAGTCTTTTCTTTTTATTTGGCTCAGCCTCTCACTGTCGTAAGTTAGATTTTTAAATGTCAAGTTGCAAAATGTAGCAGGGTTGAGGTTCTTTGGAGGAAGATACTGCAACTGGACTCCTTGGCCATCTGTTTCAGGTGAAAACATGTCAAATCTCATGCCTGAATAGCTGCCTCTAATTCCTTCCTTGGTCTGCTGCAGCCCCTAGCACAGTAGCCTGCACATAATAGGTACTCCAAAGGTGGTTTTGAATGAATAAGAAAATATTTTGTAGTTGGATATCCCAGTTGAGCCAAAACTGGAATGCAGACATCAATGTATCAAGTGATATGAATGGGGAAAAGAGAAGTATTTTTGTATCTGGGGCTGCGGACAGAAGCCACAATGAGATGGAGGGGACAAGATGACATCAGGTCATCCAGGCCTGCTCAGGGGCCAGGACTGATCTGCATGAAGGAAAGGTCATTGTCCCCATTTTTACATCTAAAGGGCATCTTGGCTCCAAAGGAGGGAGGATTGACAGTGTCACTATGACATCTCAAATATTTTGCCACAAGAGACAGAATCCTGGGCAGGGCAGCTTCCTTCTTGAGGAGCAGCAGGAGTGCCTATTGGAGGCTGTAGGAACCACAGCAAGTTTGCATACTGAGTGGATGTAGAGAGGAGATTGGGTGTAAAAGTAGCAGAGCATGGGCTCTTGAATATATCTGAAATACCCCCGGGGGTCCCAGAACAACTTGTAGTAGAGGGAGACATGGGCAAGGCACTATGGTCCTGTGGTCAAGAAAGTTGACGGCAGTCTTAAATCACATAGATAAGGCCTTGGGTGGTTTGATTTACAGTTCCAAAACATCTCAAGATCAGAGCTAACGCTTAACCCCCAGATTTCTACTTCTCTCCATACCCTGAATTCCTACTCCCTTCTCTTTCTCTAATAACATAGACATTAAATAATTCATCACATAATTCATACTGTGTTAAGTATTAAAGGGGGTATCAGAATACAGTTTTAAAATAAAACCAACAATCATGACAACTTTTATTAAAGGCCAGTAGTTGTTGAGGAAACACTAAAAAGAAAGTTATTATTTTGAATAAAAGAAGCTTTTTTTTTGAAGGATTGGCTGTGTGTGGCTTGGTAAGTATGTAATTAAAGATCCAGGGAGTTGCATAATTTTATTAAAATGTAACTGTAAATCAAATGGCTTAAACTTTTATAATGTCAAACATTGGTTGTTGCAAATGAGGGTATTCATTGAATGCCATATAATGCCTTTATAAAATGTGTAGCAAGAAACTTCAGGAATGTATACCTGAACAAGTAGGCTGCAACTCTTGAATTCTAAAAGGAATTCAATTTTAGCTCAAATAACATATTGAGCTGCTTGTATAACAAAGTTCCATAATTCTCATTAGAAGAGTGATTAACTTATATCAACAAAACTCACACACACCTACACACATAGACACACACACACACACAAACAAACACATTTACATTTTTTAAGGTAGAATTGAATATGGTGAAACCTGAACTGAAGGTTCTTTTTTTTGAGATGGAGTCTAGCTGTGTTGCCCAGGCTGCAGTGCAGAGATGCAATCTCAGCTCACTGCAACCTCCACCCCCGGGTTCAAGAAATTCTCCTGCCTCAGCCTCCCAAGTTGCTGGGATTACAGGTGTGCGCCACCAGGCCCAGCTAATTTTTGTATTTTTAGTAGAGATAGGCTTTCACCATGTTGGCCGGGCTGGTCTCAAACTCCTAACCTCAAACGATCCTCCTACTTCAGCCTCCCAAACTGTTGGGATTATAGGCATGAGCCATTTGTGCCTAGCCTGAAGGTTCATTTTTTTTTCTTTTCTTTTCCTTTTGAGACGGAGTCTCGCTCTATTGGCCAGGCTGGAGTGCAGTGGTATGATCTTGACTCACTGCAACCTCCACCTCCTGGGTTCGAGCGATTCTTCTGCCTCAGCCTCCTGAGTAGCTGGGACTACAGATGTGTACCACCACGCCCAGCTAATTTTTGTACTTTTAGTAGAGACAGAGTTTCATCATGTTAGCCAGTCTGGTCTTGAACTCCTGACCTCAGGTGATCCACCCGCCTTGGCCTCCCAAAGTGCTGGGAGTACAGGCTTGAGTCACTGCACCCGGCCTCATTTTTCTAATGAGGATTTGCCTTTGCTTTTGTCAGATGCTCTGGGGCATCACTGAGCCAAAAGTACCTGGTGTGAACTGTCCCAGACCACGCAAATTAATGTGAATATCAAACTGTGTGGGCAGGTTTGTACTTATTACTTTACCAGGTAAATTTTTTCTCCCTCACCCCATACAAGATCTGTGAGTGTGAGTTTTCCTTTAACGGTTCTTTTTTCCAGCAGAGATTTTTTTTCTCTCTCATCCTCTTACTATAGCCCTTCTAGGATTATGGCTAATGTTTGGTAAGGCCTCAATTTTGACTCTCCATTCATGAAATTTAAGGTTTCTTATCTCCTGCGTTGTCATTAATCACGAGGCTCCAACATCCTTTTACTGGCAAATCCCTGAGAGTGGCCTGTGGTGTTTCCTTACTACTGCGGTTTAAACTCTCTTTTCAGCCATGGCTACTATGGATTTCCCTTTGTTGTACAAAGGGGCTCAGGGTGGACACCAGCAGTGACACTTGGCAAAGGTGTTCAGCAGGTACACAGGTCCCGCTGACTCTCAGCATCTGGTGAGGACACGAGTTTGGTCTAGGCTATGGCTAGGGATGCTACCTCCCTCTATAGCAGTGAGTGTGAGGATAGCCTATCATGAGGTGGGAGTGTGGCTATTGCCTTAACTTCCAAATACTAACTGGATGTAGGATCTATCTGGCAAGTTATTTCATCTCAGGCTTTTAAAATTATTATTATATTGACTTCTACATGATATTTGTATTATCTTCTGCCAGTCTACACTTTGTTCCTTTGTAGGTAATCTGTTTTCTCACTATGATAACTCTGAATAGTTACCCTTTATCTTTGAGGTCTACAATTTCACCGTGATGTGTATATTTATTTTTCTGTTTGTCTTTGATGTCTACAATTTCACTGTGAGGTGTATATTTCTTTTTATTTCTGTTTCTTGGTATCTGTGATCCCTGAATCTTGAAGTTCTTATTCTGTTTTTCTTACATCTCATATTCATAAATTCTGGAAAATCCCATCATTATCTCTTCAAGTATTTCCTCTTACCCATTTTAAATATTTTTTCATGTTGGAATTCTTAAGTTGAACTTTCTCATTCTATTCTGTCATTTCATTCATATCTGTTAATAGGGTGACCGACCATTCAAATTTGCCCAGGAAAAAGGGGTTTCCTGGGATGTGGAACTTTGAATACTAAAACCAGGCAAACCAAGGTGGTTGGTATCGTACGCTTCTCATATCTTCCATCTCCATAGTTGCTGTATTTTCTGTAATTGTTTCAGATCTACCTTCTGGTTCACTAACTGCCTCTTTAGCCATAATTATTAGATATTGTAGTAAGTGTATTTTTTTTTTTTTTTGCTTCTTAAAATTATATTTTTTAGTCAACCTTTTCTTTTTTTAATAATTTCTCAATTTTAAAAATAGAATTTGTATTTTTAAATACCCTTACTATATTATCACATTTTATGTCATAGCCTCTATTAGGTTGTTCTGTTATATAATGCAATTCTTAAGGCTAAATCTTACTATTTATTGTGTCTGCAGACTGTAACTCATCGTGCATTATTTTCACATATGTTTTGTAAATTTAGATTTTGAGGCTCATTTTCAGAGAAGTTTGATCTACAAAAATCCCAATAGTCTAGTTCAGGGGTATCTCTTTAGAGAGGTTTTGAATTTTCTTCTTTGAGGTGCCCAAGGGATATCAGTAGCCCAGGATTACTTTTTATGTTGACTTCTCAGTTTGAAGGGCTCCAGGAGTAGATAGTAGTATAAATTTGAACTCCATAGTCTGGGAATCAAAGGCCTATGGTTATAGATTTCTGAGGGAGACTTTATCTATTCAGAACTCAGCCCAAAGTAAACTAGCTTTCTTATCTGGTAAGTGGAAACTTCGTTGACTCTTTTATTGGCAATATAGCTTTAGGCAGCTCTCTGCATAGGCAAAAAAACCTCAAGTCCTTAGATTGCTGACCAGCAAACCACAGTGCCTTGTCTGGTTTCATGTTCTATTTTAGTTTAAATACCTGCATATTCCCATATTTTTTTTGGCAGATAACAATATGATGATAACAGCAACAACAATAATAAGAGTAGCTAATACTCATGTAGAGTATACAGAATGGGCCAGATATTATTCTAAGCATTTTAAACTTAATTATCATATAACCCTCTATAAGGTATGTAATAATATTTTCCCAACTTTACAGATGGGAAACTGCCACAGATAAGTTAATTAACTTGCCCAAAGTCCCACAGCTATTAAGTGGCAGACTAGGTAATCAAATCCAGGCATGTGATTCCAAAGTCTGTGTTTTAGTCATTAAAAAACACTACCTCTCAATTAGAGGGTTAATTTTTTTCAGCAATTCTTATATTTTCATAGTACTTTTCAGGTTATTTAAACTGCCATATTGCCGGAAAAGGAAATCCTAAATCTTGATCTTATCATTTTATCATACTCTAATTCTGACCTTTCATCTTCCCATCCTATTATCAAGGGAATGCAGTAAAAATATATGTTCATTACAATGACAAATGACTATTTATATCTGAGTAATACTAAGGGATTCCTAAATAGAAAAATTTATTAAAGAAAATCCTGAGTTTTCTAAAGTGAGAATTGCTATTTACACTTACAAAGGAAGAGTAGGATATACTAATAAGTGAAGTCACTACAGCTTTGGTAAAAAAAAAAAAAATAAGGGGTTGCTGTAGTCCAGTTGCTGTCAGTGGATAGCCCTCAAAAGGCAGCCTTAGCATACATGAAAACTAGTTAGAGATACACATAATTGGCCTCACCCCAGATCTACTTAACAATTCAGAAACACGGGGGCTGGGAAAGGAGGATGAGGGATAGGCGACGTGCCCAGAAATTTGTGTTTAACCATTTCTTGAGGTAATTCTGATGCCCTGTAATGTTTGAGAACCACTGCTATCATCTATTTAGTACTTAATTTATTGCAAACACCAATGTCCTTTATAGAGTGGGATGTTGTTTTATGTGTGACCACAGTAAGTCTCCATGCATCATAAAGCCTTAACCCTCAAGGTGAAGTTTATTGCTTCTTGGGCGAAAACAGGGATATTAGACTCCCTTTCAATCTCTCCTTTCTGTTATGTTGTAACATGTAATACTTCCCTTTAAACATCTGGATTTTTTAAAAAGGCATCCTTGCCAGTTAACTTAATGCGAAAGTGAAAAGTTTGGAAATTAACCCTTCTTTTTTTATGAAAGAGATAAGAACACCATTACTCTTAATGTCTTTTGCATGTCTATTTAGTAAGCAATAGTTGAATCTCTGGATTTTTTATAGCAGATCAAAGATACAAGTTTTATGACTTTACTATCGTAAGTACAGACTAAAAATAGATTGTATGCAGGCTGCCTGTAAGGTTTAACGGTATTTTAACTAATTGTCAAGATGGTTTCTCCAGCAGTTATTTCTAATATCTATGTGTAAAATGTTTTTTGTTGTTCTCTCCTTTAGCAAATATTTATTATCACCCTGTGCCAGGCACTGTGCTAGATGCCAAGAATACAACTATGACCAAGACTGACATGGTTCCTGTTACTACAGAGTTGATAGGTTAGTAGAGAAATAGACAAGAGCACAGGTAATTACAATACAGCATGATAAGTGTTATGATAGGTCAAATAAAGGGCACTATTGGAACTGTTCTCAATAAAAATGCAACATAACTGCTGTCCGAGTGATTTATTGCTCTTGATTATTAAATATGCTTGCAAGATAGAAGCTAACTCCTACTCATCCTTCAGAAGGCAGCTCAAGTTGTCATGTACCCACATCCTCCAGTGAATCTTCCTTTCTACCCTGCCCCTTACACTTGAGATTAGGATCCTTTTCATGTGCATCCATCAAATTATATCTATTTGTATTTCAGTACTTCTCACATGCCTTCCAATGATCTATTCAAATGTCTGTCACTATACTATATTCTAAACTTTTGGAGGGCAAGGACTCCATCTTATTTGTTTTTGCAATTCTAACTTGGTGCTAGCACGAAAACCCATTTACACTCTTTTATCATATTTTGGGTTTGTCTCTTCACTATGGATCACTATGTATTCTTTATCATTTTAAATAATGTACTTTTGGCTGGGCGCAGTGGCTCACGCCTGTAATCCCAGCACTTTGGGAGGCTGAGGTGGGTGAATCACCTCAGGTCGGGAGTTCAAGACCAGCCTGACCAACATGGAGAAACCCTGTCTCTACTAAAAATACAAAAAAATTGGCCGGCTGTGGTGGTGCATGCCTGTAATCCCAGTTACTTGAGAGGCTGAGGCAGGAGAATCACTTGAACCTGGGAGGCAGAGGTTGCAGTGAGCAGAGATCATGCCATTGCACTCCAGCCTGGGCAACAAGAACAAAACTCCATCTCAAAAAAAAAAAAAAAAAAATATATATATATATATATACACACACATGTATAATAATGCTCTTTTTTTGTTGTTTTTTATTTTTTTGAGACTGAGTCTCACTCTATCGCCGAGGCTGGAGTGCAGGAGTGCAGTGGTGCAATCTTGGCTCACTGCAACCTCTGCCTCCTGGGTTCAAGTGAACCTCTCACATCAGCCTCCCAAGGAGCTGGGATTACAAGCGTGCGCCACCACACCCGGCTAATTTTTGTGGTTTTAGTACAGATGGGTTTTCACCATGTTGGCCAGGCTATTCTCGAACTACCGACCTCAAGTGATTTGCCCGTCTTGGCCCCCCAAAATGCTGGGATTACAGGTGTGAGCCACTATGCCTAGCCAAAAATGTGCTTTTTTATTGATCTCTTTGCTGCTAGGAACATGAGCTCATTATAACTCCCTTCCCTTAATATGAATACTTATATAGAACTTGTGTCTTAATATTACCTTGAAATCAGAGTCAGTAGCACTTGTATCTACAGAGAACAAAAACAAATTTTAAGGGTTGGGGAGGGAATTATGAGAATGTTACCTGGTACAACATCATAACCTCACTTGGTGATTTTTTTGACCTGGTTGATGGTCTCTCCACATTTCTCCCATTCCACCCAAGTCTGTCCTTTGAAAGCAGGAAAACTAACCTAAGCTGCATATGTGGTAAAGTCTAAAATAAGGAAAGTATAAGATGCTACTGGAGTACCTCTCATGGCACCTAATCCAGACTGACTTCTTAGAGGAAGCAACATCCAGTGTAAAATGTGAGGGGTAAGGGAGAGTTGGCCAGTAGATGAAGAGGAGAAAGGTAGAGGAACTTTATGCTATTCTGGTAGCTTTTACCTGACACCCACAGTAAAAATTTAATTTTAGTTCATGGTTCATTTTACACACACACACACACACACACACACAATCTTGTATTTCCGAAATAATTATTCCTCAGACCTTTACTAAAACTGATACACCTTTTTGATTTTCTATCTTTTTCTATGTCCATTTTTTTTTTTAGACAGTCTTGCTCTGTCGTCCAGGCTGGAATGCAGTTGCGTGATCTCCACTCACTGCAAGCTCCACCTCCCGGGTTCATGACATTCTCCTGCCTCAGCCTCCTGAGTAGCTGGGACTACAGGCACCCGCCACCACGTCTGTGGCTAATTTTTTGTATTTTTAGTAGAGATGGGGTTTCACCATGTTAGCCAGGATGGTCTCGATCTCCTGACCTTGTGATCCACCGGCCTAGGCCTCGCAAGGTGCTGGGATTACAGGTGTGAGCCACTGCGCCCAACCCTATGTCAATTTTTAAAAAATGTTTGTTGGGTTTACAAGGAGAAAGCCACAAGAAAATGTTACTCCTAATCTAACAGTAGGAAAAAGCCGGCTGGGCACAGTGGCTCACGCCTGTAATCCCAACACTTTGGGAGGCTGAGGCAGGTGGGTCACGAGGTCAGGAGTTTGAGACCAGCCTGGCCAGCATGGTGAAACTCTGTGTCTACTGAAAATACAAAAATTAGCCAGGAGTGGTGGTGTGGGCCTGTAATCCCAGCTACTCGGGAGGCTGAGGCAGGAGAATCTTGAACCCAGGAGGGGAAGGTTGCAGTGAGTCGAGATTGCGCCATTGCACTCCAGCCTGGGCGACAGAGTGAGACTCCATCTCAAAAAAAAAAAAAAAAAAGAAAGAAAAGAAAAAGAAAAAGCTACATAATCTACAAAATCGTATTTTTTTTTTTTAGCTTATCAGAGAACCAAGCTTTGAAGACAATCAGTTGAATTGAATTACAAAGTGTGACAAGCCTCTCTGATGGGAGATGAGAAACACAAACTGTTTTATCATGTTTTTATCCAAACTAAAGAAAGAGGGGTGAATCATAAAAGTGGGTAATAAGAAAACAAGTTAAATTTTAACAAATTCTTAAAGGCTAAGTTAAGAATATCTGTATGCTCCAGACATGAGAGGAATCTGCAACTCCTGGCCAGCCAGTTTTGGTTTTTTTTGAGGTGGAACCTCACTCTGTCACCCAGGCTAAAATGCAGTGGTGCAATCTCGGCTCCACCTGCCTCCACCTCCCAAAGTGCTAGGATTACGGGTGTGAGCCACCACGGCTGGCCTATAAGGTCAGCCACTTTCTGTGAGTCTACTCTGGATGCCCACAATAAAGACTGGATGAGGAAAGCACAAGCAAACAGATGTGAAAGAGTCCCCTTGAGAAGCACAGGTATGTAAGCACTGCCAATGTTTGAGGGTACAGTAAGGGTACCAGGAGAAGTGCATCCACGCTCTGGCCCCAGCATGATTATAAAGTGGTGATCAGCTGCTGACAGGTTACAGGAATGGACCCTACTTGTGCTTGAGTGAAACTGCCTTTGCAAACATTATGACAGTGAGAGAAATCTAACACATCTAACATGGCTGACTCCCATCTTGCTTCTAGCCTCACAGGCTGGCTGTCTTTGCTCATTCCTGGGTATAGACCAGCTAACCATGGGAGGAATTTAGTTTATAGTTTAACTTTGAAGCAAGGATTATAATAGTCCCTCCCTAAAACTGCCTCCCAACCCCGTCCTTGTTTGGAGTCTGAAACTGACTTTGTAAACCTAATGAAAGGCCACAGGATTAGGATTATGGGAGGGGCCTGAATTCTGCTAAAATGTGGGAATAGTTTCTAAAATCCCTTACTGCTTAGAAATCATGTGGCCAGAGGTTACAAGATTTGTGACTTCTCCAATTGCTCCTATTGATAACATCACAATTGTAAAACCTAAGACTGGTGGTTGTTTTTTTAAAAGGGAGTCTTGTTCTGTCACCCAGGCTGGAGTGCAGTGGTGCAATTTCGGCTCACTGCAACCTCCACCTCCTGTGTTCAAGTGATTCTCATGCCTCAGCCTCCTGAGTAGCTGGGATTACAGGTGTGTGTCACCATACTCAGCTAATTTTTGTATTTTTTAGTACAGACGGGGTTTCACCATGTTGGCCAGATGGATCTCAAATTCCTGACCTCAGGTGATCAGGTGATCCACCTGCCTTGGTCTCCCAAAATGCTGGGATTACAGGCATAAGCCTCCACGTCTTGCCTAAGATTAGTCTTTTGAGATGTTTTTCAGACTGACCACCCACCTCCAAACTTGTGACTCACCCCACCCAGGGGAAGACTGTTTTCCACACCCCTGTGATTGCATCCAGAACCAATCAGCAGCACCCATTCCCTAGTCCACCGCCCACCAAACTATCCTTGAAAAACTCTAACCCCCAAGCCTTTAGGGAGACTGATTTGAGTGATAATAGCCTCTCCTATGGGGCCTGGCCCCATGTTAATTAAGTTTCCTTGTTGCAATACCATTGTGTCAGTGAACTGTTTTTTTTTCTGGGCAGTGGGCAGGAAGAACTGGTTGGGTGATTACACTAGAGTCTTCTGTGATATGAAGCAAAAGCCATCCACTACTGACAGGAAGACTGCTCATGCCCAGCATCTTTCACTGATACTAATCTGCCCCTGGGGAGCAGGACACTTGCTCATGTCTAAGACCCCCATCTGATACAAGGCGGAGTTTGCCTGCTATGTGGGGCGAGAGGCAGGAAACTCCTCTGTGCTCTTGACTACGAGTTGGCAAACTATAGTTCATTTGGCCAGCTCAGGTTAGTTTTCTTGCTTTTGTAAATACAATTTAAAAATTTTTTTGAAACAGAGCCACACTGACCCTTAAGCCTAAGATATTTACTACCTGCCCCTTTAATTAAAAGATTCTTGCTCTTGACTCTGCTCTGAGGAAAAGGAAGAGCTAGTTTACTGCTGGAGGAAGGGAAGAAAAGCTGAGAAAGTCCCACTCCTGGGCCGGGCGCGGTGGCTCACGCCTGTAATCCCAGCATTTTGGGAGGCCGAGGTAGGTGGATCACAAGGCCAGGAGATCGAGACCATCCTGGCTAACATGGTGAAACCCTGTCTTTACTTAAAAAATACAAAAAAATTAGCCGGGCTTTGTGACGGGTGCCTGTAGTCCCAGCTACTTGGGAGGCTGAGGCAGGAGAATGGCGTGAACCCGGGAGGCAGAGCTTCCAGTGAGCCGAGATCACGCCACTGTACTCCAGCCTGGGTGACAGAGTGAGACTCCGTCTCAAAAATGAAAGAAAAGAAAAGGAAGACACACTCCTGAAGCTCGGGTTCTCAAAGACCATCTAAGACTGAGGCTGGAAAAGGAGTGTGTTAGTCCGTTTTCACACTGCTATAAAGAACTAAGCCTGTGTGATTTATAAAGGAAAGAGGTTTAATTGACTCGCAGTTCAACATGGCTGGAGAAGCCTCAAAAAACTTACAATCATGGCAGAAGGCAAAGGGGAAGCAAGGCACCTTCTTCACAAGGTGACAGGAAGGAGAAGTACCGAGTGAAGGGGGAAGAGCCCCTTACAAAAACCATCAGATCTTATGAGAGTTCACTTACTATCACAAGAACAACATATGGGAAAACACTCGCATGATTCAGTTACCTCCACCTGGTCTCTCCCTTAACACATGGAGACTATGGGAATTACAACTCAAGATGAGATTTGGGTAGGGACACAAAACCTAATCATATCAAAGAGAACCAAAAAACTATCTACCTGTACGAAGAGCACTGAGTAGTAAGTAAGAGCACTACAACTGGGATGAAAGTAAGAAAGCTCTTCTAGGGTGCAGGAGATCAGGGCCTGTGAACACTAAGAGTGGAGCACAGGTACTAAGGAAAACCCTCCAAAACTCTAAATCTTACATTGAGCACAAGGTGCAATGAAACCAAATATAGTGTAAAGAAAACCCCACCCCAGCTCAACTCCCGACTAGGTTGACCAACTCTGCACACCAGTAACTCAACAGAAAAAGAGACTTGTCCAATTTTGGACATAAATATCATTGACCTTAATTTCTACTTTTATTTTTTCGTATTCAAACAAAAAATATGAGATGCACACAAAAAAGCAAGAAAAAAAGAATATGTCTTCAGAATATCAAAGAGTCAATAGAACAAGACCTAATGGTGACTGAGACATTAGAAATATTTAAGATAATTATGATTGATATGTTAAAGGATCTAGTGGTACAATAAATTAATGAACGGTGGGGAATTTCAGCATAGAGGTGAAAATTATTTTTTTTTAAATCAAATAAGAATGCCAGTAATGAAAAACATGTTATCAGAGATAAGGAATTCCTTAGATAGGCTTATCTGCAGACTGGATAGAATAGAGGAAAGAATCAGTGATATTGAAGATATGTCAATAGAAATTATCCAAACGGAAGCACAAAGATTTTAAAAAAAGATGGAGGAAGTGGGAGAAAGAACAGTGCCTCGAAGAGTTGTGGGATAATTAATTGTGTTTTTAAAATAGCATCAAAAACCATGAATAGTTAGATATAAATGTAACAAGAGTTGTGTATGACTTCTGCATGGCAAAGTAGAAAATATAGATGAAATTAAAGAATAACTTTAAAAATGTAGAAATAAACAATGTTCATTGATTGGAAGACAATATTTTTAAGATGTCAAAATTCTCTAAATTTATCTATATATTTAGTGCTCTTCCAATAAAATTTTTGGCAAGCTTTTTTGGTAGAAATTGACAGACTGTTTCTAACATATGGATAGAAATTCAAAGGATTTAGAATAGCCAAAACAATTTAGAATAAGGAGAAGAAAATTGGAGTACTTAGCCTACCCAATTTCAAGATTTACTATAAAGCAACAACAATCAATACAGTGTGGTATTTGTATAAGGAGAGACATACAGATCAGTGGAACAGAATAGAAAATCCAAAAACAGGCCTATGTGTTCAGACAGCCCCCAATTTACAATGGTTAGACACAATTTTTTGGCTTTATGATAGCGTGAACACTAAGAGTGGAGCACAGGTACTAAGGAAAACCCTCCAAAACTCTAAATCTTACATTGATTTGCATTCAGTAGAAACCGTGCTTCAAGTACCCATGTGACCATTCTGTTTTTCACTTTTAGTACAGTATTTAATAAATTACATATATAATATTCAATACTTTATTATAGAACAGGTTTGTGTTAGATGATTTTGTCCAACAGTAGGCTAATGTAAGTGTTCTGAGCATATTTAAGGTAGGCTAGGCTAAGCTATGATGTTTGGTACGTTAGGTGTACTAAATGCATTTTCTTTTTTTCTTGTACAGACGAGGTCTTACTACATTGCCCAGGCTGGTCTAGAACTCTTGGACTCAGGTGATCTTCTCGCCTCAGCCTCACAAAGTGCTGGGATTACAGGTGTGAGCCACTATGCCTGGCCTTAAATGCATTTTCAATTTATGATATTTTCAACTTATGATGGGTTTGTCTATCATAAGTCAAGGAACATGTGTATATGATTATTTTACCAAGATAATTCGATGGAGGAAAGGATAATCTTTTCAATGAATGGTGCTGAAACAATTAGATATCCATATGTAGATACATACACATATATCACATACATACATACATATGATGTATGAGGCCAAATGATGCTCTGAATGAGAATCTCCTTTGCATACATCTGTACATTTATTGGCCATTTGTTTATCTTCTTTGATGAAGTCCCTGTTCAAATCTTTTGCCTATTTAAAATATTGGCTTGTATGTCTTATTTTTAAGTTGTGTTATTTATCTATTCCGTATATACAAATATTTGCAGAGCAGAAACCTTCCTTCCTTTCTTACTCTCTCTCTCTCTCTCTCTCTTTCTTTCTTTCTTTCTTTCTATCTTTATTTGAGTTTCACTCTTGTTGCCCAGGCTGGAGTGCAATGGTGTGATCTTGGCTCACTGCAACCTCTGCCTCCCGGGTTCAAGCTATTCTCCTGCCTCAACCTCCCGAGTAGCTGGGATTACAGGCACCTGCCACTGCACCCAGCCTAATTTTTGTATTTTTAGTAGAGATGGGGTTTTGCCATGTTGGCCAGGCTGGTTTCGAACTCCTGATCCCAGGTGATCCGCCTTCCTTGGCCTCTCAAAGTGATGGAATTATAGACATGAGCCACTGTGCCCAGTGGAAACTTTTCATTTTAATGGAGTACAATTGAAATTTTTTTTTTTTGAGATAGAATCTCACTGTATTGTCCAGGCTGGAGAGCAGTGGCATGGTCTCGGCTTACTACAACCTCTGCCTCCTGGGTTCAAATGATTCTCCTGCCTCAGCCTCCTGAGTAACTGGGATTACAGGTGCCCACCACCACCCCTGGATAATTTTTGTATTTTTAGTAGAGACGTGATTTTGCCATGTTGGCCAGGCTGGTCTCAAACTCCTGACCTCAAGTGATCTGCCTGCTTTGGCCTCCCAAAGTACTGGGATTACAGGTGTGAACCACTGTGCATGGCAAAAAAATATTTTTTTTTTTTTAAAGGAAGGCTCATACAACTGATGTTGTAATTTAAGAAATCATTACCTAAATCAAAGTCACAAAGATTTTCTCCTATGTTTTCTTCCAGTAATTTTAGAGTTTTAGACTTTACTTTTTGATCAGAATACCTATATCTGACCTTTCCACACAGCCTGGGTTTTATCAAGCATGGTGGCTAGATTCTGAAGATAAGCATCCCCAAAGGACTAGGTGGAAACGATATTGCCTCTTATTGAAACCTCCCAACAGGTTCTTCTTGTTCACTGTTCAGATAGAGCCAATTTATCAAGGCAGGGGAATTGCAATAAAGAAAGAGGAGATCACAGTTTTATTATTACTTAGCCTCTCCACAAATTCAAAGACTAGGGTTTTTTAAAGAGTTTGACAGGCACGGGGCTAAAGAAAGGGGAATGCTGATTGGCTGGGCTGGGGAAGAAGTCACAGGGAGTTGGAGCTATCCTCTTACGCTAAGTGGTCCCTCAGTAGGGGCCACAAGACCAGAAGAGCTAGTTTACCACTTTGGTTGGTGTCAGCTGATCCATCGAAATGCAGGGTGGAAAAAATACCTCAAACACCAATCTTAGGTTGATATGGTTTAAATTTGTGTCCCTGCCCAAATCTCATGTCAAATTGTAATCCCCAGTGTTGGAGAAGGAGCCTGGTGGGAGGTGATTGGATCACGGGGAGTGGGGAAATTTCCTCTTGCTGTTCTCATGATAGTGAGTGAGTTTTCACGAAATCTGGTTGTTTAAAAGTGTGTGGCACCACCCCCTTTACTCTCTTCCTCCTGCTCCAGCCAGCTAGGACATGCCTCCTTCCTCTTTGTCTTCCACTATGATTGTAAGTTTCTTGAGGCCTCCCCAGTCATGCTTCCTCTATAGCCTGCAGAATCGTGAGCCAATTAAACCCTTTTCTTTATAAATTACCCAGTCCCAGGTAGTTCTTTTTTTTTTTTTTTTTTTTTTGAGACAGAGTCTTGCTCAGTCCCAGGCTGGAGTACAGTGGCACAATCTCGGCTCACTGCAATTTCTGCCTCCCAGGTTCAAGCTGTTTTCCTGCCTCAGCCTCCCAAGGAGCTGGGATTACAGGCGCCTGCCACCATGCCTGGCTAATTTTTGTATTTTTAGTAGAGATGGAGTTTTACCATGTTGGCCAGGCTGGTCTCGAACTCCTGACCTCATGATCCGCCCACCTCGGCCTCCCAAAGTGCTGGGATTACAGACGTGAGCCACCGCGCCTGGACATTAGGTAGTTCTTTATAGCAATGTGAGAATAGACTGACATATAGGTTTTATAATAGTAATGTTATCTATAGTAGTAATTGGGAAGGTTAGTGATCTTGTGGCTTCTGACTGCATGACTCCTGAGCCATAATTTCTAATCTTATGGCTAAAATTTATTAGTTTACAAATGTGGTCTGGTTCCCAGGCAAGGAGGGACTTTGTTTTGGGGAGGTGCTATTGTCATCTTTGTTTCAAAGTTAAACTATAAACTAAATTTCTTCCAAAGTTAGTTTGGCCTGTGCCCAGGAATGAACAATGGCAGCTTAGAGGTTGAAGGCAAGATGGAGTTGGTTAGGTTATATCTCTTTCACTGTTATAATTTTCTCACTGTTATAACATTTGCAAAGGTGGTTTCATTATGACCTAGCCTTGGAAGTCATACAGCTTCATATCCCCCATATTCCAGATTCAAGGGGAGGTGGAACATCAACCCCACCTCTTAATAGTAGGGGAATCAACATCACATATTAAAAAGCACATGTGACTTGCTGGGCACAGTGGTTCACATCAGTAATCCCAGCACTTTGGGAGGCTGAGGTGGGAGGATCACTTGAGCCCAGGAGTTTGAGTCCAGCCTGGGCAACATAGTGTTACCCTATCTCCACAAAAAATAAAAAATTAGCCAGGCATGGTAATGCACACCTGTAGTCCCAGCTACTTGGGATGGCGAGGTGGGAGGACTGCTTGAGCTTGAGAGGTTGAGGCTGCAGTGAGCCATGATCATGCCACTGCACACCAGCCTGGGTGACAGAGTGAGACCCTGTATCACATAAAATAAAGTAAAAAATAAAATAAAAAGAGTATGTGAAATGGCATATCTTTTTGTGGCCATCTTGGAAAATATAATCTGCCACATCATTCTACAGTTTAAAAAAAGTTGCTTTATCTTATGCCTTGTATTTTTTATTTCTATTTATTTATTTTTATAGAGATGGGGTCTCACCATGTTGCCCAGGCTGGTCTTGAATTCATGGGCTCAAGTAATCATCCCACCTCAGCCTCCCAAAGTGCTGGGATTACAGGCATGAGCCACCATGCCTTGCCTTCTATCACCAAGAAAAAAGGCATAATATTTGGTTAATCTCTTTAGATTTTAGAGATTATGCCACCCCAAATGGTTTGTAAACCATTTACCACGTGCACTGAAAGGCTGCCAGATTTGTTGAAGCTCAGAACAAGGGAAAGCTCTCTAGATAAACGAGTGGTTGTGGCAGATTGGGCAACTATAGAGAACTTGTGGGAAAATCCTAAGAAGAATCACAACAGAGGCCCCTACGATTTGGAGGAAAGCCATATACTCTTTGCCAATTTACTATTATCCTTTTGAGAAATGGCTCTTAGCTTGCTAATCACCCTGATAGGAGCAGAAAGCCTGATCATTAGGAAACTAGATGATCACATGACTTTAGCTGCCTATTGCAAAACAGTTTATCTGATATGCCAAGCCACAGAGTCCCCAGCAGCACTCCAGAATTAAGTGATGAAGGTATGAGCAAGTATATTGAATAGGTCGCTTAAATTCCCGTGGTGAAATTTCCACAACACTTCTGACCCACCCTTGGCCTACCTATATGAACTCAGGAGTTAAGGTAAAGATCTACATTGATTCAAATTATGTTCTTTGGTCAAGAACTTGTTTGGCTGGGTACAGTGGCCTATAATCCCAGCTATGTGGGAGGCTGAGGCGGGAGGATCACTTGAGGCCAGGAGTTCGAGACCAGCCTGGGCAATATAGTTAGTAAGACCCCATCACTAGAAAGAGAGAGAGAGAGAGAGAACTTGCTTGATTGGAAACAAGCCTTGAGAAAGAGGTTATGGATGGATTCTTAGAATGGACTCAGATAATGTTATTATTTATGCCCCACATGAATGGTCATCAAAAGATCCCTACTGTAGAAGGTAGGCAAGGTGACTTATTCTGTGGATAACAGATTATCTTCCCCAATTACCTCAGGGCTAGGTAAATAATCTATTTGTGGCAGAGATGGAAGTGATCCTTTGGCTCAATTCTCTTGGTGAGAATTCCTCTCTCTAAGGCTGACATATGTGGCCATAATGATTGTCTCATCTGTCAGCCATAGCTTTCAATCCTAAACCCCCGATGTGGCACCATAACTGTGATGGTGGCCACCTGGTAGCAAGATGACTATATTGGACTTTTATGGTGGAATAAGCATTGATTTCCTCATTGGAATAAATACCTATCCTGAATGTCTTTCTTGCCCACCATGCCCCCTCTCACACCATCACTGTGGGCTTATTGAATGTCTTATAAATTGTCATAGATTCTCATTTGCTACTGACGAAGGAACTCACATTACAGAGGGAAAAAAGTAAGGCAACGTGCTAATGCCCACAGGATTTCTTTGTCTTATGACACATCTCATCAACAGAAGCAATAAGTTTACTTATAGAATATGAACAGCCTATTTTTAGTTACAACTCCAGCTGGGAGAAAAAGACCTTGTAAGGCTGAATTATGATTCTGCAGTATGGTCTGAACCAGCAACCATATATGATGATGTTTTTCCTGTAAGTGAGTCAAGTAAACAAGGATTGAAAATGGGCATGAAGATTCTCACAATTACTCCAAATGCCCATTCATATAATATTGGCTTCTGCTCTCTCAACTCTGGCTATTTGTGGTTTAGAAGATGAGTGAAGCTTCCAGAGGACACAAAAATGGTTCTACTGGCATAAGAAGTTTAGGTTTCCACCAAGCCATTCTGGGCTCTTTTCATCTGGGGCAAATGGGCCCAGAAAGAGATTCCAGACTTGGCTGGGGTGACTGATATTTATTATCAAGGGAAAATAAGAATGCTGTATATAATGGAGGCAGGGGAGGGTATGAACTAGGAGATTCCTTGGCATACCTACTTATTTAACCAGGCCCAGTGGCTGAAGATGCCTATAATCTCATACAGGCAGGAGGGTTGCCCATTGTGTAAATAACTTTTGTCAGTTGAAGGTAAGGAAACCTGGAATGGGTAGGTTAGGAGAGACTTCATAAAATTCAAAATATGGGCTGGGCGCGGTGGCTCACGCCTGTAATCCCAGCACTTTGGGAGGCCAAGACAGGTGGATCATGAAGTCGGATATCGAGACCATCCTGGCTAACATGGTGAAACCCCATCTCTACTAAAAATAAAAAAAAAACTAGCCAGGCGTGGTGGCGGGTGCCTGTAGTCCCAGCTACTCGGGAGGCTGAGGCAGGAGAATGGCATGAACCCGGGAGGTGGAGCTTGCAGTGAACCGGGATCCTGCCACTGCACTCCAGCCTGGGCGACAAGTGAGACTTTTTTTGAAAAAAAAAATTTTTTTCAAAATATGGTGTGCTGACAACTTGCAGCAGCAATTGCCATAGCATCTCTTTGGGGAAGTACAGGGAAAAGAGTATGTGTTTTGTGATCAAACTACAGACTGAAGTGAACATTTAAAATTTCTCTGACCAGGCCGGGTGCGGTGGCTTATGCCTGTAATCCCAGCACTTTGGGAGGCCAAGGTGGGTGGATCACCTGAGGTCAGGAGTTCGAGGCCAGCCTTGCCGACATGGTGAAACCCCATCTCTACTAAAAATACAAAAATTAGCTGGGCATGGTGGCGCATGCCTGTAGTCCCGGCTACTTGGGAGGCTGAGGTAGGAGAATCGTTTGAAATTAGGAGGGGGAGGTTGCAGTGAGCCAAGATCCTCGCATAGCACTCTAGCCTAGGCGACAAGAATGAAACTCCATCTCAAAAAAAAAAAAAATTCTCTGACCATTGAGCATTAAAACTTGTTTCCTACTTTGAGAGCAATTCCGCATTGTGTGAGTCTTGATAGGTAGCAGGACCCTAACTCTCTCTTCAGAAGTCAAATTTGCCAAATAGTCCTTCTTCCCAACCCCAGCAGCTAGATTTCATGAGCAAGAAATCTAGACTTGGCCAATCAGACTGGGGACTTTAATTCTAAAATGAATCATGCAAATGGGAAAGAATGGTTAAAATATAGTCCCAGTGGCAGTGGTTCCAGCACATTGTCTGCAGTATGTTTACCTGTGGCAGGGCCAACAGAAGCAGCATCCTAACCAAACTTGGATGTGACCTTGTGGTTCCCGCTGTCTGACTAGCCTTGGCTCCTGCCCTTTTTTTTTTTTTTTAGCCTTGTTCTTCAGTCTTCCTGTTGATTCTAGGAGCTACTTGTTATTCTGCCAATAAATTCCTTTTCTGCTAAAATTAGCCAGTTAGTTTCTATTGCTTGTAACCGAGAATTTTATCTTTATGCTGCTTTGCTCAAAGTGCTTTGCACTTACTGGTTACTGAGTAAGCAGTTGTTGAATGACTATGTGGTTATCATTATTTACACCTTGCTGAAGTATGTTTTCTGTGGGACTAGATCCTTAATCTTATTTCATGTAAGACAGAAGAAAATTTATTTTATGACATATTAGTATTTTCCGGGATGTATATATTCTCTAAGACAAATGGTTCCAATACAAAATTTGCAAAGCACCAGGAAGGTAGGGGGCCTCTGGCACAATCAAGTGGAGTTTGGGGAAGCAAACACGGGACTGAAATCTTTAAATCTATCCTAAGCCAAAGCCTTCCTCCTGAGGGAAGGTCAGCTTGTTTTTCAGCCTGGTATTTGTTCACTGAGCCTTATCCACAGTGAAATTCAAGGTGGCAAGCCTCCCAAAGGCTTTACTGGGCCCTGAAAGCTTATGTTCAAGCCTCCAGTTGTGAGGATGTGCTAACAAGGCTAAAAGGGACTGTTGGCTTCAGGATTTGAGGCTTGAACATTCTTGTACTCCAGGAATATGGTATCTTGTGATAAGTTTTTGTTGCTTCATGTTTTCTTCTTCCTTCGTATTCTCTCCCATCTTCTACAGCACATTATAATCCATTTTTTAAAGATTTGATTTTTTTTTGTTTTCAATTTTATACCTTATTTTGTTACATTCATTCATGGAAAGTGTCATCTCTGATTACTTGACGTTGCTTACATTTTATCTTCCTCATATATTATTTTTTAAAATAGAAATTTATTAACACACTGATTGTCTTTGTAGACATGGCGATCTAAGACAACTTTTTTCAAAGTGGATCTAAATGGTTGAATGTTTCTGTCTGAAATTTACTAATTGTAATTGAAAATACTCTTATTGGGTAAAGCTTTTGGTGTGTCAAAGGAAAGACGATCTTACACATAATTTACGTGCAGTTGTCACATATTATCTACCTATAATTCATCTGTAGTTCTTTTCACTGCTCTTATCATTTGGTACTCGGAATAGCAATCTATAATAGTGTTTCTAAAAGCGTCTAGGAAATTTTCCATCTTGCATGCATATAACATTTAAATTTAACTTTCATGTGGTTCTTAGGTATTATGTTTTGGAAGAACATTATACAGTTCTGTGGTTGTTTTGCTATTAAAGCATTCTTAACTGATTTCCATATCAATAGATTCTGTGCCTTGTTGTAATGTAAATAATCCCTAAAGATACAATAAACTAGTGTTTGCTTTTTAGTAAACAACTCTATCAGTGACTTTTTTAAAGACCTGAGAAGGCTTATCAACATTATCAATATCAATGCCTGCCAGATTGTATGTATATCTTTACTCTTGGGAAAGCTTTGGTGGATTTAGCCTTTAACATGCCTTCAACAACCAGATCTAAACAGCCTCATAACATGTTCAGGCTCAAAATATTTTTCTGCTTGCTTGTTGAGAGTCTCGCATACAGACTCTAACCTCCATTAAGGCAGGGGCAGCGCTTGTCTTGTTCATTGCTGTATTTCTGGCACTTAGCACAGTGCCTGGTATATGTTATTTTCTTGATGTGTTTTTGAAACAAATGAATGAATATTAATTGGCTTAACACTTCCATTTTGTACAGAGAGCCAGTATGACATGAACTCACCTATTTGAAACAGGTCTCCTTGAGATCCCCAGTTTACTTTAGCCTGACTCTCTTCCTCATAGCCTAGAGGTATTGCTGATATTCTCTGAGTGCCAACATGCTGATTCCAGACCATTTTATTTGCCTATTATGTAAAATTTTTCTTCTATTGAGCTATATACCAACCCATTGGTATTATTATTATTGTTATTATTGAGGGAAGAGAGAGACCCTCTTGTCATGCGCATCCGTGTGAAGAGACCACCAAACAGGCTTTGTGTGAGTAACGTGGCTGTTTATTTCACCTAGGTGCAGACGGGCTGAGTCCGAAAAGAGAGTCAGCGAAGGGAGGTAAGGGTGGGGCCGTTTTATAGGATTTGGGTAGGTAAAGGAAAATTACAGTCAAAGGGGGTTGGTTGTTCTCTGGCGGGCAGGAGTAGGGGTTACAGGGTGCTCAGTGGGGGAGATTTTTGAGCCAGGATGAGCCAGGAAAAGGAATTTCACAAGATAATATCATCGCTTAAGGCAAGGACCGACCATTTTCACTTCTTTTGTGGTGGAATGTCATCAGTTAAGGTGAGGCAGGGCATTTGAACTTCTTTTGTGATTCTTCAGTTATTTCAGGCCATCTGGGCATATACGTACAAGTCACAGGGGATGCGATGGCTTGGCTTGGGCTCAGAGGCCTGACACCTCTAATATTGTTTTATATTGTTTTATACTCAGAAAAGGAAAGAGAAGCGAAACTAAAGTCAGGTAGCCTGACGCCTAGGAACCAGACCCAAAACCAGGCCTGGGCCTGCCTGCCCTAAGCCTGGTAGTTCAAATTCGACCCCTGACCTAGCAACTGTTGTTATCTATAGATTCCAGACATTGTATGGAAAGACATTGAAGACACTGTGAAACCTCCCGTTCTGTTCTGTTTCAGTGTGACCACTGGTGCTTGCAGCTCCTGTCACGTACCCCCCGGCTTGTTCAATTGATCACAACCCTCTCACGCGGACCCCCTTAGGGTTGTGAGCCCTTAAAAGGCACAGAAGTTGAGCACCTGACAAGCTCGGATTTTAAGCCTGCCAATGCTCCTAGCTGATTAAAGCCACTCCCTTCACTATCTCAGTGCCTGAGGGGTTTTGGCTCAGCCTGCTACATTTCTTGGTTCCCTGACCAGGAAGCGAGGTGATTAAGGGATGGTCAAGGCAGCTCCTTAGGCGGCTTTAGCCTGCCCTGTGGAACATCCCTGTAGAGGGACTCTAACCAGCCGAGAGACGCAGATACTGAGGGTGCTCCCGGGTAGGCATTTGCCCCGGTGGGACGCCTCGCCAGAGCAGTGTGTGGCAGGCCCCCGTGGAGGATCAATGCAGTAGCTGAACACCGGGAAGGAACTGGCACTTGGAGTCCGGACATCTAAAACTTGGTAAGACTAGTCTTTGGAACTTGCCCACTCCGTTTGAGTGGAAGCGTGGCCTGATCACCCATGGCGTGCCTTTATCGGCACTTTGGTTTTAGTTTTGGTTTTGACTTGGTTTGAATTGCTTGACAGGACTGGTCTTGGGAACTTGCCCCCTCCATTTGAGTGGAAGCGTGGCCTGATCACCCACGACGTGCCTGTACCACCATTTTGGGTTTTGTTTTTGACTTGACTTGGATTGCTTGATACTTTGGTTTTGGTTTTGACCTGGCTTGGATTTCTTGATACTCTGATTTTGGTTTTAATTCTGATTTGGCATAAACTGTAAAAGTGTGTGTGTGCCCCTTTTACCCATTCTTTGTTTTGTAGTGTGCGTGTGGTGTGAGCGTGGTGTTTTGTCCCGAGGAGACACAGGCCAGGCACAAAGTAAGCCCACCCCACTAGGAACTATGTTGAAAAAATTTTCAAGAAAGGATTTAAAAGAGATTACGGTATTACTATGACACCAGGTAAACTTAGAACTTTGTGTGAAACAGACTGGCCAGCATTAGAGGTGGGTTGGGCATCAGAAGGAAGCCTAGACAGGTCCCTTGTTTCAAAGGTATGGCACAAGGTAACCTGTAAGCCAAGGCATGCAGACCAGTTTCCGTACATACACAGTTACAGCTGGTTTTAGACCCCCTTCCCCTCCACAGTAGTTAAGAGAATAGCAGCTGGCAGGGGCAAGGAAAGAACAGCAGAGAGAAAGAGAGGAAAGAGTCAGAGAGAAAAAGAGGCAAAGAGAGAAAGGAAAAGACAGAGAGGAAGAGACAGAGAGACAAAGAAGGAGTCAAGAAGAGAGAGAGACAGAGAAAGAGAGAAGCAGAAAGAGAGGAAGAGACAGAGGCCAAAGGAAAGTCAGAGAGAGAGAGACAGACAGACAGAAACCCAAAGAGAGAAAGAAAAAGAAAAAGAAATATACAAGTAGTTAAGAAAAAAAACAGTATACCCTATTCCTTTAAAAGCCAAGGTAAATTTAAAACCTATAATTGATAATTAAAGGTATTCTCTGTAATCCTGTAACACTCTAATACCACTTTGTTGTCGCTGTAAACAAGGGCATATCCCGAAAGCACTGAAACCTTCCTATCAAAAATCCTTAACCCAGTAATCCGTGGATGGCCCAGATGCATTCAATCTGTAGCAGCAGATGCTTTGCTAACAGAAAAAAAAAAAAAAGAGAATGGTTATCTTCAAAAAAAAAAAAGGAAAAAAAGGGAGAGGCAGAATTTATGTTAAAAGAGTGTTATATGGTAAATTAATTATTGTCCTGAAATAAATTAACAGGTTGTTTAAATAAAGAAATGTTTGTAATAAGTCAGAAAGTTGAGACATGTTGAAGAATTGTCTGTGAAAGTCGTGAAAGAAAAATGTTATCAAAAAATTTTTTATGCAAAAACTGTTGTATAATTTAAAAGTAATAAGGCCTCCTAAGTACTATTGAAGAAACAGTTGATGTGCAAGCTGTATAAGAAAAGTAAAATATACCTTTGGTAAAAGGATTATAAGGAGGCATAAAAATGTGGATTTTTACCTATATTAAAAGGTTAAAAAATTATTGTTTTGAAAGTTTAAGTGAGTTTTAAAACGTTAATTGTAAAGAAAATTCTGTGTGTAAACGTATTAGCTAAAGTTAAAAAGATATCATCCAGTTTTTCTGTGAACTGGACTTTAAAGTAAAAACACAACAGGTTTTTCTTAAAGCACCAACCTGCCCCTTAACAAAAATTTTAAAATGTTAGAAAGAGTCTATAAAATCTTACCCTATGGTCAAACATGAAAAATTGGATAAATACGTCTACCAGGTTTTAGTAATATTAAGTTTAACATTAATAACACACTAATATAAAGGTAAAAATTAGCTTATCTGGTATAAAAATGATATAAGAAGCATTATTAAATATAAAATGGTGTTTAGTTTTCTTTGGTCTAAAAACTAATAAAAATAGGTGCTAAAGAAAACATTCATTTTACTAGAGGATCATAGAAGTTAAAGACTTAAAACAAACTTTGGCAATTAAAACAGCATACCAAGATACAAATGCCTGGTTGAAATGAATCAAATATTCCATCTGCACATTAAACAAAAGCAATCGTTATGCTTGTGCACATGGCAGGCCAGAGGCCCTGACTGTCCCCCTTCCACTAAGGTGGTCCTCCAGTCAACCAGGCGTGGGCTGCATAGTAGCTTTTTTCCAGGATTCTACAGCCTGGAGTAATAAGTCATGCCAAGCTCTCTGTGCTATATCCCAAAGTCTGGCACTCTGGGGGTCAGCCCCTGAGGGCCATCCAGCCTCTGTCTCCCAACACTAAGTTCACTTTGTGTCTCTCACGATAGGGAGGAAACTTAGCATTCCTTGGAGACCTGAAGGGATGCAGTGAGCTTGAGAATTTTCAAGAGCTTATCAATCAGTCAGCCCTTGTTTATCCCTGAGCAGATGTGTGGTGGTATTGTGGTGGACCTTTACTGGGCATTCTGCCGAATAACTGGAGGGGCACTTATACTTTAGTCCAATTGGCTATCCCTTTCACCCTGGCATTTCATCAACCAGAGGGAGGAAAAATAAAACATCGTAAAGTGAGATAAGCCCCTTATAGGTCTTTCAACTCTCACATCTATTTAGATGCAATTGGAGCCCCGCAAGGAATACCAGATCAATTTAAAGCTTGAAATCAAATAGTTACAGGATTTAAGTCAATATTTTGGTAGATGACAGTCAATAAAAATATAAGTTAGATAAACTACATCTATTACAACCAACAGCAACAAGCTTTTCATGAGTTAAAAGAAAAACTTAGGTCAGCCCCAGCCCTGGGGCTACCTGACCTGACAAAACTTTTTACACTCTATGTGTCAAAAAAAAAAAAAAAAAAAAAGGCAGTTGGAGTTTTAACCCAGACTGTAGGGCCCTGGCCAAGACCAGTGGCCTATCTCTCAAAACAACTAGACAGGGCTTCCAAAGGCTGGCCCCCATAGCTAAGGGCCCTGGCAGCAACAGCCCTGTTAGCACAAGAAGCAGATAAGCTAACTCTTAGGCCAAACGTAAACATAAAGTCCCCCCATGCTGTGGTGACTTTAATAAATACCAAAGGACATCATTAGCTAATGCATGCTAGATTAACTAGACACCAAAGCTTGCTCTGTGAAAAATCCCCGCATAACCATTGAAGTTTGCAACACCCTAAACCCTGCCACCTTGCTCCTGGTATCAGAGAGCCCGGTTAAACATAACTGTGTAGAAGTATTGGACTCAGTTTATTCTAGTGAGCCCAACCTCCAAGACCATCCTTAAACATCAGTAGACTGGGAGCTGTACGTGGATGGGAGCAGCTTTGCCAACCCCTGCAAAGTGACTCTGAAAAAGACAACAAGCCCTGCTCCAGTCACACCCGGAAGTTGACTGGTCCACGCACGGCCGAAGCATGAGAAAACTCATCACAGGACTCATTTTCCTTAAAATTTGGACTTAAACAGTAAGGACTTCAGCTAACCTTCCTCAGACTGAGGACTGTTCCCAGTATATACATCAAGTCACTGAGGTAGGACAAAAGATTGCTACAGTTCTATTCTTTTATGGTTATTATAAGTGTACCGGGACTCTAAAAGAAACTTGTTTGTATAATGCTATTCTATCCAAGGTATGTAGCCCAGGAAATAACCAACCTGATGCGTGTTATGACCCATTTTAAGCCTCCCATGATCACAGTTTTTAAAATAAAATTAAGGACTGGTCCTTTTCTAGGTGACACATGTAAAGTAATAGCTAGGACAGAAGAAAGGGGGGTCCCCAAGTATATAACCCTAAAATTTAATGCTTGTGCCGCTATCAATAGCAATTGGCATAGAAAAAGATGCAGTTCTTTAAAAAAAAAAAAAAAGTTACACGGCAGGAAATAAGTATATCTGCCATGAATTAAGTTCATGTGCAAATGTGTGTAATTACTGGTCTTGTGTCATATGGACTACTTAGAAAAAGGATGAAAAAGATCCTGTTTAGCTCCAAAAAGGAGAAGGCAGCCCCTTCTGTATGAGTGGAAGCTACAACCCCTTGAAATTAGTAATTAAAAATCTCTTAAACCCAAGGTAGGAAAAAGAGAATATGTATCTCTGAGCATTGATAGAAAAATGACTAGATCCTAGACTAAATATCTTAGTAAAAGAGGAGGTTTGTAAACTCTCTCTGGAACCAGTATTTCAGACTTTCTATGATGAACTAAATGTGCCAGTACCAGAGACTCCAGGAAAAACCAGAAATTTGTTTTTGCAATTAGCCGAGCATGTAGCCCAGTCTCTAAATGTCACTTCATGTTATGTTTGTGGAGAAACTGTAATAGAAGATCAATGGCCATAAGAAGCCCGATAATTAGTGCCTACAGACCCAGTTCCCGATAAATTCCTGGCCCAAAAGAATCACCCTGATCATTTCTAGGTTCTAAAAGTCTCAATTATTAGACAATATTGCACAGCTAAAACAACGAAAGAATTCACTCATTCTGTACGATGACTTAGTTGCCTAGGACAAAAACTGTATAATGGTACCACAAAAACAGTTGCATGGTGGAGTTCAAACCATACAGATAAAAATCCATTCAGTAAATTTCCAAAGTTGCAGACCGTTTGGGCCCACCCAGAATCCCACCGGGACTGGACGGCCCCCACTGGGCTATACTGGATATGTAGACATAGAGCCTATGCTAAGCTGCCTGACCAGTGAACAGGTAGTTGTGTTACTGGCACTATTAAACCATCTTTCTTCCTACTGCCCATAAAAACAGGCAAACTCCTGGGCTTCCCTGTCTATGCTTCCCATGAAAAGTGAAACATAGCCACAGGTAATTAAAAAGATGATGAATGGCCACCTAAAAAAATTATACAATACTATAGGCCTGCCACTTAGACATAAGACGGCTCATGGGGATACTGGACCCCCATTTACATGCTCAACCAAATCATATGGTTGCAAGCTGTTTTAGAACTCATCACTAATAAAACCGATCAAGCCTTGACTATTCCGGCCCTGCAAGAAACTCAGATAAGAAATGCTATCTATCAAAATAGATTGGCTCTCGACTACTTGCTAGCAGCCGAAAGAGAGGTCTACAAGAAATTTAACCTTACTAATTGCTGTCTACACATAGATGATCAGAGGCAAGTAGTTGAAGACGTAGTTAAAGATATAACAAAACTGGCACATGTGCCCATAGAAGTGTAGCATGGATTCGACCCTGAAGCCACGTTTAGAAGGTGGTTCCAGTACTAGGAGAATTTAAAACTGTTATAATAGGAGTTATAATAGTAATAGAAACCTGCTTACTGCTCCCTTGTTTGCTACCTGTACTTCTTCAAATGACAAAAAGCTTCATTGCTACCTTAGTTCACCAAAATGCTTCAGCACAAGTGTACTATATGAATCACTATCAATCTATTGCACAAGAAGACATAAGTAGCAAAAATAAGAGTGACAACTCTCACTAATAAAATGTCAGAGTCTCAAAGGGGGGAAATGAGGGAAGAGAGAGACCCTCTAAAATTGTTTTATACTCAGAAAAGGAAAGAGAAGCAAAACTAAAGGCATGTAGCCCAGCGCCTAGGAACCAGACCGGAAACCAAGGAACCAGACCCCAAACCAGACCTGGGCCTGCCTGACCTAAGCCTGGTAGTTAAAATTCGACCCCTGACCTAGAAAGACATTGTAAAACTTCCCATTCTGTTCTGTCTCACTCTGACCACCGGTGCTCACAGCCCCTGTCATGTACCCCCTGGCTTGCTCAATCGATCAAGACCCTCTCATGTGGACCCCCTTAGAATTGTGAGCCCTTAAAAGGGACAGAAGTTGAGCACCTGACAAGCTCGGATTTTAAGATGCTAGCCTGCCGATGCTCCCAGCTGATTAAAGCTACTCCCTTCACTATCTCGGTGTATGAGGGGTTTTGTCCGCGGCTTGTCCTGCTACATTATTATTATTATTTTGAGATGGAGTCTTGCTCTGTCATCCAAGCTGGAGTGCCGTGGCACGACCTCAGCTCACTGCCACCTTCGCCTTCCGGGTTCAACTGATTCTCCTGCCTCAACCTCCCAAGTAGCTGGGATTACAGGTGCCCGCCACCACACCCTGCTAATTTTTGTATTGTTAGTAGATGGGGTTTTGCCATGTTGGCCAGACTGGTCTAGATCTCCTGGCCTTAAGTGATCCACCCGCCTCAGCATCCCAAAGTGCTGGGATTACAGGTGTGAGCCACCGCATGCCGCCCTTGGTATTGTTTTCTACCTTCCTCATCACCATCTTTTTCTTAATCCTTTACATTTAGACTCTTTGGTTCTTGGCTCATTGTCTTTCAACCTCACCTTAAGGCCTCCATGAATGACCCTTCCACTACTTTACTCTCATAGTTCTATGCCTATTCAATGGTTAGGGCCTTTATTTCCTCTCTATATGGGCAACTCAGCTTGGATTGATCTCTGAGCTTTGTGCCCAACTGGAACAAACTGATATATCTGTAATTTCACACACCAGCCTCCTCCTCTCCAAACATGTCTTCCTATTCTGCTAATTATCTCACTCTCTATTTCTTTTTTCTTTCTTTCTTTCGTGCAGTGGTGCGATCTCCGCTAACTGCAAGCTCCCCCAACTGCAAGCTCTGCCTCCTGGGTTCATGCCTTTCTCCTCCCTTAGCCTCCTGAGTAGTTGGGACTACAGGTGCCCGCCACCCCTGGCTAATTTTTTGTATTTTTAGTAGAGACGGGATTTCACCGTGTTAGCCAGGATGGTCTCGATCTCCTGACCTTGTGATCTGCCCGCCTTGGCCTCCCAAAGTGCCGGGATTACAGGCAGGAGCCACTGCGCCCAGCCTTTTTTTTTTTTTGAGATGGAGTCTCACTCTGTTGCCAGGCTGGAGTGCAGTGGCGCCATCTTGGCTCACTGCAAACTAGGCTTCCAAGTTCAAGGGATTCTCCTGCCTCAGCCTCCCAAGTAGCTGGGATTACAGGCACCCGCCACAATGCCCAGCTAATTTGTATATTTTTAGTAGAGACGGGGTTTCACCATTTTGGCCAAACTGGTCTCAAACTCTTGGGCTCAGGCAATCTGCCCGCCTCGGCCTCCCAAAATGCTAGGAATACAGGCGCGAGCCACCCCACCAGTCCTCATCTCCCTTTTATACTCCTTCACCCAACCAGAATGAGTGGTACTGGGAAAAATAATCACATAAAATTTAGGAATTAGGACCTCCACAAATAGAGGAATCCAGTCTTAGCTATACTCTCAAATCCTGTATACCCCTTCTCAGCTTCTCCTCTTTCCTTTAAAGACTATTTTAAAAGTTTACTTGTTTTCTAAGCACCTCTCCTCACTTTTATTTTTTTTTATTTCAATAGGTTTTGGAAGAACAGGTGGTGTTGGGTTACAAGGATAAGTTCCATAGTGGGGATTTCTGACATTTTGGTGCACCCATCACCCTCTTCCTTACTTTTAGAAAATGCCTGTGCTTGGCTGGGAGCGGTGACTCACGCCTGTAATCTCAGCACTTTGGGAGGCCAAGGTGGGCGGATTGCCTGATCTCAGGAGTTCACAACCAGCCTGGGCAACAAGGTTAAATCCCGTCTCTACTAAAATACAAAAAAATTAGCTGGGCATGGTGGCATGCGCCTGTAGTCCCAGCTACTTGGTAGGCTGAGGCAGGAGAACTGCTTGAACCTGGGAGGAAGAGGTTTCAGTGAGCTGAGATTGCACCACTGTGCTCCAGCCTGGGCGACAGAGTGAAATTCCATCTCAAAAAATAAATAAATAAATAAATAAATAAATAAATAAATAAATAAATAAAGGAAAATGGCTGTGCTTACTTCCTATGTTACAGAGAAAGTGGAAGCTATCGGAAATGAAGTTTCCTCAATCCTTTCTCCCTGGCATTTCTTTCCTCTCAAACACAAAGGCATCTATTCCCAGTATATCTTTCTCCTTTGCCCGTCTTCCAGTAAATGCAACTAAGTACTTGGGACTCACCCTGTGTCTCTTCAGGGGCTGTGTTGTCTCAATTATCTCCTCTTTCCTTCTGGTTCTTGTGCTTGGCCTATAAATTGGATAAAAATCACACCCATTTAAAATGTGAAATACCAAAGTACCCCCCTTACTCCTTGGCTTTTACTCTTCCCTACCTGCCACCCTTTTTCCTTCTCTTCATAGAAAAGCTTGAAGTCTCTACTTCCTTGCCACTCTGCACATTTTGTTGTTTTTACTTTTTTTGTTTTTTGAGATGGAATCTGGCTCTGTCACCCAGACTGGAGTGTAGTGGTGCGATCTTGGCTCACTGCAACCTCCACCTTCCGGGTTCAAGCAATTATCCTGCCTCAGCCTCCCGAGTAGTTGGGATTACAGGCACCCACCACCATACCCGGCGAATTTTTGTATTTTTAGTAGAGAAGGGGTTTCACCATATTGGCCAGGATGGTCTCGAACTCCTTACCTTGTGATCTGCCCACCTTGACCCCCCAAAGTGCTGGGATTACAGGCGTGAGCCACCATGCCAGGGCTACTTATTCTTTTAGAGAGGCATCCGCCATCATAACACCCAAACTGCTTTTGCTAAGGTTATCAGTATCTTCTTAATTTCCAAAGCCAATGGTTGCTTCTCAGGACTTATCTTCCTTGATTTTCTTTGCTTTATTTTTGACACTGTTAACCACTCTCGGGAAACTCTCTTCTTGGTTTCTTTCCTCACCCCCCTCCTAATTCTTTTAGAATTATTCTAGGCTCTTCTGTCTACTTTTCAAATATTGATGTTCCCTAAGATTTCACCCCCAGGTCTCTTCTTCTCTCACTCTATGTACTCTCCCCAGAATAGCCTCTTCTGTGACCAGAACTGCAATCACCTGTATATCAGTGACACCCAGATACAGGGACTGACTTGTTCTGAGGGGGCTAGAATCTAAAGTCAGCGTGAAAGGCAAAAATAAAACAGAGTTAAAATTATCTTTGAAAATCTTTAAAATTTCCTCTAAAATACTGTATACACGATTTTGAATGTATATACTATCAATCAAGAAATCCTACACAGCCAGTTTTCCTCCGCTATTGGAACAGAAGGTTGTTTCTTTAGTTAAACGCCAGATGAAGTTGTTGGCTTGCATTTAGCGGCCATGTTATAAGAAAAATATGTTTTTGTTTTTTGCCAAATGCATATAGTAGAGTTAATATAAGTTAAGCAAGCATAGGAGATAACTTCACTGTATATATTTTCAGCTTGACCTCTTCCATGAGCTCTGGACTTACACACTAAACAACTGTCTACTGGATATCTCCTTTTGGATATTCCAATCCAGATTGTTTTAATTATATTTCTGAAAGCTGAAGAAATGAGATACCCACATTCCATTTAGCAAAGGCATTTACTGAAAGGATACAGGGATGTGACATGGGTGCAGCACACAGGCAAAGTGTTTTCATAACATCTTGACTGTTGCCCTTATTCCAGGCAGATGTCCTCTAGCACTGTCCAGCTGCCCACACCCCAGTCTTCCCTCCTGGGACCTTAGGCAGCTTCAGATTTCTGGAATCTCTAGGCCAAGCATTACACAAGCCGGTAACCTCAGTCTGAATGGCCTTAATGAGACTAATGGAATTCATAAGTATCTGGGAAGGCATTGCAATTATTTATTTGTGGTCTTTTCAAGTGCTATACTTCACCTATTGGCTGTTACATCACTCTCTGGACCATCTTCATGAGGACCTTAAGACCAATTAACCAAGTGAAATCCCAGCATTTCCTCATTGACCAGACTGAACATCTGACTTTTACATGTGGGATGTGTGTTATGTATATTAAGAACCAATATCAGAGATAAGTCTGAGGTGATACATGTTACCTCCTCTTTATCACACACATCAAACAGCATAAAGAATTAAAACCATCATAGTATTAAACAGTTAAACATTACATTAAACATGTAGCAATACTCCTAACTGTGGGCAGTGTCACTCCAAATTCAGCATTCTAACAGCATGTAATTTTAATGGGACTGGACAGCTTTCATGGTATCCTCTTTCTTCCCTGTCGTTATTCATGTCTCATTGTATGCCTGCTTTGTGTATATAAAGAAAGATATTTCTTTCCATCTTTCTACTATCTATCCCTTCAGATTTATATGATCAGCCCCTCTTATGAGGAAGACTGAACCACAAAGGGGCCTTCTCCATGGCCAACTCTGGACTGCAGAAGGTAGGCACTGCCCATCTGGAATGTCCCATTATCATCCTTTGCCGGCTTTTTTCCCTTTGAAGTTGACCTCTTTTCCTCCACTCTTACTCTGTTTACAGAACAACAGGATACAATTTATACCCAGATAACAATCCTTTCTTTCTGTCCAATACATACTAAAGATTATAAATCATTTGTTGTCATTTAAAACCACAGATATTAATTTTAATTTTTAAATTGAAGTTAACATTTTTATTATAAAATCATATCAATGATAATACGTTATTTTTCTTAACTCAACTACCAAAAGCATGTGAAGAAAAAAAAATCACCCATGATCACCTGAAGTTGGAAGTTCGAGACCAGCCTGGCCAACGTGGCAAAACCCCATCTCTACTAAAAATACATAAAATTAGCCAGGCATGTTGGCAGGCACCTCTAATCCCAGCTACTTGAGAGACTGAGGGATGAGAATCGCCTGAATGTGGGAGGTGGAGGTTGCAGTGAGCCAAGATCATGCCACTACACTCCAGCCTGGGCAACAGAGTGAGACTCTGTCTAAAAAAAAAAAAAAAAAAAAAAAAATCACCCACTATCTTCCTACCTAGAGGTGACCATGATTAATTTCTGATTATAACCTTTTACTGTTTTTTACAGCACAATGAATGAGGTAATTCTTTAACACTCTGTTTTGTACCTGGTCATCTTTCCTTGTTAGAAAATACTGATTACACAATCACATTAATGATTGTTGGTATGATTTCATTGTCTCTAGGTATCAATCCCTTAAATTTAAAAATGTGTATATTTTGGTTTCCACAGCCCTGCAAAGCTGGGATTATTACCAATTCCACTTCATAGAAATATAGATCCTGAGGTTCAGAGAAAGTAAGTGACTGCCCAAAATTTACATACCATGGAAGGGACAGGACTGAAGCTTGCCCCATGACTTCTTGCCTTCAAATTGGTGCCCTTTCCACAGTATGTCTCTTGTCTCACTAATGAGATAATGCAGATGAAGGGGCTGGGCAAGTGCATATTATCGTTATTGCCTCAGGAGGCAACTCCTGATTTGATCTGAATCTAGAGCAGCTTCTTGAATTAAATCTGCCCAGAGGCTTCCAGGTTTGCAGACTAAACTTGTCTTTATGCAAAATATCATTATAACACACTAATATCAATATGCAGTTGAATCCTATAATCATAATTAATTCCTGATTAGCAAACATAGCCACACAACATTTAAGGAAACAGATCATTATTGAACAAGGACATTCAAGCCCTTGCTAACAAAAGATGGACCCTGGGGCATGTGCATTGATCTTATCTCATTACCCCTGTGGTATTTTCTTTGCTGGATGGTGAGTGGAAAGTCCAGTACAAAAGAATATCTAGCTGCAAGGTACCAGGGAGTCTATCCTGGGGCCCCGAAAGCACAGTGTGTTTGAACCAAAACTTCTGAAGAGTTTATGAGATTCTGCAGTTCTTTTACTGTCTAGATTATTTTCCACCAACTGCTTTCCAAATCAGTGAATTATGGATATAGGGTGCTGCAAATGTCCTGTTGGACTCTTCTTTTTTTTTTTTTTTTGAGACAGAGTCTCACCCTGTTGCCCAGGCTGAGTGCGATGGCGCGATCTTGGCTCACTGCAAACTCCGCTTCCCGGATTCAAGTGATTCTTCTGCCTCAGCCTCCCAAGTAGCTGGGATTATAGGCACACGCCTCCATGCCCAGCTAATTTTTGTATTTTTAGTAGAGACAGGGTTTCACCATGTTGGCCAGGCTGGTCTCGAACTCCTGACCTCGTGATCCACCCACCTCAGCCTCCCAAAGTGCTGAGATTACAGGCGTGAGCCACCGGGCCCAGTCCTGGACTCTTCTTTTCTGCATTGTCCGAGGGTGTTGTACATTCTTTTATCACAGTTTGCTATTGATCTACTTTATCATTTACTTCTTCTTGAGCCCTTCACCACCTTTCACCATTCTCCATTCAAGGACGCTTTGGTAAAGATTTGGTTCATTTTCCCACGCTGGTGCCTACAAAGACCCTGGACTGCCCTTCCCTTCAGTGGTCCTGGACACGTCAGTGAAGACTGGGACTGAAAAGCCACATGGGTGTAAATTGCCAGGCCCTCATTAAAAGATAATTTCAGAAAAGGGTAAAATCATGACTTTCATACAGATATACCAATGAGCATGTTTAAAAATTATTTTACTCATATGAACCAGGCAAAATGGGATAGAACTGGTTTTTCCATTGGAGGGGTGGGGCAGCCGATTCAAATCACTACCAGACAGGATATAATTTACATATTTACCAATAGCCTATAACTTAGCTCAGTTGTAACAAATGTACCACACTAATGCAAGACGTTAATAAAAGGTAAAACTATGAGTGGGTTCCATATAGACAGATAGATAGATAGTAATTATCCATACTATCTGCTCAATTTTCTGGAAACATAAACATTTTCTAAAAAGTAAAGTCTATTAATTTAAAATAGTGATATAGGCCGGGCGCAGTGGCTCATGCCTGTAATCCCAGCACTTTGGGAGGCCGAGACGGGCGGATCACGAGGTCAGGAGATCGAGACCATCCTGGCTAACATGGTGAAACCCCGTCTCTACTAAAAATACAAAAAAAGAAAAAATTAGCTGGGTGTGGTGGCGGGCACCTGTAGTCCCAGCTACTGGGGAGGCTGAGGCAGGAGAATGACCTGAACCCGGGAGGCGGAGCTTGCCGTGAGCCCAGACGGCGCCACTGCACTCCAGCCTGGGTGACAGAGCAAGACTCCGTCTCAAAATAAATAAATAAATAAATAAAATAAAATAAAATAAAATAGTGATATATACTGCCAGAAAAAGGGTTTATATCACAGTGAAGTTGAGAAAACTGATAACAGTCACAGCAAGACGATTTCAAGCTTTCCCTTACACCTTCTTGTTGCCTTTAATACATGTGAAGTACATGTATATTTTTGGGGTTTTGTTTTATTTTTATATTTTTAATAAATTTTTGAGGTATAGTTTATATACAATAAAATGCTCCCAACTTAAGTCTACAGTTCAATGCATTTTGATAAATGCATATACTCCATATGCTATGATGGTCTGAATGTCTTTCCCCAAAATGAGATCTTAATCCCCAAGGTGATGGTACTAGGAGATAGGACTTTTCAACAAACCCAGAACTAGGTCCTCACTAGACACCAAGTCTACTAGTGCCCAGATCTTGGACTTTCCAGCTTTTATATCTGTGAGACATACATTTCTGCTGTTTATAAGTCACCTAGTTTATGGTATTTTGTTATAGCAGCCTGAATAGACTAAGACAACATATAACCATGACCACAATCAAAATATTTTCATTATCCCAAAATGTTACCTCGTACCCTTTGTAGTTAATCCTGTCTCCAATCCTAAGCCCTTAGCCACTACTCATTTATTCTAGATTAGCTACTCTAGATTAGCTTTGCCAACTCTAGAAAATAGTATCATACAGTATGCATATGTCTGGCTTCTTTTGCTCAGCATGATGTTTTGAGATGAATTCATGTTGTTGCATTTAGCAGTAATTAGTTTCTTCTTACAGCTGAGTAGTCTTCCATTGCATGGACATACTGTACCACAATTTGCTTCCCATTCATCTGGAAGGACGTTCAGATTGTTTTCAGCTTTGGCTCTTATGAATAATGCTTCTATGAATAATCACATACAAGTATTTTTGTGGACATAGATGTTTATTTCTCTTGAGTAAATATCTTGGAGTAGATATACATTTCGTGATCAATATGAAAATAAAAATTGTATACTACTAATATTCTATAGTGATCACATTCCTTAACTTAGAGCTTGACTTAGTTGATGATTCTAATTTAGAAACAATTTTGCTTCTGAATTTCGTTATTTTTATGGAATTAAACATGTTTGAAAATTATATGTTTTATTTGATTTTTAGTAGTATACATATAATTACAGTATATTAAATTGGAGACTGTGACTTGACACTTGGGATTCAAATATTTGTATGGAAACAGCAATGGAGAATTGTCATATTTTAATGACAATCTATAATTATTTAATTATCTGTGCTGCCTTAGAAACATTAAAAAGGTCGGGCATGGTGGCTCACGCCTATAATCCCAGCACTTTGGGAGGCCAAGGCAGGCGGATCACTTGAGGTCAGCTCAAGATCAGCCTGTCCAACATGGTGAAACCCCCTCTCTACTAAAAGTAAAAAAAAATTAGCCAGGCATGGTGGCGTGCGCCTGTAATTCCAGCTACTCGGGTGGCTGAGGAACGAGAATCACTGGAACCTGGAAGACAGATGTTGCAGTGAACCCAGATGGCGTCACTGCACTCCAGCCTGGGTGACAGAGTGAGATTCCATACCAAAAAAAAATAATAAATAAATAAAATAAAATAAAGAAACATTTTTAAAAAGTCCCAAGGTTACTGAAAATTATTTGTAAAGGTTTTGATGTTAGGAAAGGATAAAGGTAATATAGATTGCAGCAGTGATGTGCTATAGCTAAGAATGCATGACAATGAGGCCAACGCAGTGGCTCATGCCTGTAATCCCAGTACTTTGGGAGGCCAAGGCAGGCAGATCATGAGGTCAGGAGTTCAAGACCAGCCTGACTGACATGGTGAAATCCTGTCTCTACTAAAAATACAAAAATTAGGCTGAGCGCGGTGGCTCACGCCTGTAATCCCAGCTACTGAGGACACTGAGGCCAGAGAATTACTTGAACCCAGGAGGTGAAGAAGGTTGCGGTGAGCTGATATCACGCCACTGCACCCCAGCCTGGGCGACAGAGACAGACTCTGTCTTAAAAAAAAAAAAAAGGATAGTAATGGGATTATAACTTCTACCTGTGCTTGAGTTTTTAGTATCTTATTCTTCAGAGTCTAGTTTGTACTATGAAGGTTAGAACACATTTCTGGAAATGATCCAATTTGAGCAATCTAAGTAAGAGTCAGAATAAGTTGAAATATTTTATGTAGTGAATTTCGGTATTTCCTTTGTCTCCCCCCTTTTTTTTTTTTTTGAGACTGAGTCTTGCTCTGTTGTCCAGGCTGGAGTGCAGTGGTGCCATTTTGGCTCACTGCAACCTCCGCTCCCACTCCTACCCCACTCTCTGCCCCCACCCCCAGGTTTAAGTGATTCTCATGTCTCAGCCTCCCAAGTAGCTAGGATTATAGGCATGCACCACCACCATACCTGAATAATTTTGTATTTTTAGTAGAGACAGGGTTTCACCATACTTGCCATGCTGGTCTCGAACTCCTGGCCTCAAGTGATCCGCCTGCCTGGGCCTCCAAAAGTGCTGGGATTACAGGCATGCGCCACCACACCTGGCCTGCTTTGTCTACATTTTTAACATTCGTGGTTGGACTTTTTAATCTTTCAAGCATTTGAAGATAGTTGGGAACTATACATTGTATTTTAGATTTATCAGGGGAACCCAATGTTCTACAAGGATCATTCTGGCAGTGGTCTATTATTATCCAGGTGCTTTTTTACTCCCATTGGAATTGGTTGAGAGGGCCCTATGTTCTTTTACTTTTGGGGATGTAGAAAAACTGCATGTCAATAGCATATCCTTCTGGGTTATCAGATTCTAGCCTTGTTCGTTGTCTTTGCGATATGAGTTCTGACAAATGCATGATGTCACATATCCACTATTTCAGTAACATATATCATAGTTTCACTGTCCTAAAAAATGCCTTATTCTCCACGTATTCATCTCTTCCCTCTTTGCCTCCCTTCTCCCAAACTCTTGCAACCACTGATCTTTTACTGTCTCTATAGTTTTGCCTACTAGTGTTTTTTCTCTCACACTTTTAAGTAAGTGCTATGCACACACAGCTTCAAGACAAGTTTATCTCTACCATCCAATCAGATTACCTCCTCTAACTCTTTTATATAATTTATCTTTCCCTAAGGACCTCCTGGAGGGTGGTGGAAGAGAGATCTGCCTACTATAAGCTGCAGTAGAGATAGCTTTTGTTCCCTAGTATCTATTCTTCTCTTCTTTCTTTTAATAATAAAACAATCCCACCCTGTCAAGGTTTGACTGAGCCCATGGCTAGACGCTACATTTTCTTCCTTCCTTGAATATAGGTGTGACCTATGGGATATGAGCAGAAAGGATATATGCATGCACAGTAATAAGAACTGGCAAGATTGAGTAAATAAGACATTTACCATGGAACTTAAAAAGTTGTGACCCTTTATAGGACCATACACTCGAAAGGATATTATGAATTATTCTTTTTAAATAAATCCTGTAATTACATCTTGAAAGACACATTTATACTGCATTGTAATTTTTGATAATAAAAGTGTTTATTGGTTAAAGGAAAATGACTTTGAATGGAATGCAGTTTGTATAACCCTATTTTGAATTAAAGAAATTTACATGAGTGTCAGAAAACTAAAACAAAAAAACAAAAAAGTTGAAGTTTCAACTTTTAGAAGGCTCTGTGTGAAACATGAGCATTAAAGCATAATGGACAAACAAAAGCCTAAAACAATGAGAAAAAAGAATGGCCACATCTGTAATCACAGCGCTTTGGGAGGCTGAGGCGGGAAAACTGCTTGAGGCCAGGAATTCCAGGTTACAGTAAGTTATGACCAGTAAGTTATGACCAGGCCATTGGTGAAAGAGCGGGAGACTTTGTCTTTAAAAAAAAAAAAAAAAAAAAAAAAAAGGCCACAGAGCTGGAAGGAGAATCAGGGGACTGTGGGTTTTACATAAGCGAAAGGAAGCAAGACTTTTTAGAAGTGAGCGACATGTCCAAATGAAACAGAGAAATCTAATAAAATAAGTATTAAAAGGATTTAATAATTAAGATATTATAAAATGGGTATGTCAAGAAGTTATGAGATTAACTATGTACATATAAAGCTTCTGGACTATAATAGGTGCTCAATAAGTTTTAACTCCCTTTCTTTTTGTGATCAATTCCTTGTTTTATTCCAAGAATACTTACTACTAGTTAGGACTATCGGGACTAGAAAATAATACCCCACAATGAAACTCTCAGAAGCAAAAGTTTTTCTCTGACCTTCTCCTGCCTTCCTGTCTCTTGGTCCCATTCTCCCCTGAGGCTAGCTATAGAAACTAGGCGGGCCATAGAAACTAGAACCTCTTTTCCCCAAAGCCAGTCATAAATCCTGGAAATATTACTTTAATTTTCCCCCCACCTTTTTTTGAAAAACTGGCCATAAAGAAATTATCTGATCTACCTTTTTTGACTGTAGGTCCTAAGACCGTCATTGCAGAGAGGGTCCCGCCCCACACCTGGAAGGTAGGAGTGCATGCTCAGAGAGGCCAAGAAGAATGTAGACAGACAGGCCTTGCTGGGTTTCCCCACTCAGGCTATTAGCATTAGAGCATACTCTTTTGTCCAATCATATTTGTACATGGCTGTCCATACTTTGTTGGATGTACAAATGGACATTACAATTTTCCCTGTATCTTTGGGTCTTCATTCTGAAGGTTCTCATGTATATGTGCTAAATAAACTTGCTTGCCTTTCCTCCAATTACTCTGCCCTTTGTGAGTAGATTTTTCAGTGAACTTCAGTGATCAGAGAGGAGAGCTATAGGAGCCCTGCTCGAACCTTGAAATGCTGTGATGACAGACCGTAGCCTTAAAGCACCTTATAGTGTTGTACGGTAAACACACAAACAGGCCAATATCATTCTTTGCCATGAGGGATATGATGACAGGAGGTACATGGGGGTTGGTTAACTGAGTTATTTCTTTTAGTTTCTTTGTTTTTGGCATGTGAATTATGAAATTTTAAAACACCTCCAGTGCAAAAAAAAATTTTTTTAATTAACATGGTGGTTGGTGCGCTGCGAATTTCTAAAATATTGAGTATGATGTAAAGCAGTGCATTCTTTTTTTAAAAAATATATTCTTATTTTGAAACATTTTTGTAGAGATGAGGGCTCACTGTGTTGCCCAGGCTGGTCTCGAACTCCTGGGCTCAAGAGATTCTCCTACCTCGGCCTCCCAAAGTGCTGGGATTACAGGCGTGCGCCACTGCGCCCAGCCACATTCTTGTTTTCATCTGTGAAATACGTTTTTAAGGTAAATACTTAAAGTTGATGGAGATACCTGGTCTACTTAAGCTCTCATTGAGAACACACTGCCTTGTGCTTTTAAAAAAATTAACTGGATAATCTAAATTGGCAACTACCAATTAATTTATAGCCATAGTTGCTAAAAAAAGTTAGTGTAAGTTCATTTTTATTAGTCGCACCATTTTGAGTTTTAAACTATTTTACATAAAGTAAAATTTATACCTTTTACGGGTTTCGTCAAACAGTGGTTTAGTCACCAACACAATCACGGTATAGAAGCTCTCAAGCACCTTTCTAGTCAACCCCTTCCTCCAGCCCTTCACCCCGGTCGCCACTAATCAGTATCCTGTCTAAAAGGAAAACTTGTTATTTGGAAATAATTATAGACACAGGAAACTGCAAAAATACTACAGCACCTAGAGTCCCGTGTACCTATCACCTAGTTTCCTCCAATGATGACATCTCATACAACTGTAGTACAAGATCAAAACCATATCATGTAGTTTGAAGGCAGGTTTTCCTTTCACTTCTTCGCCTGCATTTTCTCCTTTCATTTCCAACACATTTAACTCTGTTGTTAGAAGGAGCAGATGCTAGTTTTCTTTCAGATGTCTGCTATTTCAGTTCGATTACCCCTGTTACTCTTACATTTTTCTAGTCTTTATCCCCACCGTTTCGCCCCAATTTAATTTTGCTGCTAGTTTTTTTTTTCTCCTCTGGGATATGTGCCACAGATGGTACTATTGTCAATATTCGAATTCCTAACTTCTCCCTCCATCCGTAAGTTTTCAAGGGGTAGCCATGCTTGTGCTTAATTGTGGTGTTTACAGGACTTTTTGTAGTGTGTGAATGCTGGCACGGCTCTCCAACCTCTTAGGGGGCTGCTAGTAACCCGCTCCCCACTCAACGAGCCGCCTTTGTGCTCCGCGGAGGGCACCGCCTGCGCTGGGTTGGAGGTGGGGGTGGGGGGGATGAGAGCTGCCCGCGAAGCGAGGGGCGGTGCCTTGGCGGCAGTGGAAGCGGGCGGCAGGGAAGTCTCGCTTCCCTCCTCTCCACCCACTCCCAGTCCCGGCCTGGGTCCCAGCCCCGCCCCTGCCCGGAGCGCGCGGCCGATCACGTCACCGGCCTGCGCTAGGCGGCCCACAAGGCGCACGGGAAGGCGCAATGCGCACGCTCCGACTCGGCCGCTGGCGGCTCTGACTGAAGGAGGCCACGACCACTTCTGGTTGGCCTCGGGGCGCGCTGGCTTGGGTCTTCCTCCGTCCTCGAGGCCCCCGTAGTCCCATCATTCAGCCCCCTAGGGGCACCGCCGCGGCGGTGGCCTCGCAGGGCGCTGGGTTCCACTCTCCAGCTCTCCTCCCCCTGGCCCCATCGCCCCGCCCTCGTCGGGCTGGGCTGCGGGGTCAGGGGCCGAGCGGAGCGGGGTGAGTATTCCCACAGCCCCTGCTGGTCGCCGCCTCCCGGCTCTGCTTCCCACACGGTCCTCGCCTTACTCCTAGGACAGGGAGGAAGGGCTCGCGCGGGTAGGCGGGACACAGCCCAGTCCTGAACAAAAGGCCGGGGAAGCGGGTCCCCGCCGGTGAATTGCGGGCCTGTGTTGGCCGCCGCGCGCGGGGGCGAGCGGGGAAGGGCGAGGACACTCCCTCCCCGGGACCCAGTCCCCGTCGCGCACACGGTGTCACCAGCACTCCTGGCCCAATACCCAATTGCTGCAGCACCCTCGAAGTGGGTAGTCACTACCTTGTGTTTAAAATCCACATACTGATAGCAAATCTTTGGCCATGTGACGTTGAAACAGTATTAAATTACTGGGGTTTCCGGTGGCTGAGTCCAACTTAATTTGAAGTTTCACATTCATCAAGTATCAGGAGGAATAACTTGGTATTTAGAGCCAACAGGTTTTTCTTTTTTTTTTTTAAACCTCCCAAAAAACCTATAAAATCAAGAATTGCCGGGGAGGGTGGGAGAATGATAAAGGAATAGTTGACTGATTTATAGAAACTTTTCGTGGTAAAAATTACAAAAGTATTGGAAATAAGGCAAAAGGATGACAGCATGTTTTTTTCGGAGTCAAAATGGAGCCTGTTTAATAGGCCCACCTGAAGATGATTTAGATGTCTAGGGGAGTGTATTTTGTTTGGCATGATGATATTGATTAGGGCCTAGGCTTTGTAGTTCACATCTTTTGGAGTAATGGAGATGCAAATTATTTGAGTGGGATAGAAAAAAAATACAGTACTCCTAAAGGTTGTAGTTCTATTGCGTTGTAGGATATTAACCATTTTTCTTTTTTCTTTTTTTTGGAGACAGATTTTCGCTCTGTCACACAGGCTGGAGTGCAGTGGCATGATCTCGGCTCACTGCAACCTCTGCCTCCCGGGTTCAAGCAATTCTCCTGCCTCAGCCTCCTAAGTAGCTGGGACTACAGGTGCCCGCCACCATGCCCAGCTAATTTTTGTATGTTTACTAGAGACGGGGTTTCACCATATTGGACAGGCTGGTCTTGAACTCGTGATCTTGTGATCCATCCGCCTGCCTCGGCCTCCCAAAATGCTGGGATTACAGGCATAAGCCACCGCACCCGGCCGATATTAACCATTTTTCTATCTAACCTATCAAACTTACCTTTCTTCAGTGTTTATGCTCAGTTCCTGAAATGCTTTTGAGCGCACTAAGCCATTCAGCTTGCTCCATTGTGAGTTTAATAAGTCTTTGTCACAGGTTCATTTTGAATCATATTTATAACTTTTGTTATTGGACAATGGTCACTATTCTTTAGTGGCAAAAACAAGTTTATGCTTCTCAGGATGGGAGGACATCGGCCCTGTGTGGTACTCAAATACATCTTAGGACCCCAAGTAGAATCCTTTCTCATTGCTTCCGAAGGGTTAAACAGTGACCAGAGGAAATGTTACAGAACCTTGACCAAAAAATAAATCCAGAGTATTGAGAAATTAAAATTAAAGTCTTGCAGATTGCAGAGTTTAAAAATTGTTATTGATATTTTAAATTGAAGAAATTAGTGGAAACAGTAGTTCTAAACTGCATTCATTTGAATGTGGAGTGTTAAAAGATTATTTCCTCTGTCTCCTGCTTTTCCCTTGCCACCTCCTGTTTTATTATGATAAGGTTAACTGAGATTTTGCTACATGGTGGGCCATTCAAGTTATGTATAATGTTTTGTGACAAACTGTATGTTGACAGTAGTTCCTGATGCCTAATACATTTCTGAGAAAGGTAAAGCAGCCCTTTAGGAAAAACAAGGAGAGTAAAACTTAACAGAAGATTTCTTAAGATGGGCTTGATTTGATGATTATCTTTGAAGCCTAGAGATGTGTTTGGGACCCAGGAGGTTATGTTTGAATCATAAATATAATCAGGGAATCTTAAGAAAAAAAAAAGCCATAGAGATCATTTGGTGATTATCTGTTGAAAACAAATGTTTTCAGGGGACAAGCAGCCTGAGTATAATAAAACAATTAGAAAGTTGGGGAATGGAGAATAGGAGAATAAGCTGTACCTGAAGGAATTCTGATTAGGGAATGGTTGCTGAAAACTGCAGAGACAAGACTTCTCTAATGTGCTTACCTGATCACATAGGTTTATAGGATCCAGGAAGAGTGCTTAGTAATAGGAGTTTAGCTTTGAAGCTAGGGTTATTTCATATCACTGTCATGTAACATCTTTCCGAGGAAACCTTTTTATCATCTCTTCTGAGCTCAAGAACCTACAATGGTTTCCTGTTACCAACTGTTTTAAATGGAATCTCCTTTGGGTTTTTTTGGTTTCTTTTTTTGGTTTGTTTTTTTAAGACGTGGAGTCTCTGTAAGTTGCCAGGCTGGAGTGCAGTGGCTATTTAGAGGCACAATTAGAAGGCACTACACAGCCTTGACTCCTGGCTCAGGCAGTCCTCCTGCCTCAGCCTCCTGAGTAGTGAGGACTAAAGGTGAGAGTTACCTCTCCAAGCTTTCTTTGACTTTTAAGACTGTAAACTTCCTGCACCCTGTCCCTAGATTCTCAATATCCCTCAATCTATACTCTCCATTCAGGTTCTTTACTGGTGTACCTCATTTCAGTCTGTTCCAAGGTTCACTGCCACTGCCCCCATCCCTTCTATTTTTCTTTCTATATCCTCCTGTAATTCAAGGATTAACTGAAATCTAACTCCTGTAGGGCACAGGCTCTGGTTCCAGACTGCCTTAGGTCAAATTGCTACACTTAACAGCTGTCTTATCTTGGACAAGTTACCCTCTCTGTCTCAATTTCCTTATTTATAAAATACAGAAAATCGTAGTAATTTACCTCAAAAAGTTGCTCTGAGTGTTTGTTACCAGTTCTTAATACATAGTAATACATGCAATTTTAATTATTTTAATCCATACTAATTCTTCAAACAGTGGTTGTATAATTTATCACTGTTTTTTATTATCCATTATTCTCTGATGTTCTTTTCAATTTGAATCTTTACTTAAAAATTTGATTACTTTGAAAAGAATGTGTATTCTGAAAAATAAAAAAAATTTTTGATTACAAACTATTGAAGGCAAAAACTGTATTATACTTCTTTTTGAAAGTCTCCTAAACCAAGTCTGGGTGTAGTGGTTCATGCCTGTGATCTCAGCACTTTGGGAGGCTGAGGCAGGCAAATTGCCTTAGCTGAGGAGTTCGAGACTAGCCTTGGTAACATTGCAAAACCCTGTGTCTACAAAAAATACAAAAAAGTAGCTGTGCATGGTGGTGCACACATGTGGTCCCAGCTACTCAAAAGGCTGAGGTGGGAGGATCGCTTGAGCCTGGGAGGTGGAGGTTGCAGTCAGCTAAGATGGCACCACTGCCCTCAATCCTGGGTGACATAGACCCCCTCTCTCTCAAAAAAAAAAAAAAAAAAAAAAAAAAGTATCTTAAACCTCTCAGGATGATCTGGGGGCTCCGTGTAATATTTTTTTCTTCTCATCTTACTATCTAGTTTTCTTTTTCTTTTCTGTTTTTTCATTTTACTTTTGTAGCTTAGTTCCAAAAGTATTTGAGGTAGCTTATAAACTATATAATATAAAATAACATAAAAAATAAAGAGAAATCAAGATTGTGGAAATATGAAACTTGAATAGAAAGATGTGATTAGGATGAGTTATACTGAAAATATATTGTGAATGTTGTACAATTATTAAAGGTAGGCCACAAAGTTCCAAGCTTCATCATGGTCAAAGGAAAGAAGGAAACATATTTATTGCCCAGCAAAAACAGCTTCCTGTGTTAAAATAATTGGGAGGCCATTGCCTGAGGAAGCTCCAGTGCCCTGGGTTCCTACATAAACAAACTTAAGCCCAACTCAGTCTAAATGGTCTTATTCTAGGAAAATGAAACTTGTAGCTTAACCAATCAGAAACCAACTAACCTCTAACCACTGACTTTTACTGGAATGATCCAAGTAAGACTACTCCACTTTGACCAATCATAGATTTTCTTGGCCTTTCTTGTGCCGTTTACTCTACAAAAGCTTTTTAACTGTGTCCCTTTGGTGCAGCCCCATGTTGCTTGCATTCTGGAGCTGACTAATTCATTAATATGCCTAGTGCTCCATTATTGGAATGCTAAGCTTGTGGGAGTTATTTATATCCTGCTCAAGGTCATCGCCAAGGTCTGATTTTTCACAAAAAAAAATTTGCAACCTCCCGCATAAATGAGTTAACCATTGTCTGCTCAAATAAACATTTTCTTGTTTTTGTTTTTTGGAGACAGTATCTTGTTGTGTCACCCAGGCTGGAGGGCAGTAGTGCAGTTATGGCTCACTGTAGCCTCGATTTCCTGGGCTCAAGCTATCCTCCCACTTCAGCCTCCCAAGTAGCTGGGACTACAGGCATGCACCACTATGGCAGATTAATTTTTGTATTTTTTGTAGAGGCAGGATCTCACCATTTGCCCAGGCTGGTCTTAAATTCCTGGGCTCAAGCAATCCACCTGCCTTGTCCTCCCAAAGTGCTGGGATCACTGTGCCTGACCTCAAATAAACTCTTTAAAATTTTAATGTGCCTTAGTTTATCTTTTAGTACTTAGTAAATATTTAGTGAGTGAAATGGAGGTTGTGATCTCAGATTTTAAAGGATATGCTGAGGCCCTAGAGTTAAATTCTCTAGACTTTGTTAATTCCTTACCTACTTCCCAGTATTTCTCAAAGGGGGCTCTACTGACATTTTTACGGACAACTCTTCACTGTGTGGGATTGTCCTGCACATCGTAGAATGTTTATTTTACCTGGTCTGTCAGTACTAAATGGCAATGGCAGGCTCTAACTTCTTTTCTTTTTGACAATCCAATATGATCCCATTTATTTCCAAGCAGCCCCTTGAAGAGTGGGTTCCCCATAAAGTTGGGAACCGTTGACCTTATTTGCCCATACTCTACTCCATCCAAGCTATGCTGCATCCACTGCCATTTGTTTTATTTTTAAACCTTGCATTCTTTTCAGACCCTGTCTTTGCAGGAGCTCCTCCATATTTTTGGAGTGACTTTGTCTCCACCTGGTTGGTCCTTACTCAAATTTCGAAATTCAGTTCTTTAAGAATTGAATTCATGTGTTCAGAACTCCAAGTTTTGGAGTCTTCCCCAGTTTTGCCAGGAAGTTTGATATTCTTTTCTAGGGGGACACTCACAGCAAGCACTAGGGTATTGTAGGTACTGAGTGGATGAATGAAAAACTTGTGGAAATAGAAGGCACATTAGTCTCATCTCTGAACAAAGACGTTTGCAAGAAGAAAAATTTAAAGAGAATGTGTCTTTCATTACAAAAATGTCCAACCATTTCTTTTTTTTAAATTTTCCAAAATAAAAATATGGCACTTGGTAGTATATTTTAAAGGCACTTTGCTCTATCATCTGTATTCAGGCTGGTACTGATTCTGTAGCTTCTGATATTGTGTTGGTCCTTTTTTTGTTTTTTTTTTTTGAGATGGAGTCTCGCTGTGTTGCCTAAGCTGGAATGCAATGGCACGATCTCAGCTCATTGCAACCTCTGCCTCCCAGGTTCAAGTGGTTCTCCTGCCTCAGCCTCCCAAGTAGCTGGGATTACAGCTGCCTGCCATCACGCTCAGCTAATTTTTGTATTTTTAGTAGAGATGGGGTTTCACCATGTTGGTCAGGATGGTCTCGAACTCCTGACCTCAGGTGATCTGTCCACCTTGGCCTCCCAAAATGCTGGGATTACAGGCATGAGCCACTGCTCCTTTCTGTCTCTTATTTTTTGGATACTTTTGGCCAAGGATACCCCATTATCTCCTTATTTCCTAATTCTGGGAATCTTGGCATATGTGCTGACTAGAGTTTGTTGTACTAGTCCTACCACCCACTGTTCAAAGACAGCAAGACAGTTTGAGCTGGTGGATCAGCTCAAATTGTCATCAGTGTTGGAACAGTTTTTCTTAGGAGCTTGCAGAGTTTTATTATTAAAAAAATCTTTTAATAAAAATAATGATACTGGTATCAGAAAGATTGGATGTCACATAGATCTGTGGGTTTTGTTGTTGTTGTTGTTGTTTGTTTTAGAGACAGGATCTTGCTCTGTCTCCAGGCTGAAGGGCAGTGTCACGGTCATAGCTCACTGCAACCTTGAATTCCTAGCCTCAAGTGATCCTCCCACCTCGGCCTCCCAAAGTATACATCAGTTTGTGTAAGAAAAGTACCAAGAAGTGAATAGACCTGAAAGTTGAAGAAAGGTACTATAAATGAGAAGAGATATATAGAATAAGTCCATTCAAATTTTTACATTTTTTTTTCTTTTTTCTTTTTTTTTAAGACAGTCTCGCTTTGTCACCCAGGCTGGAGTGCAGTGGCACAATCTTAGCTCACTGCAACCTCCGCCTCCTGGGTTTAAGCGATTCTCCTGCCTCAGCCTCTGGAGTAGCTAGGACTACAGTGCACACTACTGCACCTGGCTAATTTTTGTATTTTTAGTAGAGACGGGATTTCACCATGTTAGCCAGGCTGGTCTTGAACTCCTGACCTCAGGTGATTCTCCTGTCTCAGCCTCCCAAAGTGCTGGGATTACAGGCATGAACCACTGTGCTTGGTCTGAATTTTTCTTTTATTCATTTACAACTTAAAAAAAAATTTACTGTTTGCTTATCTGTTATAGATGCTAAGATACAAAGTGTAAATCAAATCCCCAGACATTGTAGACGTTGCTGTATCATCTTCTGGCATTCATTGCAGTGGGTGAAGATGGCAGAGGCTACCCTGATTTTTGTTGCTTGTAGGTAAACCTTTTTTTTTTTGCCTGCATCTTTTTTTCTTTCTAGTCTTTAAATTAAGATATTCCACCAGGCTATGTTTAGGCATAAGTTTCTTTCTAGCAGCTTTGTTTTTTTTTAGAAACATGGTGAATTCTTTCAGTTTATAGGTAAATCTTTTAAATCTTTTTTCCCCCATCTTAGAACAGTTTTTCAATTGTACATTTGCTTATGATTGTAGTTCAGAAATTCCAGTTATTTGTAGGTTGGACCTGTGTTCTTTGTCCTTCCCATCAAACAATATGCATGGTTTTCATCATGGTCTCTTTTCTTTTGTGTATTTGGAAAGGATCTTGTGTGCTTATACACTGAAACTCGAATGTGATTTTTTTCCAGCTTCTATACATCTCTCTGTTGCCTTGAATGTAGAATTTATATCTCTACTGTTACATGTTTGAATTTCCTTCCAGTTTTTTCTTATCCAGTTTCCTTTTTAATCTCAGCTGTTTTTCCTTCCTCATCTCTTGCTTTTAGATGAGGTCTTTCCCTTTCTAAACTTTTTCTTTTTAAAATTGGGAACATAGAGTACATAATTCCTCAGTTTGATTTCCATATTCCTAGTGTAAGCCCATTACAGGAGCAAGCTTTACCTCCTCCTGTTTCTGGTAGTGCCCCTCTTTTGTTATGCAAGAGCTACTTAAAGGTCTTGTGTTTTGGTTTACTTCCCTTGACAAAAGAGGGGCATGTTGACTGGTCAGAGGGACCAAGCGTTCCTTCCTTCGTCTCTCTCCCTACCTTTAGAAGCTGGAGGAATCTTCCTCTTTTTGTTAGCTTGGAAAGCAGATGAATGGGTACAACCAAATTTATGAAGGATAGATCATTTTCTATACTCAGGAGAGGTCTTCCTTTCCTAGTGTTGAATCTTTCGGTCCTGTAACTATAATGAGGGAAGTGTTTTTGTATGATTTGAAACAGTTTATAGTTTTGTTTTTTTTTTTTAGTTTTTTGGGATGTTAGTGGTGAGACTATACTATTTTGAGAGCTCATCCTGTTCCTGCAGCAAACCTGTCACTCGCTGCACAGTACTCAGTGCACCTCAGGGCTTTACCTTCCACATCTGGCCATGCACACTGCACTACTGGGCGAGAACTGCCTTGAAAGAGAATTGCCAGTGGGGCTAGAAACCAGGAGGGGAGGGGCAACTCAGGATCTGTTTCTCTGAAGGGAATACAGAATGGGAGAGGGTGAAATGACCCTCTTCCCAACTGACCTAGTGATAGAGAGGTCAGAGCAAGCCTCAGCTACCAACAGAGATTCCTCATTTCTAGGCTAGGTACAGTGTTGCCTCTTATTTAAACTTTGATTTGGAATATGTATTCCAATGGGAAGGCGAGGAGGGAGAATTGAGCCCTGCTGGTCATCTGTTGTCAGGACTGATCCGACTTCTCTTTTGATGTATCTCTGTGCTATTTTATTGGATTGCCCAGGGCCATGCCTTCTGTGTCCCACCCAGGCTGCCAAATGTCTTGAAATCCAGGTCTTTTACCAGCCCTGTCAAAATGATTCATCTTTTGTCTAGGGATCATGCTAGTCTTTTAGCATGATTCCCTTTGAAAGTATCCCAGGTGCTAATTAAAAGTAATTATTTTGGGGTCTTCAGAATCAGGTTATCTTTCGGCCAAGACTTAGGATTCTGCATTGAAATTTGCACTGTGGTTGCTTCCTTGCTCTCTAAAATTTGAGGACCACTGCCTAAGGACCTTGCTAGGTAAGTGATTAAATTAATCTAAATGAATTCAAGCCAAATTGCCATAAAAGTAGTGGGTTGATGTTTAACTCTCCTAGCTGATATTGCATGTTTTTTAAAAAAGAGTCTACACTTAGAGTTATAAATAATGTGGAATTGTTGCTAGGAGGGACAAGTATTCAGGAAATTGCCTACTTTATTAGTCAAAAATGATTTTTAATGTTTAAATGTATGCATAGCATGTTCTGTGGTAATCACATTTTTGTAAATGATCTTAAGTTCCGGGAAATTTAGTTATATTTCTTATAGTGTTTTAGTCCTATTATGACTTTGATATACATTGATTTATAGATTCATCAAATCAACGGCTCCAACTAAAACAATAACAAAGAATTAGTTCCACACACATTATATTAAAAATCACATTAAACAATATGGAGAGTGGTAGTGAAAAAATTGTTTTCAATTAAAAAGGATCATTTAAACAATGATTATATAGTGTTAGAATTCACTAAGGCTGCTTTTCTGGAAAGATATATTTGAACAGCAGCAGAATAAACATCTTCTATGCTTCTAGTCTAAGGGCTAACTTATAGTTTGGAAAGACTACCCTCACTTGGCGGGGAAACTTACTCTATTTTCCAATCTTTAGTCTCTGGTAAAGCAGTTAGAAAAAGGTTTTGATTGAATGTTACGTAACAAAAACAAAATCAAGAACAAAACAACACAATTCTTCAGCTGGAGTAAGTCTCAAGCAAAATGGATGTTAATAACAACTTAATGCCGGGCGTGGTGGCTCACACCTATAATCCTAGTACTTTGGGAGGCTAAGGTGGGTGGATTGCATGAGCTCAGGAGTTCGAGACCAGCCTGGACAACACAGTGAAACCCGGTCTCTACTAAAATACAAAAAATTAGCCTGGTGTGGTGGCGTGCACCTGTAGTCCCAGCTACTTGGGAGGCTGAGTCAGGAGAATCACTTGAACCCGGGAGGCGGAGATTGCAGTGAACTGAGATCATGCCACTGCATGCCAGCCTGGGCGATTCCGTCTCCAAAACACAAAACAAAACAAAACAACTTATACTTTATGACACAAGGAGTGCTGACTCATTTCTAACTTTTACTTACAACTAGAAATGAGAGATTCATTGTTTAGGATGAGATGAGAATTGAAATTCATCTTTTTACTGAGAGTTCACTTGAGTGACTGTTGTCACCTGTAGAGTAAATTTAGTTTAAGATAACTTAAGTCTGGAAACATATGCAGTTCACATATCTAAGGTTTTTCAATTTGCAAAATAAGTATTCTTGCTATTATTGCTTAATAAGCCACAGTTGTGGTTATTTCCATTTTTAGCCATATTTTCATCCATTTCATTATAGGAAGTTCTGATTCAAATTTCTGCCTCTGCTAGTTTATAAATTTGGTAGAGGACCAGAAAGTATTACAACTTGAAAACTATGTATAAAAATGTTGATTGAATTATATTTACATTTTTGAGTTGAAATATTCTTGAGCAAAAAAGCAATAATTATTCCATGATATTTCATTATGGTACGTTATGATGAATCGAGTTGAGATGGATATCTTTTTAATATAGTATACTTCCTAATTTTGTAATCAAGCCATAAGTGTTTGTATTATTGTATGTAGCATCCTTCAGCAAAGCCTAGTCCTTAGATAATTTTAAAAGTATTCAACCAAATATCAATTAGTGTTTTGATGTTCAGTCATCTTGCTCGTAGCACAGTGCTGTTAATTAGATACACTATGGCTATTGAATGAAATTTTATGTTTAAGTATTTTCAATACTTCAGTAAACCTCAAGTAACTGGAGGGCTTAGGCTACTTTGTTCAGTTTTTTTTTTTTTTTTTGAGATGGAGTCTCGCTCTGTCGCCCAGGCTGGAGTGCAGTGGCCAGATCTCAGCTCACTGCAAGCTCCACCTCCCAGGTTCACGCCATTCTCCTGCCTCAGCCTCCCGAGTAGCTGGGACTACAGGCACCCGCCACCTCGCCCGGCTAGTTTTTTGTATTTTTTTTAGTAGAGACGGGGTTCACCGTGTTAGCCAGGATGGTCTCCATCTCCTGACCTTGTGATCCACCCGTCTCAACCTCCCAAAGTGCTGGGATTACAGGCTTGAGCCACCGCGCCCGGCCTGCTTTGTTCAGTTTTGTTACTAACTAAGAGTCTTGTTGGAGTTTTAAAAATATTAGTAAGTATATTAGTGTTCTTTATGAACGAAAGTTAATTTTTCTTTGATTTAGTATCTTTCAGTATATGTCAGGATCATCATACATTTGGAAAAATTTCCTCTGACTGCACCATATCAGTCTTCTCTTGCTATTCTAGTTTTGCATTCTCTCTCTGATTGATGAAATGGGTTCTGTTACCATCTACGTAATGTTGATATAGAATCGGTATTTCCAGCCCAGATTTCTCTTTCCTTTTGAGTTCAAGACACACCTCAAAATGCCTGCTGGACCCCTTTACTTGGACATTCCACAGGCATTTCAAATTCAAACTCAATATGGCCAAATTAAACCCATCTCTCTTCCCAAACCTTTTCTTCCTCCAGAGACCTCTGTCTTACTCAATGAACCACCACCTAAAGGCAGAAAGCTTGGAATCTTTTCTCTCCCCTGTCCCCACCAATCTTTTCAGTTGTATTGTCCATACCTAGTTCAATAGCAGTTTATTTTTCTTAGAGAGACTCACTTTTATCAAATCTTTCCAAGGCATTTGGTTATAGAAATATCAGTTGTCCTTCTTTTATAACTTTTTTTTTTTTTTTTTTGAGACGGAGTCTGGCTATGTCGTCCAGGCTGGAGTGCAGTGGCACCATCTCGGCTCACTGCAAGCTCCGCCTCCTGGGTTCATGCCATTCTCCTGCCTCAGCCTCTTGAGTAGCTGGGACTACAGGCGCCCGCCACCACGCGCGGCTAATTTTTTGTATTTTTAGTAGAGACGGGGTTTCATCGTGTTAGCCAGGATGATCTTGATCTCCTGACCTCATAATCTGCCCGCCTCTGCCTCCCAAAGTGCTGGGTGAGCCACCACGCCCTGCCTTCTTTTTTACTCTTATGTTTTGGTTTGTTTAACATTTAATTACAGTATATATTTATGATAGGAGAATAAGGTTTGTGAACACACAGTTAACTGATGGGAGCAGAGGTGCTTCATGATCAGCATGCTGTAGACATGAGTCAGTGTCGATTAATCTGGCAAGTTGGTTAGATGGAGGTTGGATAAGAGAGTTCCTACTGTAATTATTTGTATTTCTTATCTCCCTTTGTTAGAATATGAGCTCTTACAAGGCAAGGACTATATATTTTTTCATTTTTGTATACCTAACTTTTACTTACGCACAGTGCCTGCTACTTAATAGATATTCACTATGTATTTGTTGGATGAATGAACAAACTTACATAGATTATACTAAATTTGAATAATCAGAAATGACAGTGGTTTAGGAATTAGCTAGTATAGACAGATCATTGACCTTGGAGCCAAACAGAGGTTTAAAATCCTTGCAGTTTATATGATTTTAATTCAATTGAACAAAAGCATCTAGAGTGTTTACTATGCTAAGCACCAAAGATACAGAAACAGGAATATAAAAACAGAAAAAGCTGGGCATTGTGGCTCATGCCTATAATCTCAGCACTCTGGGAAGCCGAGGCTGGTGGATCGCTTGAGGTCAGGAGTTTAAGACCAGCCTGGCCAACATGGTGAATCCCTGTCTTTACTAAGAATACAAAAATTAGCCAGCGTGGTGGCATGCAACTGTGATCCCAGCTACTCGAGAGGCTGAGGTGGGAGAATCACTTGAACCTGGGAAGCGGAGGTTGCAGTGAGCCGGCATCATGCCATTGCACTCCAGCTTGGATGATGGAGCGAGTCTTCATCTCAAAAACAATAACAACAACAACAAAAATAAAAACAACAAAAATAAAAACAACAACAAAAAAATGGGGATAAGGTGAGAAAGATAGAAAAAACAAAAACACTTTTTTATTTTTTTTGAGATGGGGTCTCATTCTCTCGCCCAGGCTGGAGTAGAGTGGCATGATCATACCTAACTGCAGTCTTGAACTCTTGGTCTCAAGTGATCCTCCTGCCTCAGCCTCCTGAGTAGATGAGACTACAAGTGCACATCACTCTGCCTGGCTGTTTTTAGTTTGTATATAGACAGAGTCTTGCTATGTTGACCAGGTTAGTCTCGAACTCCTCAGTTCAAGCTGTCTTCCTGCTTTGGCCTCCCAAATTGCTGGGATTACAGGTGTGAGCCACCACACCTGACCAAAACCATTTTTCAGTGGCCTTGAGGCCATTCTACATCCCAAATTTTGGTTTATTGACAGAAATAAATCAATTAGCAGAATTCCTTTCAATATTATTCTAAAGTTGATGCTAATACTTAGTTTTTATATTACAGTTGTCATTTAACATGGAAGAAGATGAGTTCATTGGAGAAAAAACATTCCAACATTATTGTGCAGAATTCATTAAACATTCACAACAGATAGGTGATAGTTGGGAATGGAGACCATCAAAGGTAAGAATGGAAATGTTTGTTTTCTATCTCAAAAGAGGATTTTTTGTTTTGTATTGTTTTGGTTTGTTGACATGTACCTCCATAATTGAAATTAAGGTATGAAAACTGGTTTGATTTAGTAAAAGGCTTAAATTGAAGGATGTCTTACAACAGATGTCCATTTTCTTATTTCGACTATATATATTCATTATTATCAGGCTAATGAAGTATTATTTTGAAAAGTCCTTAGGTAACCTGCTTAATTTAATAGATAGAAATTAGCATATTAATTATCTGAATATAAACAGATGTTTCTGTGGTGCTTCAAATCATCAATCCTAAGTTAATATTCTTAGGAAACTACTTTCGTCTAGAGAGTAAAAAGATAATCTTGAAACCAAACCATAAACAATCACAAATTCTGAAATATTGAGGACTGTATTAATTGGAAATTTCCTATTAATATAAACATATTTCAAAATATTTTTTCTTTTTTGTGACAGAGTCTCACTCTGTCCCCCAGGCTGGAGTGCAATGGCATGATCTTGGCTCACCGCAACCTGTGCCTTTCGAGTTCAAGTGATTCTTGTGTCTCAGCCTCCCTAGTAGCTGGGACTACAGATGTGCACCACCACACCTGGCTAAATTTTTTGTATTTTTAGTAGAGATGGAGTTTTGCCATGTTGGCCAGGGTGGTCTTTAACTCCTGGCCTTGAGTGATCTGCCCACCTCAGCCTCCCAAAGTCCTGGGATTATAGGCGTGAGCCACCACGCCCAGCCCCCAATTTTTTTTTTGTTTTTTTGAGATGGGTTCTTGTTCTGTTCTGGAGTATGGTGGCACAATCTTGGCTCACTGCAATCACCACTTCCTGGGTTCAAGCGATTCTTGTGCCTCAGCCTCCCGAGTAGCTGGGACTATAGGTGCATGCCACTGTACCTGGCTAATTTTTGTATTTTGAGTAGAGACGGGGTTTCACCATGTTGGCCTTTCTGGTTTCAAGTGATCACTCCTGACCGCAAGTGATCTGCCCACCTCCATCTCCCAAAGTGCTGGGATTACAAGCGTGAACCATCACGCCTGGCCCAAAGTATTTTTTTTCTCTTGGTTCGGTTCAGTAATAACAATGTAAAAGGCCTATGTACTTATTTCCACACTTACAGTTAGTTCTCTGTCAAAAACTGTTTTTTTGTTATGTTTTGTTTTGAGACAGAGTCTTGCTCTGTTACCCAGGCTGGAGTGCAGTGGCACAATCTTGGCTCACTGCAGTCTCTGCCTCCTGATTCAAGCAATTCTCATGCCTCAGCCTCCCAAGTAGTAGCTGGGATTTTAGGTGTCCACCACCATGCCTGGCTAATTTTTGTATTTTTAGTAGAGACAAGGTTTGGCCATGTTGGCCAGGTTGGTCTCGAACTCCTGACCTCAAGCCACCCTGCCTCAGCCTCCCAAAGAGCTGGGATTACAAGCATGAGCCACCACGCTTGGCCTCTGTCAAAAGCTTTTTAAAGAGTTCCTTGAAATCCCTTCCTTAGAGAATAGGTAAATTTTCTCTCCTTAACATTATACCCGGTTCCTGAAAAGTGATGAATCCTGATTCTCTGCTGGTTGGATCTGTTTCCTGTATACACTCTGAGGAATGAACAGTTTTGGCTGGATTTCCTATGATTCAGAACTGGACCCGGGAGGCGTAGGTTTTGATCAGGTCCAGAGTGTCACTGGGGAAACAAGCCATGATTTCCTCTTGGGTCATGTGCAGGCTGAACTTTGACAGGGCGGCTTATGCACAGTTCAGAGAGTAGGGTCAATCTTTTGTGGTAGTCCAGTCCCACTCTCTAAGTAGCAACTAGACAGTTGATCACCCCTCAGGAAGTCTCCCTCTCCAGGATAATGTGACTGTGCTAGCACCTCTCATTGGTTTTGTTCCGGGGTATATTTTATAGTTTTGTTTGCTATAATGTTTCAATTTTTATTCATCTTGTTTTTTCTATGATTATTGCTGAGGTGAAACAACTGTAATTTTGTATATTAATTTTGTAACCATTCAGTCACCTTATTGAATTTCCCTATTTGTTTTCATTGGTTTTCAGTGGTTTCTCTTGGAATGAGGTCATCCGCAAACTAAGAGGTTTTTTTTTTTGTTTGTTTTTTAAATTGACTTCTTTGTGATAGTTCTCTCTATTATTTTATGCATTGACTAGAAAAATGTTAAGTGATAATAAGAAATCTTACCTTGAGCGTGATTTAATATTTATGCTTTTGTTATAAAATGATTAAATAAAATATTGATTATTTATTGAATTAGTATAGGTTTCTGACCCCTTTTGACCTGTAATAATTTGTGTGATTATTCCTTGGGAACTTTGCCTTTTCACCAGTTTTTTTTTTTTAAAGAAATTTTTCTTCATCTTAAGCTGGAGGCAAGATGATAAAAATTCCTGTTACCATTCCATTACCTGGCAGAATGTGGGAGGGGAAGGCTAAGGAAGGAGCTGGGACTGTGTATGCATTTGTGTTTGAAGGGTGAGGGGGCTGGGGCTGAGAAGGATCTTCAGTAGGGAAATTCTGTCACAAGTTTCTCCACTGAAGTTGTAAACTAATGCCCCAAGAACTGGTTTTCAGGATTTGTTTTCATTATTGACCTTTCTCTAAAAAGGTATGCTTAAGTCTAGCCTTCTGTTGGCTGCCACTGCTTGCTTAGGTAGGAAAGTTCCTTACCTTTTGGAGTGGGAGTTACACCTCTAATTAAGTGTAGTTCACTTTCATGTAGGGGATGAGCACTGAGATAGTGTTGGAACATTACAGTAAATGGGTCAAGCTTCCAGGGACAGAACAATAGGAAGACTGAGTCCAGAAGTCTGTGGCTGACCAGAGTGCCTGGCCTATTGCTAGGTTGGAAATAGGGGTCCAAGTGTTACCAGATCTTCTGATATTTTGAGAAAGGTTAAGCATTCAGATTTGGGTGGAGAGATCTCTGAATTTTTAAATGTTGGCAACTAATTAAAAAAGATTATTTTTCCAACAGTGAGGACCAAACTAAACATGTCAGTGATGCCCAATGTGATGGTCAGTTTATGACCTCTGGGATTGGGTGTCTGTCTGGTATGACTGTGATTTCTCTTCCAGCCCCGCCTCAGCACATGCTATTGCACTGAATTAGTGACAGGGGCTCTAGGCATAGCAGATTCTTGTGTTCTCAATTTGGGCATATTAGTATTTTTGCCACCTAATTTCTGCGATCCTGTGCCATTTTTCTGAAGGGAATTGTGAATCAGTCACTTGGTTATATCCTCAAACCTTTCCTTGTATTATGTAGTATCTCAAGTCTTTTTCTGGGACTGTTCGGAGACAGTATTCTTATACTATTGTTTTGCTTTTCAGGCCTCAGAAATTTATTATTTTTTAAAATTGTTATATTGACGTATAATTGGCATACAATAAACTGCATATATTTAAAGTGTACAACTTACTAAGTTTCGACATATCTATAGACCTGTGAACCTTTACTAAAATCAAGAGTAAATTCATCACCCAATAAAGTTTCCTCATAGTCCTGCTTTCCAATGCCTCCCTCTGCCCCTTCTTGCTCCTGAAACTTATTCTTAAAGTCTTGTTTACTTTGGGAGGCCAAGGCAGGTTGATTACCTGAGGTCAGGAGTTCAAGATCAGCCTGGCCAACATGGTGAAACCCTTTCTCTACTAAAAGTACAAAAAATTAGCTGGATGTGGTGGAGCGTGCCTGTAATTCCAGCTACTCGGGAGGCTAGGGCAGGAGAGTCACTTGAACCTGGGAGACAGAAGTTGCAGTGAGCCAAGATCCTGCCATTGCACTCCAGCCTGGCCAACTCCAGCCTGGCAAACAAGAGCGAAACTCTGTCTCAAAAAAAAAAAAAAAAAAAAAAAAATCTTATCTATACCTATGTATAGGGCTCCTTTATTTTATTTTATGTTTTTAGAGACAGGGTCTCTGTCACCCAGGTTGGCGTGATCATAGCTCACTGCAGCCTCAACCTCCCCAGCTCAGGTAATCCTCCCACTTCAAGCTCCTGAGTAGCTGGGATCACTTAAGCTGGGCTTAAGTGATCCTTCCACCTCAGCTCCCTAAGTAGCTGGGCCACATGCACATACTGCGACACCCAGCTAATTTTTTAATTTTTGTAGAGATGGGATCTCACTGTGTTGCCCAGGCTGGTCTTGAACTCCTGGGCTCAAGCAGTCCTCCCACCTCGGCCTCTCAAAGTGTTGGGAT